>NC_057863.1:645318659-645618659 GCF_019393635.1 Dromiciops gliroides
TTTTCCAACAACCCAGGTCTGCAACCTTAGTATGATATTAGACTCCTCTCTCTCACACATTGCACGTATCCAACCAGTGGTGGAAAGTTGTCATTTCCACCTCTATGACATGCCCACTCCATTCTCTGGACCCACAGCCACCACCCAGGTGCAGTCCTCATCACCTCTGGACCAATGGCCACCAAATAGGTCTCCCTGACTCAAGTCTCTCCCCACTCTTGTTCATCCTCTGCTCAGCTACCAAAGTGATTTTCCAACAGCACAAAGCTGACTAGGTCACCTCCCCAAAGCCCTACTTAGTACCATTTGCAAGCAAGCTCCTGCTATGCACAGGGGACTGTGCTAAATACCCAGCGGATACAAAAAGAGGCAAAAGTCAGTCCCTGCCCTCTCAACCAGCTTACAATCTAATGGGAGGGGGCAGCTAGGTGGTGCAGTGGATAAAGCACCAGCCCTGGAGTCAGGAGGACCTGAGTTCAAATTCGGCCTCAGACACTTAACACTTACTAGCTGTGTGACCCTGGGACAAGTCACTTAACCCCAATTGCCTCACTAAAAAAACAAACGAACAAACAAACAAACAAAAAACAATAAAACAATCTATGGGAGGGAGGGGGAGATAAACATGCAAACAGATATATACAAAGCAAGCAATATACGAGATAAATAGGAGTTTCCTTCTAGACTCAGCCCAAGGCCATTTTCTTCATGAAATCTGTCCTGATCTTCTAGCTGCTGATTACTTCTCCTTCCCCCCACCCCAAAAAAAAAAAAAAAAGCACCTTATATTTATTTTGGTTCTCTTTGTAGGCATTGTTTCCCATGGATGGACTATAAATTCACTGAGGATAGGAAATGCTTTCACTTCTGTTTTTGCTTAGCCAATGAAAAAGCCTGGCCCACATCAGGCCTTAACAAGCACATATCACCTGATTGATTTGGGGGAAAGTAAATCAGACTCTTCACATTGTTGGGCCCAATAAATAACCCCACTGCAAGCACTATCCATACCCTAATATCACTGAAAAGGGGGGAAATCTATGACCTAGCTCTGCAAAAACATACCTTCGTAGCAAGAACTACAAACAACTTTTGTCCAGTAGGTGGAAAATGACCAGACAAAGCATAGTATGTTTGTGAAAAGGGAAGTTATTTGACCCTCGGCTTCATAAGCCAGCATTTCCACAGAGCCTACTACTGTGTTAAGTGCTTTACAAATATGATCTCATTTGGTTCTCACAACAAACAGGAAGGATTCAAATAGATATGGAAAGACTTGTACAGAGTGAGACAAGGTGAAGAAAGAACCAAAAAGGAGGAAAGAAATAAGCATTTAGTAGGCACCTACTGCATGCCAAGGATTGTGCTAGGCACACTTTACAAATATTATCTCATTTGATTCTCCCAACAACAAACAGGAAGGATTCAAATAGATATGGAAAGACTTGTATAGAGTGAGACATGGTGAAGAAAGAACCAAAAAGGAGGAAAGAAATAAGCATTTAGGACGGTTAGGTGGCACAGTGGATAAAGCACCGGCCCTGGATTCAGGAGGACCTGAGTTCAAAGCTGGCCTCAGACACATGACATTTACTAGCTGTGTGACCCTGGACAAGTCACTTAACCCTCATTGCCCTGCAAAAAACAAAACAAAACAAGAAATAAGCATTTATTAGGCACCTACTGCATGCCAAGGATTGTGCTAAACACACTTTACAAATGTGATCTCATTTGAGACTCATGACAACCCCAGGAGGTTGGTGCTATTGTTATTCCAATTTTACAGTAAGGAAACTGAGATCAAGGGACTTGCCCAGGTGTTTGAGATGGGATTTGAACCCACATCTTCCAGTTACCAGGCCTAATGTTCTATCCATTCTGCCATCTAGTGGCCTGATGAAGTAGAGCACTCTGTCTCGGTATATGTACTAGAAGACCACCCTGACACCAATTGGTCCCAGTCACAGCCTAGTAATGGGACACACAGACATACAAAAAAGAATGATATGAGAACTGCTATGAGACAGTCAATATGCATATATTGGGGGTAGAGTCAATAAACCGTAAATAGCAGAAAGTTTGCGGAGGAAACCTGCCATCCTATATAAAGGGCTGGCTTGGAGTCAGGAAGACCTGAGTTCGAATGTCCCATCTGAGCCTGATTAGCATCCCTTCTCCTGAGTCACAGACAGATCCAGGCTCTTTGCAGGAAGAGGCTGGGGGGGGGGGGACTGGGGAGTAAAGGTTGATGAAATTACAGTCCCTTGCATAACTATCTCCCTCCTTCCCGCCTACTTCCCTGCCTCAATAACTCCCCATACTCCCTTTTTCCCTTTCCATAACACACACCCAGATATCTTGGTGGGTTGGTTTCATCTTGCAGGTTATTTCTTCATTATTTTATTTAATTTTTTGATTGGGGATTAGTAATCATGGGCAGAGTCCCTACCTATGAATTCAGCCCAAGAGAGAACTCCCTGGTGAGGAAGTTCCTTCCAACAAGACAGCTGGATAACTCCTCTGTGGAGGGATAGGGGATGTGGGGGGAGGGGATGAGGGGGGGAATAGAGAGCTGAAGGGGACTTGGCCCCAGGGGTCACAGACAAAAATGGTCCTCTAGCCACTAAGCCGTATTATTTTCTTCATTTCTCATACTATTGTTTCCATATTTGAATAGCTCTGCTTGTCAATGGAAGTTAAAAAGTGTTGGGCTTTTTTTTTTAAAGAGGCAGAGAAAAAGAAGCACAAGAGAGAGAAAGGAATGACCGAAATGGAGGAGAGAGAGCAGGAGGTCATCAGTCAGAGAGATGCGGGGGGGGGGGGGGGGGGGGGGGCAGACATGGTGAGACTGACAAAGATAGAAGCAGCTGAGGAAGGAATGAAGGAAGACTAGGAATGGAGAGCGGATACAGGAATACTGGGGGCTGGAGAAGGCAGAGATGGGGAGGAACACAGAAAGGGGGAGATGGGATTAGTGGATGGAGATGAAGGGTTTAAAATGGTAAAGTCAGACTGAGAGGGAGGAGGAAGGGGAGGGTCAAAAGGATGGGAGACAGACCATGGCGGGGAGAGCAAAAAAGGGCTTAGATATGAGGTAGACCCGGGGACAGAAATAGGAGGGACTGATGGGAAGAATGAAGAGACAGAGAGAGGAGAAACTGAAGGACCAAGAGAGGGGGTTGAAGGGACAGAGGACAGAGAGGAAAGACTAAACTGAGAGGGGAAACAGGGACAGAGCAGTAAGACTAAAGGGACAAAAGGGGATACTGAGGGACAGAGAAGGGAGACTAAAGGACATGGTTAGAAGGGGACTGAAAAACAGAAAGGAAGAGAAATAACTGAGGGACAGAGAAAAGGGAAGATGATGGCAGAGTGGGAGGGAGTCTGAAGAAGGGGAGGGGGTGCTGAGGGGCAGAGGAGGGGGGGAAAACTCACTTAGCTCCATCTTGGTCCCAGTAAGTCTGGCTCTGAGCTCAGCTCTCCGGTTTTTACCAAGCAGAGCTCTGTTGCTCTGGTTTATAAGTAGGGAGGGTACAAAGCAGGGAGAAGAGGAAACACTAGCCTAGCTCCTCCCAGGGGGTTCCCCTGATCTCAAAAGTCAGTACCCAAAGGAGCCTGAGAGGTCCCTCTCTGGCTACTTCGGTGGAAGGGGAAATGGCCCTTTGCCCTAAGGCTGTAAGGCAATGACACTGAACTTGGGCCAAGCCACTGGGCACAGAGGCAATCTCAAAAGGACTTCTGGAAGAGTAGAATCTGGAGACCAGGTTTAAGGAGCAGGAGAGGACCAAGGTGTGGGAGGCAGGCCTAAGCTGGAGAGGGGAAAGGAGCCTGGTAAAGAAGAAGATGCCCTGGGGCAGCTAGGTGGCGCGGTGGATAGAGCACTGGCCCTGGATTCAGGAGGACCTGAGTTCAAATCCGACCTCAGACCCTTGACACTTAATAGCTGTGTGACCCTGAGTCACTTAACCCCAATTGCCACACACACACACACACACACACACACACACACACACACACAAAATGGAGATGCCCTGGGAGGGGTGGGGGGGAGAAGGGACAACTGAACAGTGACTGAACAGTGACAAATGTGCATGGAGGGCATGAAGGCAGCTTTATCTGCCTCAGAGACAAACTGTCCATTCTCCAGGAAAATCGGCTGTATCTAGGTAGACCCTAATATCTTTTTTTAAAATCAGCAATATTTTTAAAGTTTGTCTTTTAAATAAAGCTTAGTTACTTTAAAAAATCAGTTGTTTCTTTCGTTTGATGAATAAAAATAATTTCCTTTGTAATTTGTGAAAAATAAAAAAAATTAAATTCCCTGGGTGCCCGATGTACAATCAATGGAATATACTGCTTACACCTGTTAGGAATGGGTGCTTGGGGCTGGGAGGGACCCTCCAGAGACTGCACCACACGCTTAGTCTGGTGGGCTGTGTGCTTCGTGCGCAGCCCAGAGGCCCAGAGAGGTTTAGCGATTTTCCCCAAGCTAAAATCGCCACACCGCATTTTGGTGACTTCTCATCAGATAGACGTGCCCCAGGGCCACCCCCTTTTGCCCTCCCCTACCACTTAAAACAATTGCTATGCCCTTCCCTCAGGTTTCCTGGTGAAACACTTCTTTAACGCAACAGGTGATGGGGGAAGGGGGGAGGGGTCTGCGTGGGAGGAGGGAGGAGGGAGGAGGGAGGGGGGGAGGGGCAGGCATCCCAATGGGCTTCCAGTTTTCTCCTCCAAGAAGCTGGACGCCATGCCAGCCTTCCACCTTCAACAGCAGCAGAGGAGCCCGTTTCTTGTTTCACTTGTTGAACAGTAAATCTTCCCAGTTTATTCGAGCTGTTTCATCCGCTGATACGAGACAGATTTTACAATTTATTGCACGGCAAGGTTTCCTCTCCCCTTGGAGATCTCTAAGCACATATTCTGGTCAAGATGATCAGGTGGTGAAAGTGAGAAGGCAGCATCAGGTAGCTGGGAGGCCTTGGAAGGATGGCGCTCTCCGGTGCCCATCTCCCACCAGGCAGAGCACAGGAAGTCCTTCCTTTATTGTCCGACCCCCCATCAGGCCTGGCGTAGTCGTCAGCAATCGCCCCCAACATGGACATTGCGTTGTAATCCTGCCTGCTTCCCCGGATCTAACCGGGCCCCTCGCATCCCTTGTTTCTATCCTCGCAGCTTTCACCAGCTCTCCTGCCCAGCCCTAACCCCAAGCAGAATGAGGTGCTGAGCCCCCAAATCTCAGGCTAACACCCATCCAAATCCCATCCAGACCAGAGAAAAGGGCCAAAGACTAGAAAATGGCATCTTTTCCCCCTGCTAGGAGATGACAGCAAACGGTAGAAAGCCCCCTCCCAGACCCTGGCGGCGTAGATATAGAGCTAGCTCACACACAGAACAGCAGGAATGGATGAGTTTATTTCCAAAATAGGAAACACACACATATACACACACGTACACACACACACACCCCCAGACGGGAAGGCTAGACGAGGCAGGGAAGTCACCACGGGAGGTACTGGTCCAAGAGGCTCCGGTGGCCTCCCATTCAGGGAGGTTGAGGCTGGTCATCTGCGAGGCTCCTGGGGCCCCGAGGGCCCCGCTGTGTAGACGAAAAGCCCCCCCCCCCCGTGCCGAGGGGGGGGAGCTGCCATCTCAGAAGGCCAGGAGCGGCTTGGGGGCAGCCGCCCCCCCCCTCCTTCCCTATCCCCCTTTGCGCCGGGCCTGCACATCTGGGGTGGGGTGGGGGAGAGGGAAAGAGCACATCTGGAGTGGAGAGCCCCCATCAGGGAGGGGGATGTCGGGGGGGGTGGGGGAGGGAAGAGAGGTGCACATCTGGGAGGGGAGATGGGAATGCGCACATCTGGGAAGGGGTGTCCGGGCGCGTGGAGATGTGCACAATCTGGGCAGGGGTGTCCGGGAGGCGATCCGCGAGTGAGGGGGGAATGGAGGGAGGGCGCGCCGTCCGGATCGCCGCGTTAGGAGTCCTCGTCCGGAGCCCGGCGGGAGCGGCCGGAAGCAGCGGTCCAGGCGACACGTCCGGCGGTTGCCGAGGCCCAGGACTCCAGCGGCCGGCAGCGGGCAGGCGGGGATGGGGTTCGGTTCGGCCCCGGACCCGGGCCCGGGGCGCGCGCCGACGCCTCGTCTATCTACCCGGGGCTCGTGGCGCGGCCGCGGCTCGGTCGGCTCCAGCGGCGGCGGAGCGGCGGCTCCGGGCGCGGGATCCACCGGGCGGCAGCTGCGGGGGGGAGCGGGGCCCGGACGCCTGGCCCGCGGCTGCGGGGGCGGCGAGGGCGGCGGGCGCCGCGGGGCTGCAGGAGGGCCCGGGGGCCGGGGGGCGGACGCAGGCGCCCGGGGGCACGGGGCTGGCGGCGAGGCGGGCGGGCGCCGCGGGGGCCCACACGAGCCCATAGTAGGCAGCCAGCAGCGCGGCGGCCAGCGACACGCACACGCAGTAGGCGCACACGGGCGCCAGGCGCAGCCAGCGGCCCGCGGGAGCCTCGCTCCCCACGTTCTCGAACCCCGGCTCGGGCTCCGAGGCCCCGCCGCCGCAGCCGCCGCCGCCGCTCGAGCTGCCGCCGCCGCGCATCCCTGCGGGGAGCCCGGACCGCTGCTCCGCACGCGCCCGCTCCCGACCCCGCTCCCGATCCCAATCCCGATCCCGATGCCGAGGCCCCGCAGCCTTCGGAGCCCGCCCCCGAGCCCCGCCCCCAGCCCCGCCCCCACCCGCTTCTCCAAGCCCGCCCCCACCCTCCGGCTCCTAATCGGGCCCGCCCACTTGGGGGTCTCTTTCAGGTCCCTCGCCTGCGTCACTCCACCCTCCCCTGTCCCCCGGAAACAAGCACCCCAAGCCCTTCCCCTGTCTCCATCCTCCAGGTTCTAGCCCTTCAGGCTGACGCGGAAGGAGGGGGGGGGGGGACCTGGAGCCACAGTGAATGAATGAACGAACGAATGAACGAACACAAAAATGAATGAATGAACGAATGAACGAAGGAAGGAATGAATGAAGACAAGCATAGTGGAGCCCAAGCCTCCCACCACCTAAGCCCGAAATTGGGCCCACGAAATCCCCAAAAGCAGGGCCAGAGAAAGCATCCACGTTTATTTACAATCTGCTTTATTAAGGTTTGAGGGGGAGGGAACACAGGGAGAAGAAAAGGGATGAGACCCTTTCCCTCCATACCACAGGGGCAAGGAATCCAAGCATTAGGGAAAGTGACCCGCACCTGGAAGGGATGAATCCACCACCCCCACTCCCTGAGGGCACCAGCCCCCTTCCCCTCCCCCACTCCACCTCCCCATCAGTCAGCAGGCTGAGGGACCCAAAACTTGACCGTGGGGGTTGTGGGGAGGGAGCAGGACGGAATGATCTGGAGAAGTGATCCCTCCCACCCACACACAGCTTGGACTGGGGCCCATGGGACAAGGTCAACATGGATGGGAGCTGGATCTGGCCGGCAACCTGCTGGCCACTCACTTGCCGGCCCCTGGGGGGGTGGCACCAGGGCTGGAGCCGGCATCAGAGAGGGTGGCTCGGGGAGAGCTCTGCTCCATCTCCTCTCCCCAGTCAGACACCGGCTGGTGGCCTCCAGAAGGGGAGAAGGGGCTGCCGGCTGACGCAGGAGCTGGCTGGGATTCGGCACGGTCCTCCACAGGACTCCCCTGCTTAGGTCCTGGGGCTTGCCCTGAGCCACTAGCCCCTGCCTGCTGCTCATCCTCCTCTTCCTCTTCCTCATCCTCTTCCTCTTCTGTCTCTACCTCCTCCTCCTCCTCCTCTTCCTCCCCAGAGTCTCCATCTTCTTCATCCTCCCCTTCCTCATCCTCACCACTTACATCCTCCCACTGGTCCTCATCCTCTTCAGCAGTAGCTGGGCCTTCCTCTGGAGCTGAGGGCTCTGGAGCTGCACTTGGGGGCTGAGGCTGCTGGGTAAGAAGTGCAAAGCAGGCCTAGGTCTTTCTCTGTCCCTTACTCATTCCCAGCGCCCTCCCCAAGACTGGCAGCACCTTGAAAACTGGGGTGTTCTCTCCTCCTCTACCTGTGGCTCTGGGACTGGAGGTTTTCTCCTGGGGAGTGACAGGTACTTCCTCTTCCTCCTCCTTGGGCTCCCATCGGTCATCATGGTGGCTAGGGGCAATCAGCATGAGTCAGTGGAGAGAAGAGAGAATGACAGGAGGGAGATGGGAGCAAACACCAAGGGCGGGGCCTCTGTTGGCCCTGGGCTGGGGCTGTTATTACTAAAGCTCCATTTCTTCCAGAGGCTGGAAATGGAGATCCCAGGACTAGCCAGCTTCTGGGGACTGAGCATGGGCAGAAACAATGAATCAGTGAGAAGATTCCCACCTGTAGCCCCGAGGAGGTCCCTTGGCCCTGGGACGGCTTGTCTTCCTTCTTATCTACGGCTGCCGGACACTGTCTTGTGTTGGGGCAAGAAGTCTCCAAAGGTTGGGGTTTGGGGGGTCCGGCTACTGCCCTCCGTCTGTGGGGAGAAGGGGCTGGGTAGAGAAAAGACCCTCAACCTGCCTCCTCCCCACCCCAGAACCAAGTCCTCCCTCCCTCCCTTCTCCCCATATCCATCGCTCTGGGGCCCAGGGATTAGGAGGCCACCCCAGGTCTCACCATGATGTGTAGGTGCCTCTGAGACAGAGCTAGGGCCATCCTTGAACCTGAAGGGAAGAGGATCCGATGTAACAAGTGAAAATGTTAGTGGGAGAAGGCAGGACAGAGCAACACAATATAAAGTCAAAGGTGTGGGAGATGGTAGAAAGCAGCCAGGAGATGAAGACAGAGCAGAGAAGCAAGAAGAGAAATGGGAAAAAGAGGAGAGAGACATGAAGGTGAGAAGGATAGGAAGGCTGAGAAAATAAAGGGGCAGGCAGGGAGGTGAAAAGAGACGAAAAAGGGACCAGGAAGCCCCACCAAGATGCTGGGAAAGCCCAGCTCTTCCCCATGACTACTCCAAAAGGATCTAGATAAAACACTAGGCCAAGACCAGACTGGGAATGTCAACATTCGCTTTTCCATCCCAGGTCAGCACAAGGCGGGAGACCAAGAAGCCTGCAGAGCAGACAGCGGGACCAGGTATGGCCAGAAGTCCAGCCCACAGAGCCATAGCTGTGTGTGGGAAGAGCACCGAGGCTCACCCAGAAGGACAGTCTAGAATCCCACAGCTGTGTGGCTCTGATGCCAGAGAAGGAATGGGGTCCCAGACCCAGGCCCCAGCCTGCTCTGAAATCTACAGCAAAATAACAGGAAGCCCAGACCAAAGGAGAGCCTGCAATTCTGCCAGTCATCCAGCAGAGGGCCAATTATGACTGAGTCAGGGAGTAACCAATCTAGTGGAGCTCCAGCCAGGGGCAAACTCACAGGCCTATGGCTCACAGGTAAGGACCCCTGCAGAGCAGAGAGAAGGAACAGAGCTCAAACTCGGCCCTAGAACAGACCATTCTGAGTTTGCTGACAGTTCGCAGGTCCCCAGGCTGAGGTGTCCCTCCTGAAATAACACAACACTCTGAGATTAGACCCTAAAGGATACAAAATAGGACCAAGCACAGAAATGCACAGTCTAGCCTTAACAGAGAGCCCAAGTCAGAAAGACTGGAAGAAGGATCAAACAAAAAAGAAATGCCACCATGAAGAGCTATTCATGGTTATAGGGTTGCTCAAGATACAAATCCAGAAAAAAATTTACTCGAAAAGATATACAAGCAGGTCTGCAAGAAAAACATAGGGGCAGCTAGGTGGCAGTGGATAAAGCACTGGCCTTGGAGTCGGGAGGACCTGAGTTCAAATCCAGCCTCAGACACTTAACACTTACTAGCTGTGTGACCCTGGGCAAGTCACTTAACCCCCATTGCCTCACTAAAAAAATTTTTTTTTTAATTTAAAAAAAAAAGAAAAGAAAAGAAAAACATAGCTTGGAAACAAGTTCAACCAGAATTCCTGGAAGAGATGATAAAGAGAAATTATTTCATAAATTAAATGAGAGCACTAAAGGAAAGAATTGGAAAAGATATGAGAATACTAGAGGGAAAACGAGAATTATGGAAGAATTAGAAAGATAACAAGAGATGGGAACAAGAGATACAAAACCTTACCCAAGCAACAAAATCCTTGAAAATTAGGACCAAATTATAAACTAATCATCCCATGAGACAATAAGACATATTGAAAACAATGTTAGAAGACTGAAAAGAAAATTTAAGGTATTTAATATCAAAAAACAACTAAAAATAGATCAAGAAGTAATTAGAAATCAATGGACTTGAGACAAAGGATCAATAAAAACTTATTTTTTAAAGATGAATGGATTATGATACAAAGGAAAACATAAATTACTTAGGAAAGCACTCCATATTTGATAAAAACTGCTGGGAAAACTAGAAAGTAGTCTGTTAGAAATTAGGCTTAGACTAACACCTTACACCATATTCTACATTATTCTAAATAGATACATGACCTTAATATTAAAGAACAAACTATAAAAAAATTAGAAGAGAAATAGGTATATGCCCTCTCCCAGGTATGGGTAGAAGATGTATTCATAATCAAACAAAAGACAAAATTAAAAATTAAAAAATGACAAAAGAACAGATACTTTGGCTTATATGAAAATGAAAAGCATAGACAAACTGATATATCTAGGACGAGAAAGAAGTAATAGATGGGAAAAAAAAACCTATCAAATTCTCTGATAAGGGTTTGGTATCTAAGAAAAATAAGTAACAGGAATATATTGGTGTAAACACATATGTACACATACATACATGATTATATGTGTATGCCCCACACGCATGCATGTGGGCACCACACACCCCCAACAGCCATTCCCCAAGAGATGACTGGTCAAAGGATAAGAAATAATTCTCAGAAGAGTTGCAAACTATTAACAATCACATGAAAGAATGTTCCAAATCACTAATAATAAGAAAAATACAAATGAAAACAGATGACAAATGATGGAAAGAGTCAATGTCAGGTTGTGGAAAAAATAGGAACACTAGTACATTGTTGGTGAAGCTGTGAATTGGTGCGACCATTTTGGAAAGAAATCTGGGAGACTAAAAATGTTCATGCCGTTTGACCCAGAGGTTCCATGACTAGTTTTTACCACAAAGTGGCCAGAGATTAAAAAGAAAGCCCTGATTTATACCAAATAATTTATAGCAGCACTTTTTGTAATAGCAAAGAAATGGAAACAAAGTCTGATGCCTATAGAGGGGGAATGGCTAAAAAAACTTTGTGGTACATGAATGTAATGGAAGATGACTGTTGAAAGAAATGATAAATGAGAGTGACACAGAGCAGCACAGAAAAATCTCCATAAACTGATGCAGAGGGAAGAAACTAAGAAAATAATATTCACCACGACAACAAAAATGTCAATGGAAAGAATCACTCACCAACAAATTAAAAGAACCAACATGGCCCCCAGACTCTCCCACCCCTTTTCAGAGGTGAGGAAGTACACAAGTCTTGTATGGACCACTGCTCCTCTCTTCAGAATTGTTTGATGTACCATGTTATGTTTTTTTTTTTCTTTGTATTTTTTCTTATGTCTTAAAAAATACTACTTGTTGGGGCAGGCTAGGTGGCGCAGTGGATAGAGCACCAGCCCTGGAGTCAGGAGTACCTGAGTTCAAATCCAGCCTCAGACACTTAACACTTACTAGCTGTGTGACCCTGGGCAAGTCACTTAACCCCAATTGCCTCACTAAAAAAAAAAAAATACTACTTGTTACATGGGATGGAGGAGAGACGCTGGGGAAAGCTACAGTGTTGTAAAAAACCAAAATGTAACAATAAGAACTTACTTATAAAAAATCAAGATTCTACTGGAAAAGGACAGGGGGTGGAGCCAAGAAGGTAAAATAGCAAGGAGACTGGTGACCTCCTCCCTCTGCCAACACCTCCTCCAAACAGGTCTAGAAAATACACCAGGCCAAATCCTGATCAAGAAATCCAAGGAAAAAAATCACAGAGTCATTTTCCTGGTCTTTGCTGGCATAGGGCAGTAGACAGCGAGGTCAGTGGACACTGGGCTTGGGGCCAAGCTAGGAACATGCTGAAAAGTGTTCCCATACAGGGAGGCCCCAGATCTGGCTCAGAAGGGTCCGGACTTGTGTAGGATGCAATAACAGGGGCTGCCTGGCAGCTCTTACTCTTCCTAGTCCAAGGTCACAGATCCAGGGCACACTGTGCCCGTGGGTGGTGTTCCAAGGTGAAAAGCAGCTGCATGACTTGGGTTGGGACCAAATAATGGGCAAGTTCTGGAGCAAGCAGGAGCCATGTGGCTCAGATGCTGTGAGGGAGAAGGGTCTTGGCTCTGGCTGCCAGTCCACTCAGAAGACTGCTGAGGAATGCCAGGCCAAAGGGAAGCCTACAGTTCTTTCACTCTGAAGCAGTAGGGCTTTCCAGACAACTAATAGTAGCCGAGTACAGCAAGCCCACAGATCTGTAGCTCAGACCCAAGCCCAGGTCAGGACCTTGCAGAGCCGAGACCAAGAGGCTAGTGATGAGCCCACTGTGGGGGCACTGAAAGCTTGCAGGTCCCCATCTTGAACTGTCCCCCCAAACCTGGCATATAACACCCAATACTCCCGAGAAAACAACAGCAAAGCCAGCTCAGATATTCCCTCCAGAAGGACACAGATCCTGGCCCTTACATAAAGTCTGGGATCTCATCACAAAAGAGCTATTATGGTAACTGAAAGGCTCTAGACACAAACTCAGAAGAGAATGATTCCAAAATGTCTAAAAGGAAAGCTTCAGATAAAAACATAGTCTGGACACAAATTCAACCAGAATTCCTTGAAGATATTTAAGCAAGTTTAGAAAAAGATTTTAAAATGTTTTTGTCAATAAAATGAGAAGACTAGAGGGGGAAAAATGAAAAAGAAATGAGAGCTGTGGAAAAATTAATTGGAAAGGTAATTAACAGCTTGACAACAAGTGGTACAAAATCTTGCCCAGAAAACAAACTCCCTGAAAATGAGAATGGACCAAAGAGAAGTTGATGACGCCATGAGGACAAAGAAATATTAAAGTCAAAAAGCTAAAAAAAGAGATCTAACTTATTTCATAGCAAAAATAATTAAGTGTCCCCATTGGTTATAAGAATCAATGGACGAGCTGAAAGCCTTGATACTCCCCCCCACCAAATTCTAGTCCTCATATTTTCAAAAAATCATAAAATAAAATTGCTCATATCTCTTAGGGCAAGGAGAAGGCAAAAGGAAAATAGAATCTGTCAACTCCTAAATGAAATCACAAAATGAAAACTCTCAGGAACATCACAGCCAAAATCCAAGACTTTCTAGATTCAAAACAAAACAAAATACAAACACATATACTTCAAGCAGCCAGATACAACTGTGGTGCCAAGCAACCAAAGTCAGGATCACACAAGATATAACAGTCATCACTATAAAGAGCAAAGAGAGCTTGGAACAAAATCTTGAAGAATGCAAAAGAAAAATTACTTACCCAGAAAACCGAATATAATCTTACAAGGGGAAAAAAGGGCTTTTAGTGAAATAGAGAACTTCCAAACGTGTCTGATTAAAAAAAAATGAGCTTTGTAAAATTAAAACACAAGAGTGAAGAAAACCACAAAAAGGTAATAGAAAAATCATAAAGGACTAAATGGAGATAAACTAATGAATGTAATCCTAATTAGAATGCACATTCAAATATGAGGGAGATGATAGATATGTCCCTTCTGAATCCTATCATCAGAGATCACTGAAGCAGTCTAATTAGCCTGGGAGAGTTATTTGTTATATCTGAATGATCTTAAAAGAGGAATGGAAAGGGAAGGGAAAACAAATAGGGAAGACAGGGGGAGAGAAAGGTTAGGAAAAATTATTTCATGTAATTAGGGTATACAAGTAAATTATTTTATATAATTATTTCATATAATTAGGGTATACAAGTAGAAGCTTATACAAACAATGAGGAAGGGGTGGGGGCAAGTGACTGACATTTGACTCTCATTCTCATATTATCATATCAAAGGAAAGAACACATTTATACATATGGGAATAGAAATACATTTCATTCAACAGGGAAACAGGAGGAAAAGGTAAGAAGGGCGAAGAAGAGGAAGAGTAACTTAAGGAAAAGATTAATTCTAAGCAAATCAAACTTTAAGGATATACAAAAATATTAATAGTAGCTCTATATATGGTGGCAAAGAATTGGAAACTGAGGGAGCTCCCATCAATTTGGAATGGCTAAACAAGTTATGATATATAAATCTGATTGAATACTACTATGCTAAAAGAAATACTGAAGAGGATAGTTTCAGAGAAACCTGGGAAGTCTTGGATAAATGGATTCAGAGTAAAGTGAGAAGAACCAGCAGAACAATTTATACAGGAACAGCAACATTCAAAAGACAAACAACTTTGAAAGGCTTAGGAACTCTGACTGGCATAATAACCAATGATGATTCCAGAGGACTCACGATGAAAAATGCTACCACCTTCTGACAGAGGGGTAAAGACTTACAGAGCAGAATTAGAAATTTTTTTGACATTATCAATTTGGGAATTTGTTTTGCTTAACTATACATGTTTATAACAAGAGTTTTGTTTTTCTTTATCAATTGCAAGGGAAGAAGAGAAAGTGGATTTTTCTCATTAAAAAAAAAATTTAATGGAGGGAAAAAGTTAACTCCAAAATAAAAGTTCCCAGGAATATTACATTTAAAATTCAGATCTTTCAGGTCAAAGATAAACACTTGTAAACACACAGAAAAAAAAGAATTCAAATACTAAGGATATACAGGCAGGATTACAAAAAATTTAGCAGACAGCACTATAAAGAAATGGAAAGCTTAGAATATGATGTTACAGAAGGAAAAAGATACAGGTTTACAACCAAGAATAACTTACTCAGCGAAACACAGCAAATCCTACTGGAAAAAAAAAATGGACCTTTAATGAAATAAAGGACTTTCAAAGAAATACAAACACAGGAATCAAGCTAATCATAATACACTAAATGAGGATAAACTGTTTGCATTCTAATATGGAGAGATGATAGTGTCTACTCTGAATCTTTTCTCATTAGGAGAATCATTAGCAGTCATATAAGACAGAGGACCTGTGAGTGTTTCTATGATGTTTTGATGATCCTAAAAGAATAAAGGTAAGGGAGGCATAGAGAGCAGGAAGGGAATTGGATTATCTTACATAATTGGATGAATGAATAGAAGACTATACAAACAAGGAGGGAAGAGTGGGGACAACAGGCAACATTTGAACTTAACTCTCATTTGAACTGGTCAAATGAGGGAAGAACACACATATACAAGTCAGTGCAGAAATATATTTCATTCAATAAGGAAACATGAAGGAAATAGAAGGTCAAGGTGAGAATAAGAAGGGTTATTCCTAAGAAAAACAAACTCTAATTATGGAAAATGGATCACAAAGAGGGGTTTTAAAAGAGAAGAAAGGATAAACATCTGTGACTGAGCTGTGCGACAGTGAAGAGAGCTGAAGAAAGAGAGGTAGATTTCATCCAGCCTCAAGCACTGGTACTGGTCTCTTACTACCCTCTTCTTCATAAAGGGGTGCAGTGGGGGCAGCTAGGTGGCACAGTGGATAGAGCATTGGCCCTGGATTCAGGAGGACCTGAGTTCAAATCTGGACTCAGATACTTACTAACTGTGTGATCCTGGGCAAGTCACTTAACCCCAACTGCCCTGCAAAAAAAAATAAAATAAAAAAAAGACATAAAGGGGTGCGGTAGCAGAGAGGGTAGAGAATGAGGAACAGCAAAGAGAGGGGAAAGCATAAGAGAACAGGATAGAATCAAATAAGTAATTAATAATCATAATTATGAAGATAAATGGGATTAATTCACCCATTAAAATGGAAAAGAATGGATTACAAAGCAGAATACACCAATATGTTGTTTATAAGAAACATGCTTGAAACATAAAGATTCTCACAGACTTAAAATAAGGGCCTGAAGCAAAACCTATTGGGTTTCAGCTGAAGTAAAAAAATGCAGGGGAAGCAATTAAGATTTCAGACAAAGCAACATCAAAAATAACCTTATTACATATTATTTATCTGACCTACATAAATCTAGGCAAAAACCAAAAAAGTCCCTGGATAGGATTTTAGACAAGTTAGAAACAATAGACACATGGGGATTATTAAATGGGTGTACATATTTCTCAGCTGTGTGTATAATCTACAAAGATTGACTATTTAGAGGACATTAAAAACCTCACAAATGAAAAAAACCTGAAATATTAAAAGCTTCTTTTACAAGCCACAATGCAATAAAAGTATACTCATAAAGGGCCACTGAAGAAACTATTAAAAATTAGAGACTAAATAATTATCCTAAAGAATGGATGAGTGAAATAACATACCACAGAAACAATTAATAATTTCATTGAAGTTAATGACAACAATGAAATAACATACCAAGATTTTGGGGATGCAGCCAAAGCAGTCCTTAGGGGAAGATTTGTATCTCTAAATAGTTTTATCAATAAAAGAAAGAACAGATCAACTAACTAGGCATGCAACTAAAAAAATGTGTAAACCACAATTAAACACCAAAATAGAAATCCTGAAAATAAAAGAGGGATATTACAAAATGAAAGCAAAAGCCCCAGTGAATTGCTAAATAAAAGTAGGAGCTTTTTTTTTTAAACAAAATAGATGAAACATTAAGCAATTTGATTTTTAAAAACGAAGAAAAACAAATCGTCAGTATCAAAAATGAAAATGGTGAATTCATAACAAATGAAGAAAGTAAATTATTAGAAATTATTTTGTTCAATTATATACCCCTGGGGGCAGCTAGGTAGCACAGTGGATAAAACACCAGTCCTGGATTCAAGAGGACCTGAGTTCAAATCTAGCCTGAAATACTTGGCACTTAATAGCTGTGTGACCCCTGGCAAGTCACTTAACCCTCAATGCGCCACCAAAAAAACACAAAACAAAAACACAACAATTATATATCCCCCAAAATCTTCATGATATAAATGAAATGGTTGAATTTTTACAAAAAGATAAAATGCTCAGATTAGTCAAACACAATCTCAGAAAAAGAAATGAAACAACTCCAAATAAGCTCCAAAAGAAAAATTCTGGAGAACAGATGGATTCACAAATGAATTCTATCAAACCTTTATACAATTCTAATATAATAATTCCAATATTAGAAAAGCTTTTTGGAAAAAAAAATAGTAAAAGAAAAAATCCTACCAAATTCCTTCTATGCCAGAAAAATGGCCTTGATATCTAAACCAAGAAGAGTCAAAACAGACAAAAATTATAGACCAATATCCCTAATGAATACTGATACAAAATTTTAAATAAATATATTAGAACAAGGAGACTACAGTAACATATCACAAAGATTATACACTATGACCAGTTTGAATTTATATGAGGAAGGCAAGGCTAATTCAATATGAGGAAAACTATAAACATAACGGACCATATTAATAACAAGAATAACAAAAAACTTATGTTTATGTCAATAATTTCAGCAAAAGCTTTTGACGATACAATTCCTATTAAAAACTCTAGGCAGCCAAAATAATAAGTGAATCTTAATATAAGTAACGTCTATCTAAAACCAAAAGCCACTGTATGTAATAGAGATAACAGATTAGAAGCCCTTCTGACAAGGTCGAGTAAAACAAAAATGTCCGTTATCACCGTTAATATTTCACAGTATAAGAAATGCTAGCTATAGCACTAAGAGAACAAGAAGGCGAAGGACTAAGAACAGACAAAACAGAAACAAAATTAGCCCTTTTTATAGGTGACACGATGGTTTACTTAGAGGACTTAAAAGTCAACTAAGGGGGCAGCTAGGTGGCGCAGTGGATAAAGCACCAGGCCTGGATTCAGGAGGACCTGAGTTCAAATCCGACCTCAGACACTTGACACTTACTAGCTGTGTGACCCTGGGTAAGTCACTTAACCCTCATTGCCCTGCCCCCCACAAGAAAAGTCAACTAAAAGATTAATTGAAAAAATTTACCACTTCTGCAAAGTTGCAGAATTATCAAATAAACCCACATCAACTACCTGCATTCCTCTATATAACCTACACAAAATAGTAGTGAGAGAGACAGAAAGAGAAATTCCATTTACAATAACTTCAGACAGCAAAAAACACTTGAGAGTCTACGTGTGCCAAGACACACCCAGGAACTATAAAATTATAAAACTTCTTTCACGAATGAAGCCAACTAATTGAGAAAATATTAACTGCTTATGAATGGACCCAGCCAATATAACAAAAATGACAATATAACCTAAATTAATTTACTTGTTCAGTGCTATCATAATCAAATTACCAAAAGATTCTTTTATAGAGAAAGAAAATAACAACAACAAAGTGCATCTGGAAGAACCAAAGGTCAAGAATCTCAAGAGAGGGGCAGCTAAGTGGCACAGTGGATAGAGCACCGGCCCTGGAGTCAGGAGGACCTGAGTTCAAATCCGGCCTCAGACACTTAATACTAACTAGCTGTGTGACCCTGGGCAAGTCACTTAACCCCAATTGCCTCACCAAAAAAAAAAAAAAGAATCTCAAGAGAAATAACGAGGAAAAAAAAGTAGGAAGGAGGCCTAGCCGTACCAGCTCTCTAACTATACCACAATGCAATAGTGCTTAAAACAACTCGGTACTGGGGCAAGAAGCAGAAAGCCCAATTAGTGGAACGACTTACAGAAGTAATGAACGTAGTAACCTAGTGTCTGATGGACCCTAAGTACTGGGATAAGAACTCCCTATTTGGCAAAAACTGCTGGGAAAACTGGGAAGTCTCCTAGCAGTAATGAAGCCTACACCTGCACATCTCATAGCATGGACCAAGTTCTAAATGGGGACATAATTTAGATATACAGGGTGACATCACAAATGAATTAGAAAAGCAAATGGTTAGAGGAAGAACTCTAGAGAAAGAATCACAGAAGGTAAGATGAACAATTTTGATTAAATAAAATGTAAAAGTTTTTTTCCCACAAACAATAAATACCACTAAAATTAAACAGAAAGGAGGTAACGACTGAAAAAAATCTTTGTAGTAAGTTCATCTGACAAAGGTCATATTTTTAAGATATATAGGAAACTGATTCAAATTTATAAGAATAATGCATTCCCAAAATTGACAGATGGTCGAAGAATGTAAACAGTTTTCAGAAGAAATCCCCAATATAGCCATTTGAAAAAAATGCACCGGGGCAGCTAGGTGGCGCAGTGGATAGAGCACCGGCCCTGGATTCAGGAGGACCTGAGTTCAAATCTGGCCTCAGACACAACACTTACTGTGTGACCCTAGGCAAGTCACTTAACCCCAACTGCCTCACTGGGGGGAAAAAAAAAGCACCAAATCACTAATAATTAGAGAAAATTAAATTAAAACAATTCTGAGGTTCCATGTTACACCAATCAAAGTTGATAAAAAAAGAAAAAGTGATAAATGCTGGAGAGACTGTGGGTAAACAGGCCCATTATACATTTGTAGGTGGGGCCCATTAACTGGTTCAGCCACACTGGAAAGCAATTTGGAATGATGCCTCTGTAAGGATTGGAATGACACCACCTGCTGGAGACTTACTGTAGGAAAGCTCCGCCATGAGGAGAAGGTGCCTGAGGGCAAGACATGTGGCTTTTCTTTGGCGTCAGGAAATGACATTTGCTTGTGGGAGGAAGAGGAGGTGAGGCTGGTGCTCTCACTCTCTTTAGCCAAGACTTGTGGAGAGCGGAGCAGGAGAACTATAGCTCCCCAAGATAGACAGATGAATCTAGGCCTTTCTCTCTTCACCAAATTCTTGTTCTCCTTAATAAATGCTTAAAAGTCTAAACTCCTGCTAAAGCTTAAAATTTATTGGTGACCACTCATTAGATATTTTAGACAGACTAGCTAAAATTTTAGCCCCTTACACCTCCTTCCAAAAATATAGTCTGTGTATACCCTTCGACTCAGGGATACATTCCAATCTTAGGTCTATACCACAAAGTGACCAAAGAAAGAGAAGAGGGACCTATATGCACAAAAATATTTATAGCTGCTCTCTTCATACCATCAAAGAACTGGAAACTGAGAGGGTGACCACCACCTCGGGAATGGCTGAACAAGGTGTGGTATAAGGATGTCATGGAATGCTACTGTGCTGTAAGAAATGAGGAAGGGATGGTTTCAGAAAAACATGGGAAGACTTCTGTGAACTGATGCAGAGCAAAGTGAGAAGCAGAAGAACAAGTGATACAATAACAACATTGGAAAAACAAACGACTTAGAAAGACTTGAGAACTTCAGCCAACACAGAGCTGGTCGACTCAGACGTGGTTTTTGGATATGCCCAATTCAGGAATTTGTATTGCTTGACTATATTTTTGTAATAAGGGTTTTACTTTTCTTTCTTTCTCTATGGGGAGGCTGGGGAGAAGGGGGAAAGAGAAGGGGGATTTTCCTTGATTAAAAAAAGTGTTAATTGAGGCAGCTAAGTGGCACAGAGGATAGAGCACCGGCCCTGGAGTCAGGAGGACCTGGGTTCAAATCCGGCCTCAGCCACTTAACACTTACTGGCTGTGTGACCCTGGGCAAGTCACTTAACCCCAAATGCCTCACTTAAAAAAAAAAGTGTTAACTAAAAAAAAGGAACCAGGAAATAAAGTGAGCAGGAGATGAGAAAGGAAGAGAAGGGCGGGGACAGATGAAGGGATGGAAGCCCCCAAGCAGGGGCAGAGGTGGCTCAGGACAGGAACAAGCACCCACATGCCCTCTGTCTTCTCAGCATCCCACTCCCGGCGCCACTGGCCCGTGGGTTTCCGATGCCGCTGCAACCTCTCTTGGTCAATACGCTCACGCTCCTGCTTCCATCGCAGGTATTCGGCCCGCTCTCGGCCCGTCATGGACAGCGTCATGTCCCCACCTGGTCCTGCCCGACGACCCTGCTCTCTCCAACAAACAGCAACATTAGAGACACATCCCCCGTGGAGCCTAGTATCCCTCTGTTCCACTGCTGTGCCCCTTCTCCTAAGCCCCCTTGGTTCAATATTCTTCAGGCCAGGACCCAGACCTGTTTCCCTCTGCCAGCCTCCCCCAAGCCCAGGGAGTCAGCCTGGCAGTAAGTTTTCTGCCTGAGCTCTACCCCTTGCCTCAGCCCTCCCCAGCCCAGGGCTTATCCCCTCCTCAGGCTCCCTATTCCTGCCACCCCTAGCCCAGGGCCTAGCTCTTCCCTGGGATCTTCCCAAGTCCCCATCCCCACCCAGTTTCTAGCACCCACATAACGCTCCTGCTCCAGGCCACTGCGAACACGCTCAAAGTCAGCACCACCCCAGTTCCGCCCATGGCGCCTGCTTCCTTCCCGACGGTCCCGCTCTGACTCCTGCAGAGGCCCGCTGCGACGAGGATCATCCAGGAAATTCCGGACGGGGTTCTTTTCAGGCAGTCCATCCTGATTTCAGGGGAAGCAGGGGTCAGTCGGTAACCCTGAGGACCAAGCAGGGCTCCCCACCACCTGCAGCGCTCCCAGGCCCCACTCACGCGCTGATTTCTCTCATACTCGGCGATCTTTTCCATCTCTTCATTCATCTTTTCGATGTTCTGACGACGTCGCTCCTCCCACTCCTGGATGGTTCAGAGACAGAGAGGAGAGAAGAAACACAGAGGAAGGGACAGGAGATCCAAGACAAAGAGAGGACAAGAGGGGAAGGAGGGGGAGAATGGGCTAAGTGTCAAGTTAACAAATCAACAAGCATTTTATCAAGTGCCCACTATGAGGCAAGCACTGAGAACTCATTATTTTCTGAATCCCAATGTTACGGCGAGCCGCCCAATTAACTCTCCCCCATACTAAATCTGGCCCAAACAGAGGCCGCTGTCACTGGCTGTGGACAGCACTGGGGGCCAGGGACAAGTGAGGTGTGGGAAGACTGGGAAGGTTTTCACAGCCAATCAGGATTTTATATTTGATCTGAACAAGTGAGCAGAGTAATGTGGTGAAAACCTCAGGAGAGGAAATATATGAAGGAGGAGAGGCTGATGGGCAACACCTGGGTTGCAGAGAGGCCTGAGAAAAGGCCCCTGGTCACTCTGGGGGTGGGGGAGTGAGGAAGGTGGGAGCCAGAGAGTGAGGGGCTGAGAAGAGAGCGAGAGGAGAGGAAGCAGACGCCTTCCTAGAAGCTTAGCCACAAAAGGAGAGACAAGCCAACAACTAGCAGGGATAGGTGGCTCAAGGGAAGAATTTTAAGGATGGGGGAACGATGGTCCGTGAGTGTAGTCAGCAGAGGAGCAGCCAGCCAGCGGTAGAGGAAATCTGAAGAGTATTGATTATGGGATGATGGAGAGAGCGCTGTGGATGATGGAAAGGAGTGGGACCCCCAGTGAATACAGAAGGGCTTCCTTGGCCAGGAGAAGGGACACATATTCTTGGGAGATGGAGGGACACAGAAAGCTGGGAAGAAGAAGCCCTCCCCACGACTGAGTACCTTGGATCTCCTGTCTGGGGCTGGGGCATCCCCTGCTGCCATGCTGGTCCCAGAAGGGTACGCTGGCCCTCCCCTTCCCCGTCCTCGACGGCCCCGGCCCCCTCCGCTTCGTGCTGGTGGTGGCTCCACACAGATCACCACTTCTTCTTCCCAGTACCGGGACCCCCTTCCCAGACCAGGCCGGCCTCCTCGCTGTGAGGCATTGCGGCCCCCCTTCCCAGAGCTCCCCTGGGCCCGGGCAGAGGCGGGAGGCCGGCGGCCTGAGCCCACACTTTTCTCCTGTAGGTGACAGGTAAGGGAAGCAGGTGAGCTAATCAGCAATATGACCCAAGACCCCACCCCAAGAGCCCAGCTCCCACAAAGAACTCCCTGAGAATTCCCTTCCCCAGCCCCCAGGACCTAACCCCCACACCCTGACTGGGGACCCTGTCACCATGTCCACTGCAACATTCTCCTTCTCAGCAGGGCGCCCCTTCCGGGGCCCTGTCACGGCCACCCCCTCCAACTCAGCCTTCTTCCGATCCTCCTCGATCTCCTGGAAGGCAGACAGACAGATGCTAGAGCGGGGAGATGCACCAATGGAACCACAGAAAAGGGGGGCAGGAGAAGGCCAGCTGGCCACCCACCTGGTAACGGCGGATCAGGGCTGCATTCTTCTTCCTAAGGGCCTCGATCCGTTTGTCCAACTCTGCATCCTTCTCTTCCTTAGACTTCAAGTCCAATGTGGTGGCCTGGCATGCCGGGGGAGGAGGGGAGGCTGACAGGCTGGACTCCCTCCCTCCTTACTGAGCCTGCACTACAGGGCACCCCCTCCCAGGACTAGGGGCCTGGCCACCCAGATCCCCTCCTGATCTCCTGCATGGCCTGACCCAGAGCTGGAAGCCTGGACCCCAAGGTCCCCTCTACTGTGGCCTCCTCCCAGAGGAGCTAGGACCTTGTACTCCTGCCCTCTTCTCTCTCCACTGGGGCCTGATTTTCTAATACCACCCACAGCAAGGAGCCTGAGCTTCTCTGAGGTACTCCTCCCAAAGCCAGGCATGTGGGTGCCTACCCTTCTATGGCTCCCCCATATCCTGAAATCCATACTCCAGGGTCTCCCCCCAATTTGGGCACCAGCACTCCTGGGTCTCCCCACAGGTAAGCTACTGTACTTTGGGGTCCCTCCCATCCCCCTCCACTGGATGTCTGCACTCCGAAGTGCCCAGCTCCCTCCACCATGACTCCATGGCTCCCCCAAATCTAGGGACCTGTGCTCAGGTCCCCCCTTCAGGCACCTGCACTCCATGGTCCCCCCACAGCTTAACACCTATACTCTAGGGTCCCTCCCGTCCCCCCCTAGGCCGGGTGTTTGCTCCTCGGGGTCCCCAGCCCCTCCTCCGTGGATCACCCAGATCCAAGCGCCTGCACTCGAGGTCCCACCCCCGCCCCCTCACATGCGGGCCCAAGCATTCCAGGGTACTCCCCGCTGGGCGCCTGCATTCGGACGCCCCTTCCCGGTTCCCCCTCGCCCCCCATGCCCGGGCGCCCGTTCTTGGGGGTCCCCCGACGGAGTCCTCACCATGCCTCTGGCCCGGCGGTCCCGGGTGTCGGCCGTCCGCGCGGGTGCGTCGGCTCGAGGGTCTCTGCAGGAAAAGGCAGGCCAGGGTCGGGGTGACTCAGCCCGGGCAGCCCCGGCCCGAAGAAGCTGCAGCGTCCACCCCAGCTCGGGTCCACGCCCCCGCGCAAAGCCACGCCCCCGCGCAGGGCCCGCTCCGGCGCAAGCCACGCCCCCTTGTGATCACGCCCCCCTCGGGGCCATGCCCTGCACCCCCACACCTGGCCCGTTCCTTCGGCCCCCTCCCACTCCAGTCTCCGTGCAGCCCCGGGCGCCCCGCCGCTCCCCGCTCACCGGCTGGAAGACCCCGCGGCTCCTCCGGCGGCCTTGCAAGTCGCCCTCTCTCCGCAGCTCCCGGGTTCCCCTCGCGTCACTTCCTCTACGGACCACGTGGACACAGAGAGGCGGGCAAAAATAACCACTTCCGTCCTTGCTGCCTGATAGAGGGAAGTGTTCTTAAAGGGGCCGCACCCAGTTTGGGTTGCTGCTTCACCCTAGAAAGTTCACTCATTTTTCTGGTCGTCCTTGTGTAAAATAACTCTAAAACGAGTTCTATCACGTGATTACCGAAGTGCCTCCCAGCTCTGACACTCAGTGTTCTAGGTCTTTCCAGCTGTAACCAACCTCTCTTATTCTAGGTCTCTTCCCAACCCTGACAATCCCTGTTAGAGGTTTGCTCACAGTTCTGACATCGCTTGTTCTAAGGGCCCTCCCGGCTCTGACAGTCTAGGTTCTAAGGTCCTCCTAGCTCTGACACTCCCTGTTCTAAGGGCCCTCCCAGCTCTGACATTGTAGGTTCTAAGGCCCTCCTAGCTCTGACACTCCCTGTTCTAAGGGCCCTCCCAGCTCTGACATTCTAGGTTCTAAGGTCCTCCTAGCTCTGACACTCCCTGTTCTAAGGGCCCTCCCAGGTCTGATAGTCTCTCTTATCCTGAAATCCTTTCTAACTTCAATAAGCATTTACTAAAAGCTTAACAAAGTGGCAGGCTATATAAAACAAATTCATATAAATCATCAGCATTCCACCATATTAGCCACAAAACAGCCAGAAGAAATAGGAGAAATTTCATTCAAAATGTCATGGGGAAAATGGGGTTGGGGGCAAGGGGTAGGGGTTTGGGGTCCTTAGGAATTCCTCTTTAAAGAATTACACCTTCTTGCATACAAAAGCAGTTAGAATGTTTATTTAGAGGAAGGGGAAGGAAGGGAAACCATGAAAGAAGTCCTTGGACTTCTCATGGGGAGAAAGGCATGGCACAGAGAGAATGGCTCTGAGATACCAATCTTCTCAAGCAGGAGACAGGCAGGTACTTCTATAGAGGACTGATGGGGGTGACCATCTGACTGTGGAAAGTTCCTTTAGTGAGGGAGGACCATCCCCCACTGGTGGTGGCTGGGGGAGTTGGGTGAGGGGTGGCTGCAGATCTCTCAAGCCATCTCTCTCCTCAGGACACAAAGGAAGTAGCCACACCTAATCTTATGGTCCCAGGGTTGAGGGAGACTAGAATGAAGGGTGGAGGTCGAGGAGCTAGCTCAGTCTGATCTGGTTCCACTTATCTCTCTAGGCATGTTTGTCCTCTGGTTTAGTTTCTCAAGGAGAAGGTTCTTTGATGTGCCCCAGAGAACTTCTGGGGTGCTATGGGCCCATAACATTTGTGCATAGGCCAAGCCAATATGATAAAAAAGGATGATACTACATAATTTAATTATTTGGTGCCATACCAATCGGAGATATTCCAAAAAAATATTTCAACTGTTACTCAGTTGTAAACAAAACAAAACAAAATTGGGGCAGTTAGGTGGTGCAGTGCTAGAGCACTGGCCCTGGATTCAGGAGGACCTGAGTTCAAATGTGGCTTCAGACATTTGACACTTACTAGCTGTGTGACCAGTCACTTAACCCCAATTGCCTCACCAAAAACCAAACCAAAACAAAACTGTTATTCACTTGTTTCTAATTCTCTGTGGCCCCATTTGGGGTTTTCTTGGCAAAGATTCTGGAGTGATATGCCATTTCCTTCTCCATCTCATTTTACTGATGAAGAACTAAGGCAAACAGGCTTCAGTGGCTTGCCCAGGGTTACACAGCTAGGAAGTTTTTGAGGCCAGATTTGAACCCAGGAAGATGCATCTTTCTGACTCCAGATCTAGAGCTCTATCCACTGTGCCTCCTAGCTTCCCTAAAACAATATTTTATAGAGCTAAAAATAATAATAATAATAAAATTCACCTGATGGAACAAGAAGTCATGAATCTCAAGGAAAATCATGAAGAAGAAAAAAAAAACAGGAAGGAAGAGGACCCTAGCAGAACCAAATCTAAAACCACACCACAAAGAAATATCAAAAGGATTTGAGGGGCAGCTAGGTGGTGCAGTGGATAAAGCACCAGCCCAGGATTCAGAAGGACCTGAGTTCAAATATGGCCTCAGACACTTGATACTTACCAGCTGTGTGACCCTGAGCAAGTCACTTAACCCTCATTGCCCCATTTAAAAAAAAAAAAGGATTTGGTGTTCTTGAGTCATTTCAGTAATGTCCCCATTTGGGGTTTTCTTGGCAAAGATGCTGGAGAAGTTGACCATTTCCTTCTCACCTTAAAGATGAGGAGTGGGGGCGGCTAGGTGGCACAGTGGATAAAAGCACCAGCCCTGGATTCAGGAGTAGCTGAGTTCAAATCCAGTCTCAGACACTTGACACTTACCAGCTGTGTGACCCTGGGCAAGTCACTTAACCCCCATTGCTGTGCAAAACAAAACAACAAAAAGATGAGGAACTGAGGCCAACAGGGTAAAGTAACAACCCAGAATCACACAGCTAGGAAGTGTCTGAGGCTGGGTTTGAACTCAAGATGAGTCCTCCTGCCTCCCACCCAGCACTCTAACTACTGCACCACCTAGCTGCCCATGAAACTATGAAGCCAATCACTGGAATCGATTAAGGACATAACCCACAAAAGCAAAGAAAAGCAATAGGGAGAGGGAATGAGCATTTACATATCTCCTTCTGTATGCTAAGAGTTTTCTAGGAATATTCTTCTAATAATATTCTATTATTGTTCTTATTTTAAAGTTGAAGAATTTGGGTCCCACAGAGGTTAAGTAACTTTCCCAAGGTTACTGTAACAATTGGAATGACACCACCTGCTGGAGACTTACTGTAGAAGCGTTCCGCCCATGAAGCGAAGGTCTTTGAGGGCAAGACCAGGAGTCTTTTCTTTGGCGTCAGGAAGTGACGTTGGCTAGTGGGAGGAAGAAAGAAGAGACTGGTGCTCTGTCTCGCTCTTTCCTGAGGACTCCGGCGGAGAAGGGAGCTAGAAATGTGCTCTCCCTTTAATAGATAGGAATCTAGGGCCTTTCCTCTCTCTTTTATTCATATTCTTATTCTCCTTAATAAATGCTTTAAAGTCTAACACTTGCTAAAGCTTATAATTTATTGGCAACTACTCATTAGAGATTTTAGACAGAATAGCTAGAATTTTAGCCCTTAACAGTTACGCAACTTGGGAAATGTCTAAAGTCAAATTGGAACTCAGGACTTTGATTCTTCCCACTCCTTGGGGAAGCTAGGTGACACAGTGGATAAAGCACCATCCCTGGATTCAGATGGACCTGAAATTCAAATATGGCCTCAGACACTTGATACTTACTAGCTGTGGGACCCTGGGCAAGTCACTTAACCTTCATTGCCCCACCAAAAAAAAAAAAAAAAAGATCCCAACTCCTGGAATAGGGGAGTTCAGAGTCCCTCCCCCCCCCTTTCTAGGGCCCCTTTCCCCCTCCATCCTCCCACCTACCCCCACTTCCGCTAGGAAGCGTCTTCTCACACTATGAATGGCTCCATCCCTATAGTTTATCACCCCTAATTGGGTGAGTTTCTTCTTCCCAGAATTTTCATGAGGAGGGACCCCCTATAGGCAGGCTGGCTTCAAACCTGGCTCAGCTTCTGATTCTCCAGATGTGACTTTCCAGCAGACCTCCTCTGGTGCCTTACCCTGCCACCCCAGGGTGTTTGTACTCCCTTTCATGAGCTGCCCTTTCCCCATTGGAATAGAATCTCCCTTGAGGACAGAGACTGTTTGTTTGTATTTGAATCCCACAATATCTAACACACACGTCACCCTGTGTGCCTCAATTTCCTCATCTGTAAAATGATCTGGAGAAGGACACAGCAAACCACTTCAGTATCTTTGCCAAGAAGAATTCCAAACAGGTCACAAAGAATCAGACAGTGACTGAACAAAACAGTGATAGAAAGTGTTCATTCCGAGGGCTTAGGCAAGTATTATCTGGGACTATAACCCTAGTAAGACCAGCTACATTCCATTGCTGCAAACATTTTCTTATAATTTTACTTTTGGTGGGCTGCTCAAATCCAGCCTCAGATACTTGATACTTACTAGCTGTGTGACCCTGGGCAAGTCACTTAACCCCTCATTGCCCCGCACCGCCCCCAGGAAAAAACTCAAAATTTGTTTTAACTTTTTTTATTATAATTTACTTTAAAATAACAATGTTCACCCTACCATCTCTTATTTTCTTTGCCTTATAGAATTTTTTTTTAATGTGCTGTGTCATGGACATGTCCTGCAAAGAAATGGTAAGTTAAGAAAAAAGAAAACTGGAAAGATCTATCCCAAGCAGAGAATGACTAGAAGGGTCCCTCTCCATGGGGAGAGGCTGGAGACCACGATTCTGGGGTTGAGCAGGGATGACTAGGAATGGGAAGCTCTTTGAGAATGGGTTTGGTTTTTTCTTTCTGTGGCTGGTTCTGCTCCCCTCCCTGCACCATTAAGATGATGCCTTTTTCTGCGCTCCCCGCCCCCCTCCAGGGGGCAATGAGGATTATGTGACTTGCCCAGGGTCACACAGCAAGTAAACATCAAGTATCTGAGGTTGGATTTGTAACTCATGTCCTCTGGGAATCTGGGTCGTGGCTTTATCCACTTCACCACCTAGCTGGCCCCCCCCTTCTTCTTGAGAGCCGGTTGTCAAATGTTTGCCAGTAAATCCCTGCTCAAGCCATTGTATTAGAGAAAAGACACAACCCCCAACCCCTCAGCTATGTACCCCTTGATGGGAAAGGGTTGTCTCCTTGGCTTGGCAGTGAAGCCATAGACTAATGTCAATAGCCTTATGAACTGAGGACAGAGTGAAGTGAGCTGAGCCAGATTCACACTGCTTAGGAGGTGGCAACCATGAGGACTTATAGAGAAC
Organism: Dromiciops gliroides; assembly: GCF_019393635.1. Lineage (NCBI taxonomy): Eukaryota > Metazoa > Chordata > Mammalia > Microbiotheria > Microbiotheriidae > Dromiciops > Dromiciops gliroides. The sequence goes on from NC_057863.1 coordinate 645,347,952, forward strand.
TGAGGACTTTAGAACTTGTATCAGTGTAGTTAGGATCCAAAGGTGAGGAGAGATACTCAACTCTGGTCAAAGAGGCAAGTCAACAGGTGTTTCTTTCTCTCTCTTTTTTTTTTTTAAGTGAGGCAATTAGGGTTAAGTGACTTGCCCAGGGTCACACAGCTAGTGAAGTGGTAAGAAGGTCTGAGGCCAGGTTTGAACTCAGATACTCCTGACTCCAGGGCTGGTGCTCTATCCACTGCGCCACCTAGCTGCCCCCAGTGTTTTTCAAGTAGGACAGAAATTCAAGAGTCGTTCCAAGCCCCTTGGAAACTGCATCACTGGGCCCCAGTGCAGTTTGGGGTTTTTTGTTTGTTTTTATCCATCAGCCAATAATAATAATATTAATAGATAGTGGGATTAAACACTGTTATTTCAAAGTAAAATTATAATAATATTTTCGAGGTAATGGTTGTAGCGAATTTTTCTAAGGTTAAGCCCTTACTCAGGTGCTAAGCCCTGGGAATACAAAGAAAGGCCAAACATGACCCCTGACCTCCAGCAATATCAGGGAGAGACAAGGCACAAAGAAGTATGTACAAAAGAATAGATCCCAGATAGATCGAGGAGGGGGTAGCCTCAGAGAGGGGCACTAGCATTAAGGGAGATGGGACACCAGGGGCTGTGAGAAAGAGCAGCTTGGGACAAGGGGTAATTAGTAAACTGGCTGCTGCTCCCTATGCATGCTTGAGGTTTTTTCCTTTTTTATTTGGTTTGTTTAATTGGACGTGGAGAAATGTGGGGAAAAGGAGAGAACGGATGCCTTTTTGTTTATTTTTTTAAGATGAGACTTTTGTTTCAAAATTAAGTTCAGGAAGAATGTGTATATAATTTAATGGATGTAAATAAATATGTTAAGGGAAGCTAGGGGGCGCCGCAGTGCATAGAGTGCCAGGCTTGGAGTCAGTAAGACTCATCTTTCCTGGAGGCAGCTAGATGGCACAGTGGTTAAAGCACCAGGCCCTGGATCAGGAGGACCTGAGTTCAAATCCTGCCTCAGACACTTGACACTTGCTAGCTGTGTGACCCTGGGCAAGTCACTTAACCCTCATTGCCCTGCCAAAACAAAAAAAAAAAAAAGACATCTTCCTGAATTCAAATTTGGCCTCAGACATTCACTAGCTGTGTGACTCTGGGCAAGGCACTTCACTCTGTTTGACTCAGTTTCCTCCTCTGTCAAATGAGCTGAAGAAGAAAATGGCAATTACAACAGTATCTTTGCAAGAAAACCCCAATATGGGGTCATGAACAGTTGAACACAACTGAACTACAACAAAGATATTGTAATGTGTGATGGTGTTCATATGTGTAATTATTATTTCTGCCTCTGTAACCAAGAGAAAAGCAGATACTAGGAAATTAAAATCATCTTTGAGACCTAAGGAAAAACAGACATTTTTGAAGAGCTTACTATTAGACTCTGAGCTTTAACAATAGGGGGGAGAGAGAGAGAGAAAAGGTACTTAGATAGCACCTACTATGTGCCAGGCAATTTTTTAATATAATTATTATCTCATTTGGTCTTCACAACAATCCTGGGATGTAGGTATTGTTATCCCTGATTTATAGTTGAAGAAACTGAGGCAAACGAGGTTAAGTGACTTGCCCAGGGTCTCACAGCTAAGTAAGTGTCTGAGATCAAATTTGAACTCAGGTCTTCCCAAGTCTGGGCTTAGCACTCAATTCACCTACTTGCAATAGACGTATTGAGAGACATTGTATCATGGCTCAAACTCCAAGTCACACCTATGTGACATGTATATGTGCTATAGCAACAATATATCAGGTTGAGGGAAGCTAGGTGGTGCAGTGGATAAAGCACTGACCTTGGATTCGGAGGTGGACCTGGAGTTTCAATCCAGCCTCGAACACTTGACACTTGTTAGCTGTGTGATCCTGGGCAAGTCACTTTGACTCTCATTGCCCTGAAAAAAACAAAAAAACAATATATCAGGTCAACATGTAATTATTAAGTGCCTACTGCAATGTGCTAAGGATAGTGACCTTGGAAAGTCAGGTAATCTCTCAGTGTTTTAGGCAATTCTTTGAGTCTTAGAAGGCCCTTAAGCTAACCTCAGACATTTGACACTTACTAGCTGTGTGACCCTGGGCAAGTCATTTAACCCTCATTGCCCAACAAAAAAACCCCAAAAAACAAAAAAACCGAAACAAACAAATCCATGATTCTGAAAAGGGTCCGAGAGATTTATCAGATGTCAAAGGGCACCAAGATACAAGAAAGGTGAAGAACCCTTCATCTACAATGATATCGTGCAAAAAAGGTGTTTTGGTCCAATTTGACCAACTCCAAAACAAAACTCCTTATCTTCCCCCAACCCGCTTTCCTATCCTTCGCCATCCTTTCTCTCACCCAGGCCTCCACTATCATTCTTGATTCTTCTCACTCATCCTTCATGTCCAACCTGTGGCCAAATTTTTTTATTTCCTACCTTCCCAGAATCCCTCCCATAAGTCCCGTTCATTCACACAGTCACCAGCCTAGTCCAGGCTCTCCTCCTCCTCTTTCTTCTCTTCCTCCTCCTCCTCCTCCATCTCCATCTCACCCTCCTCTTTCCCCACCCCTCCTCCACCTCCTTTTCTTCCTCCTCCTCCTCTTCTCCATTGCAATAATAGCTTTCTGACTGGTATCCTGCCTCAGTTCTCTCCCCATTCCAACCTATCTTCTGCTCCTCTGCAAAAGCAACTTGCCTAAATCTTAGGTCTGACCCTGTCGACCTTATTCTATAAACTGCACTGGCTCCCTATTGCCTCCAGAATCAGAGACAAAACCCTCTGTTTGGCTTTTAAAGTCCTTCATGACCTGGTAGCTTCCTCTGTTTCCAGTCTTCTAACCCCTTACTCCCCTCCAAGTAATTGAACCTTAACTGTTTTTGTAAGATGTTCTAAGATCATATTCTCTCTCTCTTTTTTTTTTTGGTGAGACAATTGGGGTTAAGTGATTTGCCCAGGGTCACACAGCTAGTGCATGTCAAGTGTCTGAGGCCTGATTTGAACTCAGGTCCTCCTGAATCCAGGGCCGGTGCTCTATCCACTGCACCACCTAGCTGTCCCTCTAAGACCATATTCCAAGTACACTGGCCTTGCTGGTCCTCACACAGATTACTCCATCTCCACACTTAGTGCCTTTTCCCTGACCGTCCTCATGCCTGGACTGCTCTCAATCCTCATCTCAGACTTTTAGCTTTAGCCAGCTTCTGTCAAGACTCAGCTCAAATCCCACCTTCAGAAAGAAGATGCCCACCCTGCCCTGCTGATGCCTTCCCTCCCTCTGAGAATACATGCTGTTTATTTTATGTGTGTGTGCATATAGATATACAATGCTTCATATACGCATAGTTATTCACACATTGTCTAATGAGTATAAGACTGTGAGTGCCTTGAGGACAGGGACTGTGTTTTTGCCTTTCTTCATACCCCCAGCACTTAGTGCAGAGTCTGGTACATAGGAAGTGCTTAAAAAGGGCTTGTTGACTGACTGACTGATGGTTGTCCCTGTAGCCATTAAATCCCAAGTCCAGTCCCTATCTTTATCCCTAGAGAGTGGTGCTAGTTAGGACATTAGAGACAGAAACAAGCCATACCCAGCCCTGAGGTAAACTTACAATCTACTGGTCACCACAGCTACCCAGTGTAACGAACAGATACTAAATTATTATGATGAAGGAGGAGGAGGAGGAGAAGGGAGAAGGAGAAGAAGAAGAAGGGAGGAGAGGAGGAGGTAGGAGGAGGAGAAGAAGGAGAAGGAGGGGAAGGGGAGAGGGGAAGGAGAAAGAAGAAGAAGGATAGGAGGAAGAAGAAGAAGAAGAAGAGGAGGAAGAGGAAGAAGGAGAGGAGGGAAGGGAGAAGAAGAGGAGTAAAAGGAATTGGCAAACGACTCCAGTATCTTTGCCGAGAAACCCCAAATGGGGTCATGAAGAGCTGGACTCGACTGTAAAACGATTTCACAAAAACAAAATAATAACAACAGTAATCAAGTAGTTTACCATGTATATAGCACCTACTCTGTGCCAGGCACTGTGATGAGCACTTTCCGTTATCATCTCATTGGATCCTCACACCTACCCTGGGAGCAGGTGCTTGTAATACCTCCATTTTATCGATGAGGAAACTGAGGCATAGCTAGAAAGTGTCTGAGGCTGGATTGGACTTGGGTTTTTCCTGACTCCAGGCAGGTTGGGTCACTTAGCTGCTTAAATAAATGTGAGGTTATTTAAGAGGGAGCATACCCTGACAAAAAGAACAGGGGAGGTAAGCCTTCCTTTGGAGTTGGTCCAGGGAGCTGATCCTTGAGATTGTAGATGAGGAAGATATGCTTTCTAGGCACAGAGAATGGTCCATGCACCAAGAAGAGGTCAAAGAGGAGAAATGCTGAGCTCAGGAAACAGAGGAGAGAATCTCTTTGGCTGGATGAGGAGGAGTTGTGAAATGAAGCTGAAAGGGGTAGATGGTCAAGGATAGGCTGAGAAGTCTGAATTTTATCGTAAGGGCAATAGGGAGGTATCGAAGGTTTCTGAGCTGGGGAGTTACACACATGCTTAGACGGTGTTTTAGAAAGATTTTTGAAATGTTTAAATTGTATTAATATTTGTTTTGTTTTGGGGGCGGCTAGGTGGCACAGTGGTTAAAGCACTGGCCCTGGATTCAAGAGTACCTGAGTTCAAATCTAGCCTCAGACACTTGACACTTACTAGCTGTGTGACCCTGGGCAAGTCACTTAACCCCATTGCCCTGCAAACAAAACAAAACAAAAACACAAATATTGTTTGTTTTCCCATCACCTGTTTCCCAGTGTATCTTCTTCTCTCCTTCTTCCCAGAGGGTCCATCCTTTATAACAAAAAACAAAAAGACAAAATATATCAATTTGGTAAAATGAACTGATGTGTTGGAACTTGCATTATATGCATGGTTGGGGTGGTTATCTGTAAGCTATATTGGAGAGGGGAGAGAGAGGAGAATCAGGGTGACTAATTAGGGAAGCTATTCCAATAGTCAGTAATTGGTATTCTAAGATTCCTTCCAGCTCTCACAGGTCTATGTTCATTCATTCATTCGACAAGCTTTTATTAGGCACCTATCATATACCAGGCACTGTTAGGATTCTAGGAATGAAAAGAATGAAGGGGGGCAGCTAGGTGATGCAATGGAAAAAGCACTGACCCTGGATTCAGGAAAACCTGAGTTCAAATCTAGCCTCAGACACTTGACACTTATTAGCTGTGTGATCCTAGGCAAGTCACTTAACCCTCACTGCCTGGCAAAAAAAGAAAATAAAATAAGAAGGGGGTCCTCATTCTACACAAAGTTGGGGGTCTCCATTTCTCAGTCTGGGAATCATAGCCTGAGGGGGAGGGGAAGGTGGGGTTCCCAGGGGGCCCTGTCTGCCCATACCATTTTTCTCCCCCACCCTCAGAGGTCAGTCAATGACTTCCTCTGCAGGAAGTCTCCCCAACAATCATTTTTATATTCCTAATGGAAGCTCGATCTTCTAATTTCCTGGGATGGGGGGAGGGAATCTTTTCCCAATTCGGAGGGAAGTCCTTGAGCATAGTTAAATTCTTTTTCAATCAGTTTGCCATAGGATCACAGATCTTGACCTGGGCCTCTCTTTTTTTTTTTTTTTTGGTGGGGCAATGAGGGGTTAAGTGACTTGCCCAAGGTCACACAGCTAGTAGTGTCAAGTGTCTGAGGATGGATTTGAACTCAGTCCTCCTGAATCCAGGGCTGGTACTTTATCCACTGTGCCACCTAGCTGCCCCCTGGGCCTCTCCTTGAAGGAAGAGTGGTACAGGGGAAGGGGAATATTCCAAGACTGGGGGAAATCCTACCTATGAATGGGCAGAAGTGAAAGATGGGATGTGGAGTTCAGGGCTATTGGGCCACATTAGCTGAAATACAGAGTGAGTGTATTTTAGAGGAAGGATGCTCTACTTGCATGCCTGGCCCAAGACAGGTCTAAGGACCTCCTGGGATGGAGGGAGGGAGGGATGATGGGGGGGGGTGTAGGTGCAGGAGAGGGGATCAAGAGACTCCTCAAAGGTGTTTGGGGAGCTGATCTGGGCAATTGTGAGACAGTTCCTGTTGAGAGACCAGGCTGTCCCAGAAATGTTTTCTGCATCAAGTTCAAGTTGCCTCTTTTCCCCATTCCAGTGGGTCTGATGTCCCCTCCCCCGGAAGATGGGCCAGGGCTGAAGCTTCCACGTGGGGCCACTAGGAGGCAGCAGGGGCCAAGCAGAGAAGCTGAGAAGGGCTTGGGTGAGGTCTGTAGCCGGGGACTGGAAGGAAGATGATGAAATCTCAACATTTCTGAGCTCAGTCCCAGGGGGTAGGTGGATCTGGGGACTGGCTCTCTCTATCCCCACTACCCAGGGGCAAGGGGGTGGGGGGGTGGGAAGAGGATCTTGGTAAGTGCTTAGAGATCTTCGGCCGGAAACCAGAGGCCTGGCACAGCGTGATAGCCTATCTCCACGATGCCAGCAGTGTATCCAGCCATTCCCACCCCATGCCCCTTTCCTGGCCTGTGCCTCCTTCCCAATGAAAGCATCTCAGGGATCTGTCTTAGAGTCAGTCACTCGAGCATTTATCAAACGCCTGCTGTATACCAGGCACCGGCCCGACTTCGAGCATGAGGGGGAATGGGGAAAGGCCCCTGTCAAAGCTGCTGGCTGAGCTGAGCCTCGAGATGCCCTTCCCCCCACCATTCCTGCTCTGGCCGGAGTCCACCTGAGTCTGGTTCTAGGATCTGAGCAGTGAAATGAAGAGGCAGAAGAAGAGATGGTGTCTACTCCACCCCAGCCCCAAGGAAGGAAGAAGAGGCAGGGCTGGAGACAACAGAACCCGAGGACGTTAGGAAAAAGGAAAGAAGTGGAGACCCAAATGTCGAAATACAGGGTTGTCCCAAAAGTCTTCGTGCAGTTCTAAGCACCCCCCCCCCCACACACACACACACACACACACGCACTTTGGCAATGGTTTAAAACAACTTTAAGGGGCAGCTAGGTGGTGCAGTGGTTAGAGCACCAGCCCTGGATTCAGGAGTACCTGAGTTCAAATCTGGCCTCAGACACTTGACACTTACTAGCTATGTGACCCTGGGCAAGTCACTTAACCCCAATTGCCCCGCAAAAAACCCCAAAACCCCACAACTTTAAGACTTAGGGATGGGGGTAGCTGTGTGACCCTGGGCAAGTCACTTAACCCCAACTGCCTCACCAAAAAAAAAAAAAAAAAGACTTTAGGGATGGGGGCAGCTAGGTGGCACACAGGATAAAGCACTGGCCCCTGGATTCAGGAGTACCTGGTTTCAGGTCTGGCCTCAGACACTTGACACTTACTAGCTGTGTGACCCTGGGCAAGTCAATTAACCCCCCCCATTGCCCTGCAAAAAAAAAAAGAAAAGAAAAAAAAAGACTTTAGGGATGGCCTGTATAGAAAGGGACAGAGCTCAGAGACTGGGATGGAGGATGGATAGATGGATGGGTAGGGGGAGAGGAAGGGAAGAAGCATGGATACAGCACCTACCATGTGCCAGGAGCTGTAATATCTCATTTAATCCTCACAGTCCTCAGAAGCAGGTACTATTATTATTATCCTCCCCAAAGGCAAAGAGAGGTAAAGTGACTTGCCCAAGGTCACACCACTAGCAAGTGTCTGAGAAGGAATTTTAACTTGGATCTTCCTGACTCAAGGCCCAGAGCTCTATCCACTGTGCTACCTAGGTGCTTTTAGGAGGAAGGAAAAGAGGGAGGGAAGATAGAAGGATGAATGGAGAGAAGGGTAGAAGGATGGATGGATGGATGGATGGATGGATGGATGGATGGATGGATGGATGGATGGATGGGGTGCAGGAGAAGGGTTCAAGAGACTCCTCAGGGACAGCTAGGTATCCTAGTGGATAGAGCACTGGCCTGGAATCAGGAGGACCTGAGTTCAAATCTGGCCTCAGACACTTGACACTTACTAGCTGTGTGACCTTGGGCAAGTCACTTAACCCCAATTGCCTCACTAAAAAAAAAGAGACTCCTCAAAGGTGTTTGGGGGTCAGGTCAGACTAGGACACTTGAGCTTTCCTGTTCTTAGACTAGGCAACCCCCGCCCCCATCCTGTTTTTTACCCATGCTGGATTCAAGTATCCCCAACCTCTTGTACTCCTGGAGCTCCCAACCACTGTCACTGAAGGGGGCCTGGGTCCTAAGCTGGCAGTCTAGATCACCATTAAGGGAATATATGTGCGGGGGGGGGGGGGGGGGGGGGAGTTAGGTGGCAAAGTGGATAAAGCACTGGCCATGGATTTAGGAGGACCTGAGTTCAAATCCAGCCTCAGACACTTGACACTTAACTAGCTGTGTGACTCTGGGCAAGTCACTTCACCCTCATTGCCCAGCAAAAACAAAAACAAAAACAAAGAGAATATATGTGCATACAAACCCTCTCCTGTGCACACCATAGACGGTCATGACTCAGAAACACACCCATGACAGTGGCACACACAACATACAATCACACTAACAGACCAGGACACCATCAAACACAACACCTGATCACACTCCCCCCCCCAACACATACACACAATACACCTACTCACACACTGGTCACCCAGACATGCTCTACCCATCTCTACCCATCCATGCTCATCACTCTGACACCCACCCACCCATCACTAATGCACACACGTATAGGGACCATCACATGGACAGACATAGACTCCCCTTAGGAACAAGAATATTTATTGGGGGGGGTAGCATCCCTCCTCCCCCTGGCTGACCCCAGGCCATGCGCAGGGCATGAGGGGGAGGCTGGGATAGGTTTGGGGGTGCTGGGGGAGGGGAAGTTCAGACAGGCAGCCTGGGCTCAGCTGGGTGTTATGGAATGGGGAGGAGGGAGGAGGGGTGTCCGTGTTTGCGGAGAGAGGGGAGGGGGTTCGGCCCGAGCTAGGGCTCCGAGGATGGGGGGGGGGGTCCGGGAGCCTCTGTTACCGGGCAAACTTGCCCGCCCCGCTGGCCATTAGTCACCGCGGCTGTTGCGTCATCGCCCCTTCCCCACACTCCCCCCACCCCACCTCTCCCCCAGCCTGATGTCATCGCCTAGTTCCTGAGTCTGACTAATCCCCCCACTTCCTGGCTCCGCCCCCAGGCCCCTGCTATTGGCCACTGGGGGTGGGTGGGAGAGAATTAGGGGACTGGCTGAGAACGCCTGGGTCCCTTCCTGGCTCCTATGCCTGGGTGCAGGGGATGAATATTTGTCCCATCACCCCCGCCCCCCCCATCTCTTTTTTAAATCCCAGTCCAGAGACCTCAAGACACCTCTCCGAGGACACACAGCCTCTCTTCACATTTTCCTCCCCTCCCCCCAGGGTACAGAATGGGGTCCGAATCCTAGTGGTGGGAAAAGTCCTGGAGTTTCCATCCAGAAGAGCCCCATCCCTGCTGTGTGACTCCAAGCGAACCTCTTCCCCTCTCTGGGCTCATTTTCCTCATCTCATCTGTACACGAAGGGATGGGACCGTACGGGTCCAGATTGAAAGCTAAATCCTCTGACCTCTGGCTCTGGGGGGAGAATCATTTGGAGACCGAGGCTGAGGGAAGGTTCAAGGACCGGGCGGGTGCCTGGGGCCAATGGGGGCTCAGATGTCTATCTCCCCCGGGAATGCCAAGGTTTGGGTGCCTAGGGCATCTCAGCTCCAGGGCTGGGGTTTCCAGGGACTGGATCTGGAGCCTTCCCATATGCTGGGGGGGGGGCGTGGGAGGGGAGGGGGAGGGGAGGGTTGGGAAGCTTGGTCCACCAGGGCCTTATTGGGTGGCGAGGGGAAGGATAGATGCTTCCGCAGGCTGGGCAGGAGAAGCGGGGTTGGCTGGGTGGGCCCAGGCTGTTGCCTGTGGCCTCAGCTGCCCGCTTGCCTTTGCCCCCCTCCCTCTTCCTGGCAGGGGCCCAGCCAGTGAGCAAGGAGCAGGGAGGGTGGGGGGGGGGGGACTCAGCGCCTGGTTACCCAGCAACAAGCCGGCCCAACCAGGCGCCAGGGCCCCCCCCCTTCCCTCCCCAACACTGCCCACCCAGGGCCCAATGCCAGGCGGGCAGAGCCGACCCCAGCCGCCCAGAGACACGAGTGCAGCTGCCTCTCATTGGCTCTTCATCCCTCTAGCCGGATGGTGGAGTTCCTGAAGCACCTAGCAAAAGGGGAGGGGGGAGAACCAGGTGCCTCAGGCCCTAGAGTGGACTATGGGGGGGGGATCTCCAAGCACTTAGCATTGGGAGGGGGCAGAGATACTTCTCATCTTATCACCCCTTTTTCACTGTACATCTCAGGCTGAGCCCTGCCCCTCACCAACACTCCAGGGCCAAGGACCCAAGTATCTGGGGCCCCAGGAAGCAGATTAACTCTTTCCTCTCTCCCTGGCTCACCAGACAGCTTCTCAAGCTTGGGGGGCGGGGTGGGGAGAGGAGAGGTCTCATCTCTTCTCACCCTTGAACTCTTTGCCCCTTTCTGGGGCTTGAGAGGTGGAGGGGGGCACCTGGAGGGGAGAATGGGGGATCCCACTGCCCTGCTCCTGCAGCGCACCGGAGAGGGGGAGTCAATTTGGGTCTTGGGTCTGGGCGTACACCCCTCAAGCTTTCCCTGAACCCCCCTTCTCTGGCATTCTCCCCTCTATGTCTGCAGGTCCTTTGTCAGTGAGTCCTCCCAGGACAGATTTTGGGGTCCCCCTCCTGCCTCAGCTGTGTCTTTCAGTCTCCGGGAGCCTTTGTCTTTCTGTCTCTTTGTCTCAGTGTCTCTGGGAGAACAGTACTTTTCTGCCTCTTTCTGTTTCTGGGGCTCTCAGGGAACACATTTTTTTTTTGGACCAGATCCGTGATTCCATTGGTTGGAAGAAGCTCCCGGTGAAGAGCTACTTCTGCCAATGCAGGGCAGGCACCTTCTCTAAGATTTGGATCCTGACAGAGTTAGTTACCTGAGGTGCTGAGAGTAAAGGGGTGCCTTGGGGACTCGCCGAAGGGGAGTGCCCAGTCAGTCTGTGTCCGAGGCTGGACTAGGACCCCACGTCTTCCTCCCATCAAGACCAGCTCTCTTCACCACACCTTACTCTGTGTCTGTCTCTATCTCTCTCTGTGTCTGTGTCTCTCATGGTGTCTCTGTATCTGTGTTTTAATCTCTGTCTATCTCTGTGTCTGTGTCTGTGTCTGTCTCTCTGTCCCTATCTCTCTCTGACTCTGTCTCTCTGTCTCCATCTCTGTATCTCTGTTTCAATCTCTGTCTCTGTGTCTGTCTCTATCTCTATCTCTCTGTGTCTCTGTCTCTCTCTATCTCTGTGCCTCAGTCTCTGTCACTCTCTCTCTCTTGCTCGAGGACTCAGGTTCAAAAGCCACCTCTTACTGCCTGTGTGACCCTAGGCAAGTCACTTCAGTTTCGTGGGTCTCGGTTTCGTGATCCATAAAAAACTAAATGCCAATGACCTCAGTCTGTTCCTACATGTCCATGGGGATAACCTTCTGGCTCTTAGTCTCACAGGCTCTGTCATCTAGAAAAGGAGGCCCTTGGTCCATATGAGCTCTATTCTAATTCAATTAACCATTTATTAAATACCTAATATGTGCAAGGCACAGCACTAGGTAATCAGGAGGTAAGGCCCTCCCCCCTCCAAGTGCTTACATTCTCCTGGAGAAAATCTTCAAGTGTGGTCCAGGGACCCCAAGTCCCTGAGAGCTTTTCAGGGGGATCTGTGAGGTCAAAACTATTTTTATAATAATACTAAGACATTTTCATTCCAATGGGGTTAAAATGGATAGAAACAACTCATAGAAGCAAAAGCTCTTTGGGGAATTGGCCTCAATAATTTTTTAAAGTGTCAAGGGCCCTGGACTGGAGAGATACAACGTGTGCCCAAATAGCAATACAAGGTGACTTGGGGAGCTGCAGGGCACACATACACCGAGATGGAGCAGATGTCCTGGAGAAGGTGGCAGGCACCAGACTTGTGCCTTGAAGGTCACTGAGGATCAGGAGGGGCAGAAATGATGAGGGGGCTGAGCTCCGGAATGGGGGATACAGTTGTGTGGGTGCAGAAGCAGCAGACGGAATGAATGCTAAGTTCAGGGAAGAGATGGGCGGATGTCAAAACTCCATGGAGGAGATCGAGGTGGCGGAGGACGAGGGGAGAGACAGGACGGAGGGTGATGGAAGGTGGGGGCCACAGGGAAGGGTGCAGCAGCAGCAGCAGGAGAATGCGAGAGAAGAGGGAAGGATAAAGGGAGGGATGAAGGCTACAAAGGGGAGGGGAAAGGAGGAAAGATAAAGGAAAGAGGGAGGATTTAGTAGGAAAGGGAGACCGTATGAAGCCGAGAAGACCAGAGAGAAGAATAAAAGGGGGGAGGGGAGAAGGGAGGGGGAAAAAAGTGGAGGGAAAGAGAAGGATATAGGTAGGAAGAGAGAGAAACACACACACAGAGACCGAGAGAGACAGAGAGAGAGACAGAGACAGAAGCAGACAGAGAGAGAAAGAGAAGCACGGAATGCAGCCCTTGAGTCCGGAAGTCCTGGCTTCAAACCCACGGACTAGCTGTGTGACTTTCTATGAGCATGTCACCCTCTCTGAGCCCAGTGGAAGGGAGAGCTCAGTGCGCACAAGGTTTACTGTAAAGGGCCGCGAATGCACCTTGTAAAGGCATAACGCCCAACAGAAAGCTCCACTATGAAAAAGAAAGAGAAATAACTGCTCTCCCCCCACCACCCCAGCACCCGCGGTCCTTAGTGTTTGTGTGTCCATGCGTGTCTGGGTGCTTCTTGTACACGTGCATTCGCGAGCCCGTGGGTGTGTGTTCATGTGTTTGTGTGTCTGAGTGTTCATGTTCCCGTGTGTGTTCGTGGGTCCGCGAGTGTTCGTGGGTCCGCAGAGCGGTCCGCGCGTGTTAGCGGGTGCCCGCCCCGGGGTGACCGGCCCCGCCCCCACTCGGGGAAGCCCCTCGCGCAGCCCGGAGGTGGGACGGGGCGGGGTGGGGCGGGGCTGGGCGGTGGGAGCCGCAGCAGGCGCCGCAGCCCCAGCAGCCCCGGCCGCGCCTGCAGCCCCGCGTTGGCAAGTCCCGACTTGCCTGGGCGCAGACGGCCGCAGGAGGGCGGGAGCAGGGGGGCGGGGCGGGGCGGGGCGGGCGGTGACGTCACGCGGGAGCCGGGGCGCGCGGCTGCAGCGCGAGGCGGCGGCGGCGGCGGCCGCGGCAGAACCAGCCTGGGAGCCGGCGGCGCAAGACACATGCGTGCGGCCCGCGGGAGCCACAGCAGGAGCGGGAGTGGGAGCAGCGGCGAGCAGCGGCGGCGGCGGCGGCGGCGGCAGCGGCAACAGCAGCAGCAGAGGAGGCGGTGGAGAGCAGGCAGCGCGGAGCCAGGCGCCCCTGGCCCGGCCCGGTCCCCGCCTGACAGTCCAACCAGCCCGCCCCCGCCCCCGACGGCGCGTTCATGCCCCCGGGGTGAGTGAGGGAGCGTGCGAGGCCGGGGTCCCGGGAAGGAGGGGAGGCACGGGGCGGCGGGGGGTGCTCCCTGGAGGAGGAGGCAGGAGAGTGGGGCCGCCCCCCACAAGCGCTCTGCCTCCCACCCCACCCCCACCTTGGGGGGCGCGGGCTGCCGCAGGTGCCACCGCCGCCGCCGGCCGCAGCTGCCGTTGCTGTTGCTGCGGCTGCTGTTGCTGCTGCTTCTGCAATTGCTGCTGCCGCTGCCCCCGCCGCTGCCGTTGCTGCTGCTGCTGCGGCCGCGCGCGGCTGCGGGTTTGTTTACAAACAATGGGTGTGCGGCCCCGCGGCGCCCCCTGGCGGCCATAGCGGGCCTGCCCCTCCCCCCGCCCCCCTTCCCGGGGGTGGGGGTGGGGGCCGGGGCTGGTCCTGGCTGCGATCTGTGCAGGGGGCATGCATGCTCTCGGGTCCGGAGTGAGCCCTCGGAGCTGGGGCTGGGGGGAGGGGGGGCCCCCTCTGTCCCGCAGCTGCTGCCGCGGTCCGTGCCCTTAGTGTCCGCGGCAGTTGTTGGTGTGCGCTGGGAGCATGGCTGTGGGTGGCGCGTGCGACTGGGTGTGTTGTTTTTTTAGGGTATCATTCTCTGCCTCTGCATTGGTGAGTGTGTGCAGCTTGTCTCTGTGATTGCTTGTGCAGTTTCGTGAGTGTGCCGCTGTCACCGAGCTTGCTGTGAGTGTGTGGTGGCCGCTGGGTAGGTGCTCCTGGGAGGTGGCAGCCGCCGGGGCTGGGGGCCTGGGGTGCTGGGGGAGAGGCTGGCCTGGGGAGGCGGGGCCGAGAACGACCTGTCACTGGTTTGCGAGCGTAGCCCTGGGTGTGTATTTCATCTGCAGGAAATTGACATGTGCGCTGGGGGCTCGAGGCTCGGTGTCCCGGGGCAGGGAGTTGGGGACGGTGCCGAGGCTTGCGAGGGCAGTGGCGGAGCCCGCCTTGACCTGCTCCGCCCACCTGTCTCCGCAGGCTCCCATGGCCAGAGCGCAGCAGGACGGCAGCTCCCCAGAGCCAGTAGAGGGTCTGCCCCGCGAAAGCCCGAGAACCTTTCCCCTGGGGCGGCTCATGCCCTCTGCGGTCTCCTGCAGCCTCTGCGAGGCTGGCCTGAACCCATCTGCTGACTCCATGTGCCCAGCCCCCGGCCCCGCGCTGGCGCCCCCGTCCCTCCTGCCGCTCGCCTACTTCTGCACTCGACAGCCCCGCGCCTATGGGGGCCCCCGCTGGGCACGGGTGGCCAGAAGCCCTGTGCCCGGCAGCCAGGGCCAGAGTGGTGAGTGCGAAAGGCTCTTTCGGGCTCCATACTTTCCCCCCTCTCTCCTCCTCTCCATCTGCCTGGGGGCGGGGCGGGGTGGGGAGGGTGTCTATCTCTTCCACTTTCTGTCAGTCTCACGTCCGTGTCTCACTGTTTTGGTTTCTGCATCCTCCCCTTGGGGGGCTTGCGGACTCAACTCTTCCTAGGGCAAGAGCCCTCATCCCCAAGGGGGGCCCAGAGCCTCCCAGGAACCAAGAGTCATCTTGGGGCAGAGCAGGGAGTCCGGGGATGGGAAGGGAGGTGAGAGCCCCCCCCCGCCCAGCTACAAAGACAGGTTTGAGTGACAGAGATACGAGACAGCCAAGAGAATGGGGGGGGGGGGCACACACGGAAAGGGACCAGGTCCCTAGAAAGGGCGTGGTCCAGAATGGTGCCCGGTCCTTCTTGCTGTCTGACTTACGGTCCTCTATCCAGGTCCTAGTAGGACTGGGAGGAGGGCTGGCTCTTTTCTCCCAGCCGGTGCCCCTCCCCCTTCCTGGAGCTGGGAGGGAGGGCCTTCAGGTTTGGAAATTCCCCCAGGGGAAGGGAGGGTGGCGGTGGGGAGCCAGCCCGAAAGGGTTAAAGGTCCTCTGCCTGCGGAGAAGTTAACCCTGTGTTGCCTGCGGTCTGTCTCCCCGGGAGCTTCCCTTGCTTCTTCTCTTAGCCAGAGAGAATTGTTGTTTCCTGTCCCCTCCCCCTTCTGCATCCTGGCTGGGGGGGGGGGGAGCAGAGGGCTTCTCTCTGGCCTAGGAATTAGGGTTAGGGTTTTTTTTTTGCCCTCTCCCCCCCCCAGCGACGCCCCTCTACACACACACACACATATACACACGCCCACGTGCATGTGCTGCCTCTAAGTCTTCTCAGACTGTTGCCTCCCCGTGGACTCTGGAAGTCTGAGATTGTGGAATTCAGAGATGGAAGTGACTCTGTCGCTCAGGGGTTCTCAGAGTCTTTAGAATGCCTCTCAATGCACAAAACAATACCTAGGTTTACAGAGGAAACTGACTATACTAAAATACAATTCTCAAAAAAAAAAAAAAAGATCCCAGACCCCAAGTTAAGAGCCCCTGAATCTAGTCTAACCGCTCCCCCCCTTTCCCCTTCTTCCATCTGATCTCTTCTGTAGACCCAGGGAAGAGGGTTGATGGGCCCCTAAGGTCACCCAGGAGTTCTGTGGGCTCTTGCCTCTGGCCCCTAATACTTGTTGAATAAATGAGTT
The DNA here is from genome assembly GCF_019393635.1 of Dromiciops gliroides. Classification (NCBI taxonomy): domain Eukaryota; kingdom Metazoa; phylum Chordata; class Mammalia; order Microbiotheria; family Microbiotheriidae; genus Dromiciops; species Dromiciops gliroides. Next base: position 645,363,991 of record NC_057863.1, read on the forward strand.
TGCGCTGCCTTGTACCTTGGAGAACATGTAAAAGGGGATGGGCATGGGGCGGGGGAAGATGGCCTCCCCCCCACACACTGTAAAAATGGGATGAGGGAAACAGGAACCATTGGCAGGCAGTAGAAGACACCCCCTGTCAAATGAGGGGGGGGACACTGCTTGGACTCCAGCGGGCCTTGACAGTGAAGTGCTTGAATTGCTTTGTTGAGTGGTGATCTTCAGGTCCTGACCTACGGCCTGTCTTTCGTTCTCCTCCCTAAGGCTCCCAACCCTCTTTGGGTGAAAGGTCTGCCGAGGAAGAGGAGGACGGAGGTCAGGAGAGGGAGCCCCAGGTAGCATCTCCGATGTCTGGTGGCCCCCCGGGGGTGTTGGGCCCAGAACACGGGGACCAAGGAGAGCAGCAGGACCGGGAGATCGGTGCCCAGCTCCGGAGGATGGCCGATGATCTCAATGCTCTGTATGAGCAGCGGGTGAGTCTCCGGCAGTAGGCATGGCTGAGGTCAGACAGCAGGTGGGCCTTCCTTTCTGGGAAGAGGCGCTGGACTATGTTAAACGAAGGGTCACTCATAAGGAGGGAGAAGGGGGTCGTGGGCCAGAGACCCTTTCTGGACCCCAGCTCAGCCTGGCTTGATCTCTCTCTCTCTCTCTCACACACACACACACACGGAAGAGTCCAAGGGTGACTTTTGGGGGTGGGGGCTGGAGAAGTTCTTCCCTGCCCAGCTGTCCCGCGGCCAGATGTGCAGCAGCTGCTCTCCCCCCCCCCCCTCCGTGGGGTTGAACTCAGGACAGGAGGGAGGAGCAGCGGAGGGGGGCGGGGAGGGTAGAGACACAAGCCGAGATCCCCTAATCTACCCTCCCAGGATTATGGAGTGAGGGGAGTGGAGGGGGTGTGGTCCAGAGGCTGATGGGATGGTGCCCAGGCTTTGGCCTGGGACCAGGAGGCCGCCTCTCTGGGCCGGAAGGGCCAAGGGTCCGACGGGGCTGACACCCTGAGGCAGTGGGGGAGGGGAGAGGCCAATCTCCCCGACTTCCTCCGGTGGCCAGCTTCGGCTGGGACTGAAGGGGCCGGCAGCTCCGGCGGCTCATATATCTTGGGCTATTTATAGCGAGTGAGTCAGCATTGGCAAATGCCTGCCTCCCTCTCCCCAGCTCCCTCCTCCTCCTCCTTCTCCCCCCCCCCCTTCCCTTCTCCTCACTTCCCGCCTGCCGATGCTGGCTCAGCGCCTGCCCAGAACAAACAAGCCAGCCTTCCCCTGGCTGAGCCGGAGGGGAGGGGCTGGGGAAGCCCAGCACCCCTCCCCCCTCCCTTCTAGCAAGGGGCTGAGAACCCGGGGCACCTCTGCCCTCCTCCAGTGGGGAGTGGCCCTAGGATGTGGGAGGAACTTGAAGGGGATGGGATTGGGCCCCACCGAGGCCCCAGGGCAGTGAAGGGAGGCCAGCCCCTAGAGATGAGCTCAGGATGCAGTGAAGGCTCTAGGGGAGGCCCTGGACTGGGCCCTCTCCCCAGGACAGAAACTTGAAAGCAGTCCTTAAAGCAGTCCCTCGCTTTCACGGTTAAGGAACCCCTTTTCTCTAGGGGCCTGTGATGTGACATTAGTCATGAGGACCATAGCTAGCATTTATTAAGCACTTACTGTATGCCAGGTATGGAGCTAAGCACTTTACAATGATTATCTCATTAGATCCTCACAGCAACCCTGGGCAGGAGATGTTATCATTAATCCCATTTTACAGATGAGGAAACTGAGGCAGACAGTGGCTAAGTGACTTGTCCAGGGTCACACAGCTAGGAGGTATCTGAGGCTGGATTTGAACCCAGGTCTTTCTGACTCCAGGCCCTGCACTATAGCCCCGCACTGCGCCCCCTAGCTGCCCAGTTTAGGAGCCCAGCTTCAACATTTCCTAGCAGTGTGCCCATAGGCGAATCACTTGTCCTTGATGAGCCTCAGTTTCCTCTTCTGGAAAAGGGGGATAGTCTTTACACCGCCTTCCGAGGGTCGTTTGAAGAAAGCATTTTGGGCACAGTAGCCTCCATATCAATATAAACTCTAACCTCTAGCCCTCTTCATGGAATTATTATTATGGTGGTTGTTATTTTTGTGGAGCAGTGAGGGTTAAGTGACTTGCCCAGGGTCACACAGCTAGTAAGTGTCAAGTGTCTGAGGCCAGATTTGAACTCAGGTCCTCCTGAATCCAGGGCCGGTGCTTTATCCGCTGCACCCCCTAGCTGCCCCCTTCTTCGTGGAATTATAAAGTTTGTGAGTTGTCTAATGCGACCCCTTCCTTTAGATGGAAAGAAAAGCAGAGTGTAGAAGGGAGAGAGCTGATGCTAGGACTCGGGTTTGCATTGACCTCATTGCTGACCTCAGCTTTCAGTTCCCAGCAACCAACATTCGTAGCCCCCCTCCCCCCTCCCCCAGCAGGGCTGTCTTCTAACACTCCCTCCCTTCTTTGCCCACAGAGACGAGAGGAGGAGCAGAGACGTCACCTCTCACCCTGGAGGCTTCTCTACAATCTCATCTCAGGGCTCCTGGCCCCACACCGAGGGAACGGGATCCCCGAAATTGAGCCCAACTAGCCTCCAGTGCCCACCTTGCAGGACACCATGTGTTGGGGGGTGCGGCTGGAGGAGGTCTGGAGGGCAGGACCTTCCAACCCCCCCCCTTCCTGTGGACTCTTGGCAAAATGTAGCATATCAGACATGGGCACAGATGCCCCCTTTGGTGGGGCCTGGGTCGGGGCGAATGACTCTGGGTCCAGCACTGGAAAAAGCCCCTGCCCGGATTGCTTGGGAGGACAGTTGTGGGGGGGCGGGGGGCGGTTCGGGGCCAGACTGCTGAGGCTCCAGACCCGAGGAGGAGGGGGCCTGGTGGGAGGAGAGGGGGGACCTCTAGAGAGGAGGGGTCAGGTAGGGGCACCCAGGGAGTCTGAGGGGAATGAAAGGTGACAGAGCTGTCCCCTCTGCCCCCTGCCACCTCAGCCTGGGCGACCTTCTCCCTGGCTTTTCTCGTCCTGCCCGAGCCGGCTGGTCTTTGGTGCTTTGCTCCATGCCTTGTTGGAATGAGCCAAAAACTAACCACTAGCTTCCCAGAGTCTGTATCCCGTGGAGCCAGTCTCTTTCCTGAGCCGGCAGGTAACCCTGCCCCAGTTTTCATTTCCTAGGGGAGGGGTGAGAAGGAAACAAGGGGGGGTGACCCTCTCTCCAGCCCCTCTAAGGCAAACCCACTGTGGAACTGATAGAGAAAACATGGGCTCCTCTGGGTCCCCTTTGCCCCAGGAGGCTGAGGGAGGCTCAGAGCCCCTTGGAAAGAAGGCTTGGGCTGACGTTCCCAGGGGGCAGGGCAGGGACCCTCCAAGCAGGAGGCTCTGGGGCAGGGGAGAGGAGAGGGAGGGAGGGAGGGAGGGGGTCCTGGCGTGTAAATACACTGTACATGAAGCTGTGTGCTGTAGATACTGGAATGAATTTTCTGTACATGTTTGGTTAATTTTTTTGTATACATGATTTTTCTATGTTTCCTTTTCAATAAAATCAGATTGGAGCAGGAACAGCCTGCCCACTTTTCTTGACCCTCTTCCTCCATAATGCGGACCAAAGGGTTGGGGGGGGGATCATGGAGCTGCCCCCCTCTGTCTTTCTCCATCTCAGAAAGGGCCATGGTCACCCCAAGTCTGCCTGGGACCTGGCAGTCTGGGATGTGAGTGCCCCTGAGTAATTCCTGCTTCCCTCGATTTTCAAATGCCTCATCTGTAAAATGGGAGTAATGCGTTATTCACCACAAAGGAAGATCTGAAATCCATGATCTTGGACTGCCTTCCACTTAGTCCAGGCTTAGGGGCGCTTTATTTCAACAGACCTGTTATTTTGAGAAGGCCTCCACCACACTGCCCAAGGAGCCCATTATACAGAAAAGGTGAAGAACCCCTGAGCTAGACCCTTGCTCTTTACCAAGATGGGAAAAAGGGAAAGAAGAAAAAAATGCTGCTTTGAAATAAAAGGGACAAGGGCCAGTGGCGGTTCAGAGGAACTTGGGGGAAGGGGTGCGGAGACTCCAGGAGGGTCTTCCTGAGGGTGGGGTCTCAAGCAAACCTTCAGAGAGCTACCTTCTGAATTCCATAGTGGGACTCCAGAGGACATGCAGCTCAGGCCATAGCTGGTGGGAATATCCTTTACAATGGTCATCTAGCTAATGCTCTGCACTGAAATAGGGGGACTGGGAGTTCCCAGTTCTCAACGGGGGTTAGAAAGAGGGGGAACCGGGGGCAGCTAGGTGGTACAGTGGATAAAGCACCAGCCCTGGATTCAGGAGTACCTGAGTTCAAATGTGAGCTCAGACACTTGACGCTTACTAGCTGTGTGACCCTGAGCAAGTCACTTAACCCTCATTGCCCTGCAAAAGGGAAAAAAAAGAAAGAAAAAAGACGGGGAACCCTTCAAGAGAATTCTGGCTGTGCTCAGGGTGGCCCAAAGGGAGAAAGACAATAGGAAGAAGGTAGAGACAACTCCAGGGAGGAAAACAGTGCCCCAAATGGAATTCAACAAACATTTTGAATTCAACAAACATTAAGTACCTACTGGATACAACACACTACCCTAAGTCCTGGGTAGCAGGGAGGTTCCCTCAAAGGATGTTACTCACAAAGAAGCTCATCTTGCCTTCCCATCCAATCCTCCACAGTGGAATCTGAACTGAGCCTTTAAGCAGCCCACCAAGTTATCCCTTGCATTTGCTATATAAGCCTGCTTGTTTCTCTGGTCCTATACCTCTCTATAGTCTTCCTGAGTGAGTCCTCATTGGCGATGTGGTGGCCTACTAGAGTCCATCATTGGGCCTCTTCACAGCCCTCTGGGGAACTTTCAAACTGTAATTCTTGGGACGGGGGCACCTCTAGAAGAATATTCCTGTTGAAAGAGATGGGCAGTTATTTCAGGCAGAAGTTCAGGTCATTAAAAGCATGATGCAGTTTCCCAAATGCAGTTGGGCCTGCTTCCCCCTTGATTCAGGGCCCGGCAACTCGTTATACATTCACCAGATAGGTAAATGGATTGCCATCCCACTGTACATCACAGTCTGGACAATAAATGTTCTTGCTCCACTTGGTTTTTCCCCAGGAGGAGCTAGAATCTCATTCAGAGGCAGCTCAGCATCCTTTTGGAAGCTCTGATACCACAGTGGCCCATGCAACATGCCAGCAAGAGGGACTCCTCCTCCATTCAGACTTCCCCTGTGAAAGGGGCAAACGCTCTGGGTCAGCTGTCTCTGTAGGGTATGCCTCACCTCGATGGTAATAACGAGAGATTTACCAGACAAAGCTATTTCTGTTTGAACATTTTCCAGAGAATTTAATGCTTAATGCTAGTGGCTTCCCTCTGATGGTTATCCCCACGTTGCCCTGTCTGTATCTCCTCTGCCCATAGTTGTTTGCACCATGCTACCCCATTAAACTGTAAGCCCCCCGAGGGCAGGGACTATCCTTTGCATCTCCAGCTTGGGCAGGGAGCAAATACTCAATATTTGACTTATGATTTTTCTGGGGGGATGAGGCAATTGGGGTTAAGTGACTTGCCCAGGGTCACACAGCTAGTAAGTGTCAAGTGTCTGAGGCCGGATTTGAACTCAGGTCCTCCTGACTCCAGGGCTGGTGCTCCATCCACTGCGCCACCTAGCTGACCCTGACCTATGATTTTAACAGCAGTATGAGACATCTTGTTGGAGGAAAGCCTTTAAAGGCATATTTTATTCTTCAGATCAGGTGCTTCCCGCCCCCCACGCAACCAACGACCAATAAGCCCAGTGAGACTGTGTGTGCAGTCTGTACCTTTCAGTAATCTAAGCAACTGTAAACATGTGGTTGGTTGCAAAATATTGTCTGTGAAAGCCTGCTTGCTCCTTTCTCATACTTTCATCAAGGCTGCCCTCTGCAAGTGGGTAGATATTCACAAAAAGGATTTGGAGATATGAGAAACTGGGAACGAGTCAACATTTGTTGATATTTTCTTGGCCGTCTTTTTATTCAATAAAACGCAATCCATGGTGAACTCCCCCTATCATGTATCTTGAGAACCAGTCCCTCAATGCTCTCAAAATTATGCAGCTGCCCTGGCTTCCTTCCCACCCCTTTTGCAAGAAGCCTTTCCTGGGCCCCCTAAATACAGGTGCCTTCTTTATGGGACTATCTCCAATTTACCCTGTGTGTATTTTGTATGGAAATAGTTGTTCCCCCCATTTGATTGTGAGCTCCGTGAAGTTCCGGAAGCACGCTGTTTTTCTCTTCTTTTGTATCCCCTGTGCAGCATTGACATCATGCCTGGCATACAGTAGGTACTAAATAAATGCTTGCTAATTTGATTCTGTATACTCAGGTTTGTCCAGCTGTTCTTCCCATCTTTGTTTTTGTTAGTGCCAACAGTAATGATTTTTTTTATTTTTAATAATAATACTTTAGTTTTCTTTTATGCACATATCAGGAACTATGATAGCAGACTCTCAATGTGATAGCTTCTGTCACTGGTTGAGAAGAGAGTTTGTAATAATAATAAAGACTGTTAGAGATCTTTTCCTTTTTTTTTCATGTTTGTTGTCCCAGTTTCATCCTTAAATGCCTTAATCAGGTCTTCCCCAGGCTGTGTGTAAACTTTCTCACTGTTTCATGAGGCATCATTGCTCACAATCTTTCACACCCCACCCTGTAAAATCCTACCCATGAGCTCATATTCTAAATGCCTCTCACTACTGGTTTCCATGTATCTTTGCTTGGCAAGATCAAGGGTTTGCTGACTAAGGCAGTTTCTGGGTGCCTTTGGGTTCCTCGATTGATTTATTGATTTATCGTGTTGGTTAAATTAATGGAGGAAATGGAGCTAGGCGGTGTTGATGTCTGTTCTTTTACCCATTTTCCCTTTTTCAATGTGAGCTGTGTATTTAAATAGTTACGGTGGAGGTGCCTCAAATATACCCATCTTCTCACTTTTATTCTTCTGTCTTGTTTGGTATTGACTGTGAATTTGCTCTAACAAGGTAATAAACTGACTGCAGATTCAGAAATGCATCACAGGATTTGGAAGGTGGAAGGGCAGAATCCACCCCACTTCCACATACCCAGTAAAGGGTCCTCCAGGTTCTGCTCGAAGGCTTCCTCCAATGGGGGGAGCATGCCACCTTTATATGAAGCCCCCTTCCATTGGTGGACAGATCTAATTGTTAGGAAGTTTCTCCTGATATTTGGCCTGAATCAGTTTCTTCCCCTGCAATTTCCACTCATGTTTTTTAAAGCATTTTTTTTTTAGTGAGGCAATTGGGGTTAAGTGACTTGCCCAGGGTCACACAGCTAGTAAGTGTTAAGTGTCTGAGGCCAGATTTGAACTCAGGTATTCCTGACTCTAGGGCCAGTGCTCTATCCACTGCACCACCTAGCTGCCCCTCTACTCATTCTGTATCTGCCCTCTGGGCTAAACATTTCTCCATGAGACTGTGAGCTCCTCAAGAACAGGGAGGTTTTTAAAAAAGCCTTTCTTTGTATCCTCAGCACTTAGTGTTACAGTGCTTGGCACACAGTAAGTGATTAATAAATGCTTGTTGGCTGATTTAAACTGAGTTAGTCTAACTCCTCCCCAATATAATGGCCCATCAAGTACTAGAAGACAGACATCATGCCTACCCCCAACACTGCAGACTTCTCTTCTCGAGGTTCAGTATACCCAGCTCCATCAACCACTTCTATATCTGTAATAAGTCATCTCCTGTTTGTTAGGATATAATTAACTTCATTTTTTGTGATGCTCACCACATCCAGCTCGTCTTCTCTTCATGAAGAAAGTATTCATTATATCTAGGTATAAGCTCTGGTGAAGTTGACAAGCCTTTGGTCTCTCTCATTTCTTACTCCTGAATGATGTTTTTCTGCTTTTCCCCCCTCTGCTTCATTTGCATTGAAGTCACCAGTTATTAAACTATATTCAGTATATCTCAGGTGGATCTGTGATTGTGTTGATGTTGGTATTCTTTCCAGTGATAGACTATAATGCATCTAGGCTGCCCATCCTGTGTCCTCTCATCTGTGTCCTTCCACAAGTTCACCAAGGGAGGGAGGTCCACCCATACAGAGAGCATATCTCACTCTCACCACGTGACGGGTCCTTCTTCTATTTAATCCTCCGTCTTTGATGACTGCCCTTACTCCATTTTTCCTTCATAACATTTTGTTTGAAATGAGTTACATGCAGCCTACTCACATCTATCCTGTGCTCCTCTGCAGCCCTCTGAGCGATCCTCATTTTTAATTTTTTAGAGACTATAGCATTCCATGACTTGCAGTCATATAAACATCACAGGCAGAACGTTAGTATTAAAAAGGTGGGACTCTATTTCCGGGAGAAGTTTGGGGTCATTAAAAAAAGAATTGGACAATTCTTCAGTACTTTTGTTCAATGGTGGGCCTAACTCATCTCTGTGTGGTATTTGTCAAAGGGACATATATACTGACAGACAAGTTCTACAGTTTATTCTTGTTTTTCACAATCTCGACAGTGGGCATCCTTCAACCATTTCATTTTTGTTTTGTTTTTTTTCTCTGTGGAAAGTTAGGCCAAACTCTTGACAAACTAGCTATGGATCACTAAGATATTCTGCAATGATATGAACCACTAGCCTGAGCATCTGGTAGACTTCACCATTGAGAGGGAATTCCACTTCAAGTTGAACTCTGCACAGTTATCTCCTCTGTGGCAAGGGCAAACTCTTTGGTTGAACATCTGTACGTCTTCCTCCTTGTTTTATGCCTTCCCTGATATTATCCATCTCTGTTGTTCTTTCAGGGAGGCAAAGCATCAAATAAGGAGAACCAGGGAAACTACACATGTAATGATTATAACAACGAAGATGGAAAGAACAGGCACACACAAAAATTGACAGCTGTGTGATCATAATGATGAAACTTGGTCCCACAGAAGAAATATGAGAATGAGGGGCAGCTAGGTGGCACAGTGGATAGGGCGCCGGCCCTGGAGTCAGGAGGACCTGGATTCAGATCCAGCCTCAGACACTTTAAAAAAAATTTTTTTTTATTAAGATTTTATTATGTTGACATGTTTCTCATTCCACATCATCTTTGGCCAAGCTCTGTATACTCACGATTCTCTGGCTTATTGTTGGCAGCTTAGTCAGAAGCATCTGGAACACTGGTGATAGAAGAGTCTGCTGTAAAACTTGCAACAACTGCTGTGGCTGCCCACAGACAGCAATGGCATTTGTCAAGTGCTCAACACCCTTTTCATATTCACCTTGGGCTAGTAATTCCTCACCAAGCTGTATTTCTTTAAGGAAGAACTTCTGAACAGCCTCAGCATCTTTAAGGTCGGGTAACTTTGAAAGTCCAGCTCTCGGGGCAGCTAGATGGCGCAGTGGATGGAGCGCCGGCCCTGGATTCAGGAGTACCTGAGTTCGGATCCGACCTCAGACACTTGACACTTGCTGGCTTAAGATGCATAAGTCTAATTGGACATGATTGATGAGGTTGAGTTTGATTGAACTGCTTCCCCCCACCCCCACTGTGTTATAAGGGGAAGTAGACATTGGGAGAGGGACATATTGGGAAATATGTAACTGATGTAAAATCAAGAGATTCTCCTGCTCCCAATCTTAATTGTAGATTACTGTGGAATATACCCCTTTCTGAAAGCCTACCTGTTCCTTACTTGTGGTCTTATGAAGAATACCCTCAATATGATTGTGTTATTTTCATATTTATATAGAGGGGAAAATAGGCATAGGCCCATGTTCCCTCAAAGGGGCTGGAGGTAGGTATTAATTAGACCTAATTTTTTTGGCATGCTTTTGGTATCTTACTCTTTTTTAGAAACCTTGAAATATGGTTTCCTCAACAACTATGCCATCATGGAGTCAATTATCATCTCTAGGTAGATGGATCTCAGATCTGTTTGTCCAGCCCTAACCTCTCTCAGAACCTCCAGTCTCACATCTCCAACTGCCTAAAAGATATCTCATAGACATCTTTTTTTTTTTTTGGTCGGGGCAATGAGGGTTAAATGACTTGCCCAGGGTCACACAACTAGTAAGTATCAAAGTGTCTGAGGCCGGATTTGAACTCAGGTCCTCCTGAATCCAGGGTCGGTGCTTTATCCACTGCACCACCTAGCTGCCCCCACTTTGTATTCATTTTAAATTTTGCTATGTCAGTGGTCTGACCATATACAGACAGTAAGGAATGATTCTCATATCAGTAGAGTTGTTTCCTATTAAAATATAATCAGTTTTATTTTTTGTAAATTTTATTTGGTGCTACCAAGTACAGTACTTTCTGGTTCTTTTCTTGAAGAAAAAAAAAGCAGCATGCATGACACGCAAGCTTTTGCATAGTCTACACTTCTCTCATTCCTTATTCCTGATACACATTTTCCACCATCCCTACCTACTCTCACGTTTGCACTGAAGTCACTGCGTGTCAGAACATTCATTGGTTAGCCGTTTCAGTTGTGTCTGACTGTGACCCCATTTAGGGTCTTCTTGGCAGAGATACTGGAGTGGTTTGTCATTTCCTTTTCCAGATCATGTTACAGAAGAGGGAACTAAGGCAAATAAGGTGAAGTGTCTTGCCCAGGGTCACTCAGCTAGTAAGTGTCTGAGGTCAAATTTGAACCTGGGTCTTCCTGACTCCAGACTGCTCCACCTAACTGTCCTATCAGAACATATTTTGATTGAATTTGGTGGGCCTCATCAAGGTCTTCATAGAATGTCCTAGGAAATGTTGCCTTTGGACACACGTCAAAACCAACTCCACCAAACCCTTTATTTGCCTCTCTATGGAGAACTTGTAAACCAGCCTTCCATGTAACTTCCCTCTGTTCTCTGGTTTCATTTATATTGGGAATGTCAAGATTGAAAGGACTTTACATTTAGGGTACCAGGGGCTGGACTTGCAATTCCAATGGTAGAAGGACCTCCCAGGTGAGGAAAGTACCTTTACCGATACGGATCAGTACCTTTTCTGCAATTGTCTTGGAGCACTGAGATGTTGAATGCTGTGTGCAGGGTCATAAAACTAGACTTGAACCCAGGTCTTCCTGCATCTCCTGATGTTTATGGATGGTCAAAGAATTGTGGTTCCCAGCCTATTTTGCCGCTATGACCACAGAGGAGGATCCACACAACCAAGGATCATTTTATATTTTTATTTCCTGAGTTGTCATAGCCAAACAGCCAACCAGCTACTAAACTAGGCTAGTTCTTGGAAATGAGATGGGCTTTGTTGCTGGGGCTCTATCTGAAGCCTGTGGAGCCTGGAAGAACCTGGCAGGGTTTTCACTGTACCAGCCCATACCATCCTCTCCACAACAAATGAGGCATGGAGTAGGATTTTGTGATCCTGGGCTTACAAAGAAAAAAGTAAATCAATTTCTGACCTTTATGGAGACACAGAGACAGAGACAGACACAGAGACAGAGATACAGAGAGAGACACAGAGAAACAGAGAGATACATTAAATAAGAGAGTCAAATATAAAGGGCATATATGGACTGATATTAGAAGACAAAGGGAGACACACAGGAGGTAAGAAATACACATATAAGCAGAGACACAAATACATATAAAGATACAGAATTGTAAGGGCTAAAATTCTAGCTAGTCTGTTTAAAATATCTAATGAGTGGTTGCCAATAAATTATAAGCTTTAGCAATAGTTTAGACTTTTAAGCATTTATTAAGGAGAATAAGAATTTGGTAAAGAGAGAGAGAAAGGCCTAGATTCATCTATCTATTGAAGGGAGAGAGAATTTCTCGCTCCACTCTCAACAAGAGTCCTGATGAAAGAGCGCGAGAGCACCAGCCTTGCCCCCTCTTCCTCCCACAAGCAAACGTCACTTCCTGACGCCAAAGAAAAGCCGCATTGCCTTGCCCTCAGAGGCCTTCTCCTTATGGTAGAGCTTTCCTATAATAAGTCTCCAACAGGTGGCATCATTCCAATCATTACAGTTCCCCCTTTGTTTCTTCGGGAAACGCGGGGTGTTTCCTTGATGAAACAGTAAAAAATAACAGAATATAATATTGCTTATAGACCAAAATTGCTGGATATAATCCAGTTTCTTCTTGTCTCCCTCCTAATGATGGCATGGTCAGAATCCATCCACCTGTGGCCTAGCACAATTGTTGGATGTCTCAGAACCACGAGATGTGGTAAGGTAACCTTTCCATAACATTTTCAGGTGTCATCATAGACATATTACAAAATTTGGCCTTGATCCAGACACATGGTGGTAAGAAGTGTTATAGATTGCATAACTGCCCCAACTCTATATTATATGGGTATAAATCCTCCAAAAGGGGGGGAATGAAATATTTTATATATATATATATATATATATATATATATATATATATATATATAAAGTTTGAGTATGAGTTATATTTTGAAGAACTCTGTGTTTAATTTGATCATTGACAATGCTATGCTAAGGATTAGTAAAGATCCAGCAATTCAACAGCTAAAGAAGTGAGTCCAGAGACAACCAGAGTCCAGACCAGAGTCTAGCTTTCCAGACCAGAGTATAGTTATTTTTCTGATGACCACTCCAAGAAGACAAGATCTCAGAGACTTTAAATGAACAGTTTTGTTTTGTTGTTTTGTCTTTTTTCCTTCTGTTATTATATACACCATTTGTAACATATATTCTCTGCAGAGGCCCTCCCTCTGCAGTCCAGTGTCAAAGTGCAGGTTCATGAGGGACCGCCCCTCTGGACAAAATTTCCTTTCTCCTTTTCCCTATATTGTTATTTATATATTGTTTGTTAGCATAGGGTGTGTTTCATCAAGGAACACCTTGTTCCTAGAAGAAACAAAGGGGGGGAATGTGTCAAGATCATGGGACTCAGGGGTTCACCTGGAGATTGATCTAGGCTTATTGAGTTGGGGAAGAGCAACTGACTGGTGTACTAGATTGTAAGCACGTCTGGCTGGTACTTAAGGGTACTTAATGAATTTGAATGACACTAGCCAATCAGCTTGAGGAACCTCCCACTTCTGGGAGGGGAGCATGAAGCAAGAAACGGATGCTGGGGGAGGGTTCTTCCTCTTTGGCTGCGAGATATTGGCGTGGTGGCAGAGAACTTCAGAAGTGGGAGATTAGGAAGGCTAGGATCGCCAGGTTATGGGAAATCTGTTCTCAATCTTTCTCTTTCTTTTACTATTTTTCAATAAACCCTTAAAATACCTAAATTCGTTTATCAGTGATTTTAGTCAGTTTCCCCCCAAAACTGGGGGGACAGATTAGAACCCACATTTAGAATTTTAAATTACACAGAATCAAATCAAGGTGGTATCGCCCCTCCATGAGACTAATAATATTAGCATTCATAGAGCTGTTTAGGGTTTACAAAGCACTTTTTATATTTTTCTCTTATTTGATCCTCACAATAACCCTGAAGTAGTTGCTATTATGACTTCCACTTTACAGATGAGGAAACTGAGGCTGAGAGCTGCTAAGTGACAGTGGGGAAGAGTCTAAGGCACCATTTAAATTCGAGTTTTTCAGATACTGCATCACCCAGTCACCTCAGCTAGTGAAACTGGCATTGATACAATCAAAACCCATTTCATCAATGATCCACTGTATCTCAGCAAAGACGAACATCTCTTCTAATAGCAGAAATGCTACTTTCTCTTCCTTTGGGAAAAGACCCATCCACAGCCAGCAGGAAGGTCTGCTCTTTGCCAAGCTTGGGGATCCTGGGCTGGTCAATATTCAGAAGCCATTTTCCCATGTGTTTCTTGGTTTTGTTTTTGTTTTTTTGCAGGGCAGTGAGGGTTAAGGGACTTGCCCAGGGTCACATAGCTAGTAAGTGTCAAGTGTCTGAGGCCAGATTTGAACTTAGGTTCTCCTGAATCCAGGGCCAGTACTTTATCCATTTCACCATCTAGCTGCCCTGCCCCACCAATGTGTTTCTTGATTGCTGAGCCAGAACAAAACAAGAAACACAAGAAAGAAAATCTATGAACATTTGCTAAGCACCTACTTTGTTTAGGACACAGTGGGCCAGGTCCTAGGTTGGGAGGGGAGATGGAGAAAAGTAGAGGCTCTGAGCCCTAAAAAAGAAAGGAGTCTACTTCTAAGACATGAGCAAAGACTCAGATGAGGGAGGGAGGGAAGGAAAGAGGGAGGGAGAAAGGAAGGAAGATATGGAGTGAGGCATCCACAGTGCAGAGAACAATGGATGAGGAGTCTCCAGAAGCAGTTTTCAAGACAGTGGCAATGTAGTAGATTGGGGGAGTCCAAAGACCTGAATTTGAATTTTGGTTCTTCTCCTTTAATGACTGACTGTGTGGCATTGGGGACATCAGGTCACTTCTCTGGGTCTCAGTTTCCCCAACTAAATATTCATGAAGTACCATTGTCACTTTGCCCAGTTTTTCTACTGACTTGTACATGACTCAGGGTAAATCTTCCTCCTCTTGGAACTTCAGGGTCCTCTTCAACTTGCAGAATAATCACTTGCTGAAAAAAGTAATCTACAAGCCATAACATACCACATCAGCATGAGCCATAGAGTCGGGGATTCACCGGGTGATGAATGGATGTAGCACAAAGTCTGTCAATAAGCATTTATTAAGAATCTACTAGGGGCAGCTAGGTGGCGCAGTGGATAGAGCACCGGCCCTGGAGTCAGGAGTACCTGAGTTCAAATCCGGCCTCAGACACTTAACACTTACTAGCTGTGTGACCCTGGGCAAGTCACTTAACCCCAATTGCCTCACTAAAAAAAAAAAAAAAAAGAATCTACTAAGTACCAAGCATAGTATAAGGCATATGGAGGCAGTTAGGTCGCGTTGGGTCTGATGTCAGGAAGACCTGAGTTCAAATCCAGCCTCAGATACTTACTAGCTATATAACCCTGGGCAAGTCACTTAACTTCCATTTGCCTTAATTTACTGGAGAAGGAAATGGTAAAGGCAAAGCAATCCAGTATCTTTGCTAAGAAAACCCCATAGCTTGCTTTGATAGATGGGGTCATGAAGAGTTGGACACAACTGAACAAAAATGAACCAAGCAACATGCTAAGTACTCTTTCTTTCTTTCTTTTTTTAGGGCAATGAGGGTTAAGTGACTTGCCCAGGGTCACACAGCTAGTAAGTGTCAAATGTCTGAGGCTGGCTTTGAACTCAGGTCCTCCTGGATCCAGGGCCAGTGCTTTATCCACTGTGCCACCTAGCTGCCCCGTTCTTTTTTTTTTTTAAACAAGTATCTCATTTGATCCTCACAAACAAGCCTGGGAGGTAGGTACCATTTTACAGATGAGGAAACTGAGGCAAACAGAGGTGAAGTGAAATGCCCAGCAGGTAGGCAGGAGCTAGACCTTGCTCTTTGTCACAACTACAATGCTGTGGCAGGGTCTGGAAGCCTCCTTTCTCAAAATAATTCATTAAAAAAAAAACATGAAAAAAGAGCACAGGACCAAACACAGACCCCTGGGGCACTACATCAAAGATCTCTTGCCAAGCTGATGTTGACCATTTGAGTCTGGCTGTCCAACCAGTTTGAGCTATTCCACAGGCATCTCATTCAACTCATTACTCTCAAAGTTGCCTTACTCCCATCTTTCCTAATTCTACTGAAGGCACCATTTTCTTTTCAGTCACTCAATTTCATAACCCCTTTTTCTAAAAGTTAGTTGAGTCTGGCTGATAAGCAATGGGGATCATACCAGTGGGGGCTTATGACGGAATCCTAAGAAAGGGTAAGTAGCCATACTCTGGACACCTGACTCCAGAGTCATGTGACTAGGAACTGGGGAAGTGGCCCTGGGTAGGGTTGTCACACTGTGGAATAGTCCCTGTATCCAACTGGCTACCAAGTTCTTGTCAGTTCTACTGCTACTACATCTCTCATACCTGCCCCCTGTTCTCTGCTCAATAAATAAAAAAATTTAAAAAATAAATAAATAGCCACCACCTTAATTCAAGTCCTAATTCCCTTCCCTCTGAACTAATGCACATTGGACTAACTGGTCTCCCTGCAAGCGGGCTTTCCCCTCTCTAATCCAGCCTTCTCACATCTGCCAAAACGATATCTCTAAAGCACGTGTCTGACTGTAACACTCAGCTACTCAATAAACTGCAGTGGCTCCCTACAAAAAATACAAATTTGGCATTCAAAGCCCTTCCCAAACTGGCTCCAGGCTACTTTTCCAGGCTTTAAAAAATGCATTGTTCCGGGGCAGCTAGGTGGCACAGTGGATAGAGCACCGGTCCTGGAGTCGGGAGTACCTGAGTTCAAATCCGGCCTCAGACACTTAACACTTACTAGCCGTGTGACCCTGGGCAAGTCACTTAACCCCAATTGCCTCACTAAAAAAAAAAAAAAAGCATTGTTCCTCTTTACCACCTTTTCCAGGTGGCTGGGTGGTACAGTGGATAGAGCACTGGGCTTCAAATCCAGCCTCAGACACTCACTAGCTATGTGACCCATGGCAAGTCCCTTAACCCTGTTTGCCTCAGTTTCCTCATCTGTAAAATGAGCTAGAGAAGGAAATGGCAAAACACTCCAGTATCTTTTTCAAGAAAACCCCCAAACAGGGTCATGGATATTCAGACACAACTGAACAACCACCACCACAACAAAATTACCCTTTCCAGTACTAGCTGCATTTCTTCTCTCACACTCAATTCACTTTTTCTTTTCTTTTCTTTCTTTTCTTTTGTGGGGGCAATGAGGGTAAAGTGACTTGCCCAAGGTCACACAGCTAGTGTCAAGTGTCTGAGGTCGGATTTGAACTCAGGACCTCCTGAATCCAGGGCCGGTGCTTTATCCACTGCGCCACCTAGCTGCCCCCACACTCAATTCACTTTCAAGGTGGGGGACTCAGTTTTGCTCCCCATTGCCATTTCTAGACTCTCCCTCCCCCACCTTCACTAGACAACTCCTGTTCTTTTGAAGTTTACTCTACCCAAATTGATCACCCAATCCAGACCCTAATGGCTCTTAACTATCAACCCCCCTAGGATATTCTCCCTCCCTCCTCAACAGTTTCACAGTCTGGTTCATGGCCTTTCTCTCCCTGCCCCCTATCTCCTGCTCTCATAGTACGGAACTTCAACATCCATATTGATACTCCTTCAAGTACCCTACCCTCCCAGCTCTTCAATCTACTCCATTCCCAGGACCTCCTCCTCTCCACCTCCCCTAGAGGGGTCGATGGCATAATCTCTATTTTGCCATTGCCTCCAAGAGTTCTGTTTTTATGTTTATGAAACTGCTTTATCCTCTCAGAACCTTTCATCGCTGCATCTTTTCCCATGCCTTACAACCCCCTCTAACACTGTTCTTTGTCCTCACCATAACCTCCAATCCCCTCCTCTACCCCTTAGTTCTTCCCCAGACCATCACCCTGCACTGGATACACTCTCCTACCTTGGCCCTTTGGTGAACCAACTCCAGTTTACACTCGCTTCTACCCTTGAATCTCTTGTCCTCATCCTATCATAGATCACTTCTTGCCAAACTCTAACCCTGGATTACCCCTATCATCCACCTCCTTCGATGCTATTCATCTGCTACTGAAGAGAAATGGAAAACAACAACAAAACGAATAATAATAATAATGAGCTAGCATTTTAAAGTTTGCAAGGTGCGTTATATGTTATCTCATCTTATCCTTACAACCCTGTGAGGTGGATGCTGTTATCCACAGGAAGAATCTGTGGCTGAGAGAGGTTTAGCAATTTGCCCTGGGTCACAGAACTAGGAAGTTTGTGCGATGGGATTCAAATTCAGGTCTTCCTAAGTGCCTTGCTTTGTGCCACTTGGCCTAAAAATCTAAGAATGTTGGCCACAAGCTCCCCTTGTTGCGCTGGGGGGCTGTGAGGACCACATAACATTTGCAAAGTGCCTAGCACATAGGAGGCACTTAAAGGCATAGTAACCTTTCTTGGTTAGACTCCCCCCAAAACAAGCTGTCTCCATTTATTGCTTCTCCTCCCTCTCACTAGATCAGCTTTGCTCTGGCTTATGACCTCACCGTTCAACTGAGACGGAAGGCCCCCTCCAAAATGACCCCTGATCTCATCCTCTCTCTGCTCTATCCCATGCTCACTCAGCTCCTTAGCTGACTTTTATGAAAGTGTAACTAGCCATTGTGTTCCAGTGGCTCCCTATTACGCCCAGGATCAAACAGAAAAAGAATCTTTTGGGCATTTAAAGCCCTACATAATCTGGTCTCTTCCTGTGCCACCAACTTCTCATCCTCCCTGACCCGAAGCATTTCACAAGGTCAATTAATTAATCAGCTTCTTTCTCCTCAGGGACACTCGCTCCAGCCTGGGTTTTCTCCTTGGCTGTTATGACTCTTTGGATGGGTCTTCATCCATCCATGTCGGGCCTGTGGGTCCACCCCCACCCCCACCCCCTTGCTCTCCATTTCTCGTTTCTCTTCTTCCCCTAGCCAGTTTCTCTCCCATGAATCAAATGTCCTCTAGATCTACATATTTGGCCTTTGTCTCTTTCTGGAACTCCATCTCACCAAATGTCTCTGGGACATCTTTAACGTCTCATAGGTGTCTCAGACTCAAAGGGTCCAAAAGAGAGTTCGTTCTTTCTCCCTAAATCCACCCCTCTCTTTTGAACTAGTTTGAGAAGTTGGTGGCACAGGAAAAGACCAAGTTATGCGGGGCTTTAAATGCCCAAAAGATTGTTTTTCTGTTCGATCCTGGGCATAATAGGTCTTTTCCTGTGCCACCAACTTCTCAAACCTCATTCCCCTCAGGGACTTGATACAGGCACACTGGTCCCCTTGCAATTCCTGTCTCTGTTTCTTGGCATGCCTGACACATTCTGCACCCTTGCCTCTACCTGGCTTCCTTCGCTCGAGTCCAGCTTTCTGTAGGAGGCCTTCTCTGGTCCCCCAGCTCCTAGGACCAACCCTCCGAGGTACCTTCCATCTTTTCTGTACTGTATGGACCTAGGGTTATATCATCTCTCTCATTAGTGTGTATGCTCCTGGAGGTGGGGTATAATATGGAGTATAGCCCAGTGCTGGGAACCTAGTAAGTGCTTAATAAATGTGGACTGAATGGTTCATGCCCACCCTGCTCCAGTTTAAATGCCCTCATTCCCATTTCCTCATTCCCACTTTCTCCTCTCCTCTGTCCCTGAGTTGGCTTCCTTCCTATGATCCAGGATCAGTCACATCTCCAACTGTCTGAGAGGCATCTCTACCTGGAGACCTGGTCGGCATCTCAGACTCTACACACACTAAACAGAACTTACCTTGGTGTCAAAACTTGTTATTCAGTCATGTCTGAACTGGTGATCCCATTTGGGGTTCTTGCCAGAGATACTGCAGTGATCTGCCATTTCCTTCTCCAGCTCATCTTACAGCTTGGAGTCATCCTCAGCTCTTCCTTTCATCTCCTCCCTCCATATCTAGCTAACTGCCCAGTCTTACTGATTCTACTTGAATGATGCTTCTCCCATCCACCCTGTTCTCTTACATCCTGTTTCCTGAATGCTTTATTCTCGACTCTTGTAGTCAGTGAGTCACTCAATTAACAAGCACTTATTAAGCGACTACGAAAGGCTCAGACCAACCATGTCAGCTGCCTTTTCTATCCCTGCAGCTTCTTCCTCTCATTCATTGCTGAGTTTTTCCTAGGACATACAATTTCAGTAGGACCAACCATCCTTCATTAATCTGGGGCTCCTCCCCCAATCACCCCCAAGGTGATTAACAGACCTTGTGAAAGGCTCCAGCTCAGGAAGGATGAGGATTGAGAAAGGACTTTAGATCAGTGAGGCTGGTGGCCTTGCACAGCCCTGCCTCACTTAACTCCAAGTCATGACGTCACCTCCCAGTGTCATGGTCCTCTTCCTTCAAGAAGGAAGGACAACGTCTTCTCTCTGTATTCCCAGACCTTATTATGTTGCTTGACCCAGAGTAAGTCCTGTGCCAGAGTAGGCACTGTGGTCAAGTCTTAGGGCCAGGAAGAAAAGCAACCCCCCGCCCCCAACCCATCTGTCCCTGCCCTCAGAAAGCTCACAGTCACGGGGGAAACACATGCCTATAACTATACACAGACGAGATATACAAGGTAATATACAAGTAGCGGCAGCTAGGTGGCACAGTGGATAGAACATACTGCGAGCTCACTTAGAGCTGCAGCCCTTCTCAGAGCCGGCCCCGGGAGCAGAGGTAGCTCGTCTTTTTTTTTTTTTTTTTTTTTTTTTTGCAGGGCAATTGGGGTTAAGTGACTTGCCCACGGTCACACAGCTAGTAAGTGTTAAGTGTCTGAGGCCGGATTTGAACTCAGGTCCTCCTGAATCCAGGGCCGATGCTCTATCCACTGCGCCACCTAGCTGCCCTGGTAGCTCGTCTTTGTTACCCATCCACGCTGCCAGCCTACCCTTAACCTGCACCTTGGAGTCAGGAGGACCTGAGTTCAAATTCAGCCTTAGTTACTAGCTGTGTGACCCTGGGCAAGTTACTTAACCCCAACTGCCTCAAAAAAACAAAACCAGGGGCAGCTGGGTGGTGCAGTGGATAGAGCACCTACCCTGGATTCAGGAGGACCTGAGTTCAAATCCGACCTCAGACACTTGATATTTACTAGCTGTAAGTCACTTAACCCTCATTGCCCTGCAAAAAAACCAAACCAAACCAAAACCAAAACACCCCCCCCAAGATATATACAAGGAAGGTAACCTCAGAAAAAAGACATTGATATTAAGAGGACCAGAAAAGGTGTCCTGCAGGTGAGACTTTAGTTGACACTTGAAGCCAGAGAAACCAGGAGGTTGAGATGAGGCAGGGTAGCATTATAGGAATGGGGGGTGGGGGTGGGAGGCAGTGAAAATACCCAGAATCAGGATATATTATGTCCTCCATGAGGAAGATCAAGGAGGCCTGTGTTATAGAGTAAGTAGAGGGAAGAAGTGGGAAGACTGAAGGTGAGTCAGCTTTAAAAGCCCAACAGAGGGTTTCAGATTGGATGCTGCCAGCAGTGGCAGAAGCCTGAAGAGGAGGATGGGATGAGGGTGGGGGTGGGCGTATGCTTTGGTTAGATCACTTTGGTAGCTGACAGAGGAAGCACTGGGGTGGGGAGAGGCCTTGAGGGAAAGACACCCACCAGGGGCAGCTAGGTGGTGCAGTGGATAGAGCACCAGCCCTGGATTTAGGAGGACCTGAGTTCAAATCTGGCCTCAGACACTTGACATTTACTAGCTATGTGACCCTGGGCAAGTCACTTAACCCTCATTGCCCCACCAAAAAAGAGAGAGAGAGAGATCATGAAGACTGATTCACAGGACTTGGACAGACTGGATATGACAATGTGACAGTCAGTCCCAGGAGGATGACACAGTCTGGTGCTTGTAAAATAATGTTGCCCTCTCTCACTAGTAAAAGAGAAATATGGAAGGGAAAAAGTTTTTTGAGGAAAGATAATGAGTATAGTTTTGGTCATGTTAGGGTTACAATATCTATGGGATACCAAATTTGAACTAAGAGACAACTGGAGATGTGGGACTAAAGATCAGGAGAGAATTTGGGGCTGGATAAATAGATCTGAGAATCAGATCACTTTCATACCCCTACTCAATTTAATCATTATTTACTCAGGTCATTGTGATTTAATGGGCACTGGTGATTGTATTAGTTAAGGGTACTAAAAACCCAATTAATTTTGAGTTAGTTATGTTAGCTGTATGAATGAGTTATGTAAGTTACAACCAATTAACTTGATATATATTGATAGTATGACTTCTAATTGATTTATATGATCAATTTATTATCGTATTAGTTAGACCTGTTACAAGAAAATGTATTGTGTTAGGTTGTTGTATTAGTAATAACCCCTCACCCCTATGAATTACTCCCACCCACTCCTAAGATCTTTGCTTTAAAACCATAATGCTTAAAGGGCTCTTCACTTAGGACTGGTGAACTTGTTTTAAAAAAATGTCTATAATTGTATTTTGGGGTTTTGGGGGTTTTTTGTGGGCAACGGGGGTTAAGTGACTTGCCCAGGGTCACAGAGCTAGTAAGTGTCTGAGGCTGGATTTGAACTCAGGTACTCCTGAATCCGAGGCCGGTGCTTTATCCACTATGCCACCTAGCCGCCCCCTATAACTGTATTTTCACGTAACCGATTTCCGTTTTTAAAGACCACAGACTGCCTGCCCAAGGGAGTGTGTTCTAAGGGCCCTTTCAAGCTCTGACATTTCATGTTTCACCTAAGTCCTCTGGCAATGAGTCCACACTTGGGCATTCATCTCTGGGTTCCTATGGGGCACACGCCCTCAATGCACAGGCATCCCTGCCTGATTCCACTAATTGGCTGTGGGTAAGCCAGAAGACATTACCTGCTCCAGGTGAACAGGAGGAAAACAGTGAGCTGGAGTCAAATTATCAACGAGATTGGCTCAAAGCTCTTGGGCTGATGGGGTGAGGCCTGTGAGTGGGCTAGGTGAGTGGGGGGGGGGCTGTCTGGCTTGACGACAGAGCTGTAGAAACTGACAGGGACCCGCTTCATCGGTGATCTGAAGTCATTAGGGAAAAGCCGCTAGCTGGTGGAGTTGGAAGAGAGAGTGAAACTCCTCAGAAAGCAGGATTTGCCTAATGAGAAACCATCACGTGAAGCCTTAGAACATTAGTAAAAATATGCAAGATAAAGAAAGGGGAGTGTGCGAGTGTGTGTGTGTGTGTGTGTGTGTGTGTGTGGGTGGGGGTGGTGGAGACGTTTCTTAGGAAAAAGCCCCCAGGCAGACTGGAGAGGTTATAAACCATTCATAAACATCAGCACACACCTGTCAGATCCAGTCGGAGGGGCTGGGGTACCAAGACAAAAGCCAAACAACTCAGACCTTCCAAGGGGAGACCTTTTATCTGGGGAGTCGATATGTAGACAGATAGCTAAATGAGTGGTCATGGAAGGGAGGGAGGGATTTGTGATTGGGGAGAGCAGAACATCCTGCACGACTGACTCGGCCTCGGTCCTCTCCTGTCCTCAGAGTCCCTTGGATCGGAGGCCCCAAAACCTCCCCAGAAGGAACGAGCCCAAGACAGTTAGGCTCATTTCCCCCAGACGAACTGTTCTGGGATACTTCTGCCCCTTCAGCTTCTTGGCACCGGGCCTGGCTCAAAGCAGGTGTGCAAGGCACTGGGGGAAAACGTACTGGAGTGGGGCCAAACAGACCCTTAGGTAGTGGTGTGATGGGACTGGGTAGCATCAAGCTCTAGTCTATGATGCTTCTGCAAGGGCTAAATCAAGCAGCTTGAGCTGGCTTGCGGGGGCCCCATCAATGACCCCACTTTTCTGTGACTTGGTTTTGTGGGGTTACCGCTTTGATCAGTCCGAGGCAGCCCCAGGAGTCAGGGAAGGTTAGACAGGACAATATAAAGAAGTGCTCCAGGGCTGGAAGGGGGAACTTCTCTTCCTTTGTATTCCTGTCAAGCACACAATTGGCACTTGATAAAAATCAAATTAAAGCCACTTGGGTGTGGATTCTGGCTCACCCACCTAACTAGTGCTAGCTAGCTGGCACTTAGAGCTTTAGCTTTGCCAAGGACCTTACATTAGTCACATCAACTACTCACAGCTCCTAAGAAGGGAGGGAGGGAGCGCTCTCTTCTGTTTATAGAGGCTGTCATTTGCCCAGGGCCGGCCAGTGTCCCGAGGTGGGATCCCAAATGCAGTGCTCCAGCCCCATGACCCCTGCCTTGTCTGTGCCAGCTTCCAAGCCTGTAAAATGAGGGGTTGCACTAGGGGAAACTGGTCTCTGATCCCCGCCCAGTCAGGACACCCTGTGATCCCAAGTGCTTAGGCACCCTATTCTGGAATTCCCAGTTCTTCTGGCAGAGAGAGAGGGGTCAGAGGATCAAAGACCAGTTCCAATCTCACACCCTGGAAACCAATATACCACATCAGGGGTGGGGGGAAGGTGTTGAGGCAGGTGCTGTTTTCCATAGCTGGTCTGTTCTTTGGCTCCCAACAGAACCGTCCTCCGATCCCCCACTGTCCTGTCCACTAACATGACAGCAAACCGGAAAAGAGGTGAGGTCCCCTTCCTACAATCTGTCTGGAGACCAGATTTTTTTTTTTTTGGCGGAGCAATGGGGGTTAAGTGACTTGCCCAGGGTCACACAGCTAGTAAGTGTCAAGTGTCTGGGGCCAGATTTGAACTCAGGTCCTCCTGAATTCAGGGTCAGTGCTTTATCCACTGCGCCACCTAGCCGCCCCAAGACCAGATTTTAGAAAAAGAAAACGTAGGCCTGTGATTTCATCCAGATAGGGAGCTCTCTCTAAGGTAGATCGGCACCTTTCCTGTAACTCTACAGGGTCTGAGAGTTGTCTGGCATAAGGAGAAGTGATTGGGCCAGGGTTGTGCATCCAGTATGCCAGGGGTAGGACCAGAACCTAGACCTCACTGATTCAGCACTCCACTAGAAATGAAAACTACAATGTCTTGTCTGATTCTTCATGACCCCATTTGGGGTTTTCTTGGCAGAGATACTGGAGGGTTTTTTTTCATTTCCTTCTCCAGCTCTTTTTACAGATGAGGAAAGGGAGACAAACAGGGTGCAATGACTTGCCCAGGGTCACACAACCAGTAAGTCTGAAGCCAAATTTGAATTCAGGTCTTCCTGACTCCAAGCACTCTAACCATTTGTGCCAACCAGCTGCCCAACAACTTCGGATTATCTCTACATTTAACCTAGTGAAGGATGCTGGGAGGTCAGATTCAATAAGCCCCATGCCACAAAAATAAGAAAGTCATCTTCACTTCCCTGGCTTCAGGGTGGCTCTCTCCTGGGGTCATATGAGGGAATTATTTCCCAGGTGGCAGAAGGAAGTGGCTGCAACATTCCAAATTCCCAGGCACTCTGCCCAATAGGCAGACTTCACAGAATCAATCTGACCTGCTTGTCTACCTGCTGGCAAAAACCTATTGCCAAACGTAGCGCTTTCAAGCCATTAAGTAAACCAAAAACTAACAAGCCCTGTGATGTAATACCCTTAGGAGGGTTGGGAGACAACACCAATCCCTCTTCCTCCATTACTTAGACCCCATTCCACATGAGTAATTGGAGCTGCTTTTAGGAGGATGACAACTGATGTGCCCTGGGGCTCCTTCCTACTCCCAAGATGCCCTACGGACCTGGCTCCCCATCATGACCAAAGCTGTGCATTTCTGGGCAGAAGTTCTCAAAGTGTGAAGGATGTCTGAAAGGCCAAAACCATGTGCACGATAACCCTAAGATGTCTTTATTCCCAATGGTAAATATCTACAGATAAAAACTCACATAAATGAAAACTCTTCCGGGGTGGGGAGAGGACTCTTCAGAGGGGGCCGGTCCTGAGACCAACCAGTTTGAGAATCACTGGCTTGGCCATCTTCAAAGAAGCCATCAGACCCAAAGGGCATCCCGCAGCCTTGCTTCAGCTTTCAGGAAGGCCATGCTGAGGGGACGCTCCCACGTGGTGCAGGGCCCAGGTTCCCATCCCCTCTGAGCAGCTTCGGTTCCCCTAGCTGACAAATGAGGGAGCTGGCTCCATGAGAGCGCCTTCTAAGAATCAACAATGGGCTGAAGGTTAGCACCTAGCCCATTAAGCAAACACAGCAGGTACTGAGTGCTGGTTGAACTGAATTCTCCCATCCAGGCTCGAGGGGGAGCAGAAGCTGATGAAGGAAAGCCTGCAGCCAGGGCAGACTCTGCCTCCCCGACAACAGGAGCAGCCAATAGAGCTTTCTCCCTGGGAAGGTACAGCCTCACAGCCAGCAGAGATGGAGTGGGGGAACTGGGCTGACTCCAGCCAATCCTCGCCCAAGAACACAGCCTCCTATCAACAGTTCCTCCTTATTCCTAACTTCTCTTTCTCACGACCATCATGAAGTGGAATTATTCAGCAGATGACAGCTTCTTTCCCCATGAGACTCTGGGGCACTGCACCAGTCAAAGCCCTACCCCTTTCCCTGTCTCTCCATTCTCCTCTCAAACTCTCCAGTCTTCTTGTAACCCCAGGAATGTGGTGAGAATCCAAGGCCAAGGGCGGGAAGGATCCTCTGCTGCCGGAGAGAAGAGGGCTCCTTTAGGATCCGAGAGATCATGGCCAGGAAACGAGTCCTGTTCTCTGAAAAGATTTCCAGCACAGAAGAAAGACAAGGCCCAAAGCAACCAGCTTTATTTTATTCTGTTTTTCATAATCCAGGAAAATAGAGAAAACATGTAAAACACAACAGCTGCCATTAGGATGGGCAAAAGAACACCACATTAGTAACACCCCCCCCCCACTCCATAAAAAAAGAAACTCCTGTGAATGATTCTACCAGCTTCCGTAACAGGGCCTTCAGGAGCCGGCACAGGCTGGGCCTTTCTAGGGGGCAATTTTAAAATTCAAAGACTTCCCTCAAAGTGCCTGCAATTGTTAGTCAGTCACAATGACTAAAGGGAAGCCAAAGAGGAGAGGGATGCCCTCCTCAGTGGGTGACTTAAGAGAAAGCAGGAATAAGGCTCGATTTGAACGGGCCTGTCTAACACAGGGATTCTAAACTAAAACGCCAAGCCCTGTGTCAGGCCCAGGTGCCCTTCCTTCCCGTGCCCCACCCACGGGCACTTGCCTAAATCTGGAAGCTATTCCCCCTGGCCCAGCCTCTATTCCCCACCTGAAGTCTGACCCCAACTGGGCATGCCTGCCGATGGGGAATCAGGACAGGCTGCCCTGCCCATCCCAGAGAAGCATCCCAAGGAATATAAAAAAGCAAGCAAGCTTGGCTGGGACGGGACTGACGAATGGCCGGGGTCAGTGACCTCTGCTCGGGGAGGATAAACGTGGTAGGGAATCATGCCGAGATGCTAACAGTCAGGCTCCAAACCCCCTTGTATTGACCAGCGTCTGTTAACGACTGCAAGCACACCTGCTGAACCCCAATGTGAAAGGCTCTTCTCTTTGGGGCACTGGGGTGGGGGTTGCGTCTGGACCTCAATAGTGTGCTGCAGGTCATCTCGGGGCCGAAGGCTTGCTTTCATTTTGGGCCAAGACACTCGACAATCCCATTTCCCTTAATTCCATCGAAAAAGAAGAAGTTGTTGTGAGGAGGGTCCCTCTGAGACAAGGCCTGAGGAGGGAGTCAGAAAAACAATTTCCACTTTAGTATTTAGAAGGGACAGATGAAAAAGAGGCAGGGACTGGTTCAGTTTTCATCTCTACCTGATGAGGTCAAGGGCCTTCCACAGAGAAACTGGATGTCCCTTCACTCACAAAACCTGTTGCGCGGCTCAGGGACACAACAGGACCAGGGGACAGAAAAAATTCCAGGGAGGCAGATGGTGCAAATTTCTAACTCAAACTGTGTGCAGCAAGTTTCCCATCTCCAGGCATATTCAAGTGGCTTTCTGAGATGCTGGAGAGGGAGTGCATCGTGCGATGGAGGCTGTCACTCTTTAGATGAGTGTGCATGTGTGAAGGAGTATCCTGTGTATGTGGGAGGGATGAGATGGAAGAGGAGCATCGGCCTACACCTAGTCTGGGCAGTGCAAATAGCAAGAAAGGGACGATGCCTTTGAGAAGGGCATGGAACAGTGAGTCTGGGGAGTGTCTCAACGAGACCCAAGCGGGACCCCAGCTCTGCCACGAAGTGGTTGAGTCTCCATAGTGTGTTCTCCGAAGAGTGACCCAGGAGGACTAGAATGTTTCTACATCCCTGTCCAGCACCTCATATTTACATGGTGCTTTGAAGTACATGAAGGACTTGGGCCTGAGCTGTCAAGGGTGGTCTCAGGAAATGGGCTTGGTATGATGGGGCGGGGACAGTCAGGGACAGCTCCACAAGACACTAGACTGGGGGCAAGAGGTAAAGAGGTCCCTTCATGGAGGACAGGGCAGGAAGGGATTCCAAACACACCCCGGGCCAAGAATGCAGAGTACTCTGGCCATCTGGGGTAAACAGAAACAGGATGCGAGCTGACAGCTGTTGGGGCGGGTAGGAGGGGCCGGTGAGGAGATGGGCACCAGACTGGAGACACCGTCACGTACAGAGGGGATGAGGGCATCACTCTATGCAGAAGCCTAAGGAGTGTATGGAAGAGAGCCATCACTGCCAGGCTCCTGAAGCCTTGGTCAGATCCTCCTGTGTGTCCTCTTTCTTTCTCTTCTGCCCAGGAAATCTTGGATGACTTTTGTGTGTGTGTGTGTGGGGGGGGGGGGGGCAATGAGGGTTAAGTGACTCGCCCAGGGTCACACAGCTAGTGTCAAGTGTCTGAGGCCGGCTTTGAACTCAGGTCCTCCTGCATCCAGGGCCAGTGCTTTATCCACTGTGCCACCTAGCTGCCCTGTCGGGAAATCTTAAGAGTACAGAGGGGAATAGCCCCCATGTTCCGGGCAGACCCCACTGAGAGTAATGAGCATAGTATCGAGTGCCACATTTTAGGAAGGCCAATGACAAGATGGACCATATGCCAGGAGGCAATACGGGTAGTAGCAACACAAAATTTCAGGAAAGGACTGGGGGTGCAGGGAGCATAGATGTGACATAGAGATGAGGCAAGGAAAATACACCTCTGGTGATTACTGAAAACAGAAGCTTAAAAAGAAGCATATAAGAAAGGAAATCTAATTCAGGGCATCCAGGAACCCCAAAATGTCAGTTGTTATTGGTGATTCTGGAATCCTGGATGCCCTAAAATCTTACACACGCTCACCAGCACACACACACACTCTCTCTCTCTCTCTCTCTCTCTCTCTCTCTCTCTCTCTCTCTCTGGTGCCACTCTTAATAGTCATGTGAGAAATGTTATTGTCAGTATTCATGTAACGTTTTTCTTCTGAAGAAGAAATGAATGAACCTGTGAGTGGGTCTTTTTCTCTGACGTGCACATGTTGAGGACACTGGTGCCGTGCAGATAGAGGCCAAAGGAGGTGAGCATAGGGAAGCATTCATTTATCTTTGAGCTAGAAGACTCTAAAAATACATCCATGTTGTTCTAGCGCCCCATTCCCAAATGTTAATTACCTTTACAACTTCCTGTCCCAACACCCCGCCAACAACTGCACAAACTGGTGCCATCTCCGAGAAGCAGGAGCTAAAAGAGAGGGAAAACAAGAGGGTCGTGAGGAAGAGGGATGCTGGCAGTGCCTTCCAATGCCTGGGTTCCCCTCAACAAATCATCCCTCTGACCAAGCAGCAAGGTGAATCGACATTTAACAGTGAAAAGCCAATCCAATCCAAGGGCTAAGAGAGACCTGGAGAAGACTTGGGAACTCTCTTCTGGGATTCCTTCCACAACCTCCAGTTTTCAGAAACAACACACAACTCTCATGTTTGTTCTCTGTCTCTCCCCCCAGCCCCCACCAGTACTTCCTAAAAATAAGGCACTGCCTGTCTCAGATGTTAAATGCCCCGGTCACATTCTCGCCATTCTCTTCACCCAAGAGTCAGGAGTGGATTCTATATGCTCCTCATGGACAGATGCCAAGCTACAGGCCTGTGGTAACATGTAGGAAGGGTTTGTATGGGGGCTGAGAAAAAGATACGAATACAGGAAATTGTCCATACTGCCTACACAAAAATGAGTGCCTGCTACCTCCCAAGATCACCGGGAACCCCAGGGCAAAGTATCTCTTCCAACAACATCCTAAGAATCAGGGGCTCTACCGCCCTTATCATGAGGACTGTTATCAAGTTCTCAACAGGTTTTTTAAAGTCAATGATGAAACCTTATTAATAAAGGTCAAATTCACTACTAGTGCAGGAAAATAGGGGGGAAAACTCCCTTTCTCAGTTCCAGTCATTTGCCTAATGTCTGGGGGCAGAGCAATTTAAGAAAAGCAGCTAGGTCCCAGCCCTTCCTTCAGGTGATCTCTTGTCAACTTTAAAAGACTACACAGTACCTGTTGAAGAGAAAGGGGCCAAAATCAACAGTATGCAAGATGACCAACAAAGTTATTTTAGCCAAAAGGAATGGGAGGTGACAAGAAAACAAAACAGGCAGCACGTCTTGGCTGTGGAAGAATGGTACCTCCAGTCTCGAGTCACTGTTACATCAACCCAGGCTATTCATTACCTTTAAAAACACAACTGAATGGCCTGGGAACAGGCTAAGGGCCCCCAACCTGCAACTTAAAACCCTATGGGAGCCAAGAATAGCTCATCTGTACAGGCAGTGGGTCACCCCCAAGACCCAAGTCCAACCCAGGCTCCTGTAAAGCTGGGCAGGGTCAAAGACCTTGGCCTCTTTCATGAGTTAGCAGCTCTCCCCTACCATGCCAACTGGTGACAGAGTCTTCTACCTTCTGGCTCCTTCCCCTGCACCCTACCTGTCCACTCCCTTATCCTTCTTAGGGAAAAGAGAAAAGTGAAATTGGAAGAAAAGGTAAGAGAGAGAGACAGACAGACAGACACAGAGAGAAAGAGACAGAGAGACTTCTTCTGAAGACTGCACCTCATCATCAGCTGGATGAGCCTTGTCTTCAGCTATGAGGGCTCAGGGTCAGTGTGTCCATCTATGGGATATCTGCAAGGACATCTTTCTTTTTAACTGCTTCTTATGATGTCTGTCTGATGAGGGGCCAGGAGTGTGAATTCTGACTTACTGCCCTGTCCAGATTCCAGGACCTGCCCATCTTCCCTGTGCCAGGGCAGGCCAGGCCCACCTAGAGCACAGCAGGCACTTCCCAAGGGTTGATGGGGCTCAACAATGCATCTCCCTGCATGTGGCCTGAGAGGAGCTGCTTGGAGCACAGAGAGTCTGGGCCAAGGAAGACAGAGACTCTGTCAAAGCCCTTCCAACTTGGGAGGACATAACACCAAAAAAATCCCTATCTTTTGATTTTTTACCCTTTAATTATTTTTCCAAATATAGCCCCCTCACTGCATGTATTGCTCAGTCCAAATGAGGTACAAATTTGGAATTAAATTCCTTTTACTTCCCTTATATTAAATTCCCTATATGAGTACATATTGGTTCCCTTGATAGTCTCACTTCCTTGAGGGCAGAGATTGTTTCATTTATGCATCCGTGTCTTCGGGACTAGCATAGTGCCTGGTACGCAGGCACCTGCTTGATAAATGTTTAATGTTCTGGGCTTGGAATCAGGAGCCGGGACTCTGACACTAATGGGACTTTGGCTAAATCGCTTCCCCATAACACCTCCCCGGAGATGCTGGAGACACCCACCTGACAAAGTCATCAGGAAGCAGCTCAGGGTTCACTCCCAGGGACTCAAGAAGGTCACTTCGGATCTGCAGCAACAACTCTGAATCTTCACCATAAGTGTCTGACCGAGGGTCCCGCCCTTTGTCTGTGCGGAATTTCAGGAGCACTAAGAGGAAAAAAAGGGGAGACACCATAAGAAACCTTTCTAACAAAGGGTTCCGATTTGTTCACTCAAGA
The DNA here is from genome assembly GCF_019393635.1 of Dromiciops gliroides. Taxonomy (NCBI): domain Eukaryota; kingdom Metazoa; phylum Chordata; class Mammalia; order Microbiotheria; family Microbiotheriidae; genus Dromiciops; species Dromiciops gliroides. Next base: position 645,395,382 of record NC_057863.1, read on the forward strand.
AATGTTTCCTGTGCACCTACTACTTACATAAGACTATCCTGGGTGAACCAGAGAAACCAAGAAGAACTAACAAGATAAGGCTGTTCCTCCAACAAGAAGCTCCTTCTCCAGACTCTGGGAATCTTCTTTGGCCACCCCCCTCCCTTAATAGGTCTGTTACTTCATCAAAAAGCATTAAGTGTCTACAAAGAAAGGGGACAAACCCTGCCCTCAAGGAGCCCCCAGTCTAATGGGGGAGAGTGCCGTCAACTACATCTTTTTTTTTTTTTGGTGAGGCAATTGGGGTTAAGTGACTTGCCCAGGGTCCCACAGCTAGTAAGTGTTAAGTGTCTGAGGCCAGATTTGAACTCAGGTCCTCCTGAATCCAGGGCCGGTGCTCTATCCACTGAGCTACCTAGCTGCCTGCCATCAACTACTTCTAAACAGGATACAGACAGGATAAACTGGAGCTTATCAAGCAGAAAGAAGGGAGAATTAACCTTGATTAACCAGAATTAACCTTGGCTTCCTTTAAGATTCAGCTAAAGATTCCCACCTTTTGTAAGAATCCTTTCTCAGTCCTCTTAATGCTAGTGCCTTCCCTCTAAGAGTATCTCTGATTTATCCCTTATATCTTGTACATATATAGGTATTTTTGTGTTGTCTGCCCCATTAGACTGCAAGTTCCTTGAGGGCAAGGACAGGTTTTGCCTTTCTTTGAATCCCTGGGGCTTAGCACAATATCTGGTACATTTCTGTTGTTCAGTTCTTTCAGTCATTTCTGACTCTTCATAACCCCATTTGGGATTTTCTTGGTAAAGATACCGGAGTGCTTTGCCATTTCCCTCTACAGTTCATTTTACAGATGAAGAAACTGAGGTAAACAGGGTTAAAGTGCCTTGCCCAGAGTCTTACAGCTACTAATTGACTGAGGTTGGATTTGAGCTCAGGTCTTCCTGCCTCCAGGCTTAGCAGTCTTATCCAATATATCACCTTGCTGCCCAAACCTGGCATACAGTAGGTGCTTAATAAATGCCTGCTGACTTGAAATTAAGACACATGTAACGGTAATTATCACTTAGAGAACAATATGCCAAACCACAAGATGAGGCGGTTCTGAGGAAAGAGAAATGAAGAGCTGGGAGGGCTATGTGCAATGTTCCCAGAATTGTCCTAGTGTTTTCACTGTAGCATTGATAAGTATTTTTTAAAACTCCTTTGACATACTTAAAGACATGTGTGATTTCATCTTGGTGGGAAATCATGCGGTATCTGAGAAGAGAAGATGGCCTTCAAGAGCTCCTGGGGCGGGGATAAAAAATCTAATTAGCTGGTGGCTGAAGGGCTGCTGCTAAGTACCCTCTAACTTATCAGGGGCAGATCAGAAAGTGTTATAAAAAGAACCATTATCTTCCCTTTGCATCAGAATAGGAAAAGAGTGTGGATGTTTTCTGCTGCACCTCAAGAAATGGGGGTGAGTGGAGCTAGTTCATCGGAGCTTGAGGACAGAAAAAGAAGGTAGCACATGAGAAGGGCACAGAAAGATTAGAAATCTTCAGTTTGAAAAACCAATGGTGAAGATGGGCTATACTGCACATAGTAGGCATTTAATAAATATGTGGGTTCAACGTCTAAATGACTAGACATTCTCCAGATTCTTCTATCTCAGAAGGGTGTCCTTCCCTAAGTTTGTGGTGGGCAGGGTTACAGCAAATAAATGAATGCTGTAGTGGAAAGAACACTGCACAATGTTATCTCACTTGAGAGACTTGCGGTAACTTCTTTACCCTAAAGTTTTTCCCTTGTAAAAGCTAAGAGGTGGTTCTAGATGAGCTCTTGGGTCCCATTTGCCACAAACTTTTCTTTTCTTTTTTTTTTTTTAGGTGAGGCAATTGGGATTAAGTGACTTGCCCAGGGTCACACAGCTAGTAAGTGTTAAGTGTCTGAGGCCAGATTTGAACTCAGGTCCTCCTGAATCCAGGGCTGGTGCTTTATCCACTGCACCATCTAGCTGCCCCCCACAAACTTTTATAATTCCACTATTTCGTCCTGTAAGGAGTGAATCTGAACTGTATCACTCCTAAAAAGTGGTTCAACCTAACAATGGAGCATAAACAGTTTCACAAATACTTCACCTAAAGAATAACTACATCTCACTAAAAAAAAAAAAGAAAGAAAAAAAAATGGGGGCAGCTAGGTGGCACAGTGGATAGAGCACTGGCCCTGGAGTCAGGAGTACCTGAGTTCAAATCCAGCCTCAGACACTTAACACTTACTAGCTGTGTGACCTTGGGCAAGTCACTTAACCCCAATTGCCTCACTTAAAAAAAAAAAAAAAGAATAACTACATGACTTGCCTAAATGATAATTTTATCCTTCAGAAGGTAAAGGAAACCAACAAGTGGAATTTCCATTTTGGATCTAGCAGTCAGGATGGAAATAGCAGGAATCTTGGGGAAATACAATATAATCAACATTTTTTAAGAGCCTACTAAGTGGTGGTGCTCAGTGCTAGGGGTGCAAATAAATAAAAGAGGCAGTCTCTGCCCTGCCCTCAAGAAAAATGAACAATACAGTGGGAGACAGCAACAATCAAAAGGAAGATGAAAGGTGCAGGGGAGTCCTGAGCCTCTGGGAGAGGGTTTTTGCTCCCTCTTAGATTTAGTGATAGAGGAGAGCAAACAGAGTCTTGACCTGTACCATAGATGGGGGAGGGGAAGTCAGCCCAGGAGGGATGGGAAACTCAGGAATGAAATTCTAAAGGCAAAGAAAAACAATTCTAATGAGGAAAAAAGGAGTTTGTCTGTACTGACTGATAGGTACACAGGGAACTCATTAACTCAGGCTAAAGACCCCTCAGAAGAGAAAAAGGATAGGTAAGGGCGGATGAATATAAAAACAAGGTACCATCCTGTAAGAAGAGTGCCAAGAATTCTAAAGCTCAGAATGAGCTGAGGCACATGAGTAGAGTCAAGGACAAGAAATAAAATTCTTAAAGGAATGTGGAAAAGGAGTAAACTGAAAGATCAGAGGGCTGCCTGTGCTAAACCACAACAAAGAGAAGTAGGGATCACTTCAATTACTATTTTACATCTGTTTTCTCCACCAAGAATAAGAAATAAAAATGCTAATGAGGAACTGAGGCTCAAAGAGTGAATAAAGCACCTATTATTGCCCTTGACTCATTCCAGTCATAGGCCATCGCCAGGAGAGCCAGTGAGCACACCTTCTTTTTAGGTGACAATTCTAGGCTGGGTCCTTAAGCTCTGCCAGATCGGCCTCACACTACACCTGTGGCCTACACATAACCTAACTAGATGAATTCAGAACTGGTTGAATGGCCAAACTCCAAGGGTGGTTGTTATTAGGCAGTGCCCCAGAGACCTGTGCTTGGCCCTGTGCTGTTTAACATTCTTATCGATGACTCGGACAAAGGCCAAGAGGCACACCAATCAAATCTGAAGATGACAAGAAGCAGGGAGAGAGAGCTAATATAGCTTGGACGACAGTCAGGATCCACAAAGACTGTGGCAGCCTAATCTGTTAAGATGAAATATCATGAAAGGTAAGTGTAAAGTTTTACCCAAAATCTGATGCCCGAGTACAGGAGCAACCCAGTGAAGTACCATTGGTCTGAAAAGCCAGAGGGTCACGGGAAGATCTGTTAGCCAGGAGAGGACGTTCTGAGGTCCCAACCTCCACGTCTCCTAGGAACCCTAGGAGCTGACGCTACGCACCTCACTGGCCTCTGGCCTTGGTCACACCAATCTGGAGGGCCACGTTTAGTTGGGGCATCAAAATTGAAAAAGGTTAAGGAGAACAATAATGAAGCAATCGGGTGTCCAAGACGGCTGAGGACCTAGATGCAAGGAGAACTCAAAAGTATTCCTCAAGTATCTGAGGGACTGCGCTCCAAAGGGCAGAAGCAGGAACAAAGTTTAAAAAGAAGCTTGGGGCAGCTAGGTGGTGCAACAGATAGAGCACCGGCCCTGGAGTCAGGAGGACCTGAGTTCAAATCCGGCCTCAGACACTTAACACTTACTAGCTGTGTGACCCTGGGCAAGTCACTTAACCCCAATTGCCTCACTAATAAATAAATAAAATAAAATAAAATAAAAAATAAAAAGAAGCTTGAGGTCAGAAAACCTTCCTAAAAATCTGAGCTGCTGTGGGAGGTAGGAGGAGTCACTGTACTCCTTGGAGATGGTCATCAGTGACAGTGTAATATGGTATTTCAGACGTGGCTGGGACACTTACAACTCTGAACATCTGTGATTTCGTGCCAATGCTGGGTGACAGCGCCAGAATGACTGGGACCCACTGTGGCAACTGTACCTTTTCATTTCAGTCCCTGGAATTCTGTGCTTCCTTTCCTGGCTTACTAAATTTTGAAACTTATTACTTACAAAAAAGAGGATTCCCTTCCTCTCATCTGTACAGGCCCTGCCCTCTCCACCCCAAGGCTCGTTCTTGGTGCAGGTTAACTCCTGCCAAGATCTATCCCCCAACAGTGCCTGGCCAAGACACAGAGAGAATCCTTTTATCTGTCAGTCAATCAACAGTGCTTCAACAGTCCTATCAGTGACAGGCCCAGGCTGGGACTTGGCTCAGGATCATCTTAACTTTTCATTCACCTCTGGCTGGCGTACACACTTGCCTTTCCCTTACTTCTCACTGCTAAGCACTTCCTCAAGCTGGCTGATGCTCGCCTTGCAGCCTGGGCTCAGCCCCCATCCTAGCTGTATTACTGCAGCAGGCTCCCGATGTCCCCCAGCGCCCGCCCATCCCAGCAGAACCTCCTTGGTGCGGTGCAGAGTGGGGCAGATTACTGGGCACGTATTTACTAACTCCAAACCCTATGCCCAGAATTCAGTCTAGGCCTCCATAGCCTGGGACTAGCCCAAACTCTGAGATGACTGGTCCTTGCAGAGATGATACATTCTACCAACCCTGTACCTATGCTGCAAATGTCATTTCTCCTCCTCTGTGCCTACCTACTCATCACTTCCTGTTTGTTATTACCCACCCATCTTTTAAACTTCAACCCCAAAGGCAGGAGACCTTCCCCGATCCCATCCCCACAATCGGTCTCTTGTGGTGAACCTACCACCTCCAACGACTATGAGCTCTTGGGAGGGATACGGTCTTAGCCAGCTGTCACCATTTTCCATGCCAGCACCCAGCATAGTGTTCTGCATGAAGCAGGTACCATGTTTTGGGGAAAGATGCAAAGAGAAGGCCACCTGCTTTATTTAGAATCTTCTCTAGACAGCCAGGCTCAAAATGCTCGCTCCTCCGAAGCTCAACGTGGCAGTCTGAAGGCGAGCCTCAAGTCACCAAAAGGAACCGTCTGGCCTCCCTGACAGAACTGAACGTCCTTCAAAAATGCCATATTTCATACACTGGAGAAAACAAATCAGGGCTCCTCTTTCAAGACCTACCTGCTAATTTCCTAGCACCCAATGAATACACACTTATCACCAGGACTTAAGAGCTAGAAGGCAGCAGAGGGACAGGCCTTTGTCCAACCTACCATTCAACAGATGAGGAAAGGGAGACCCATGGAGGGAAAGTGACTTGTCCAAGGTCACACAGCCCCTAAGCAGCAGAGCCTGAATTCACATCTGAGCAGACTCCGAATTCCATAGTCTTGCCCCCGTCCCTATCCAGTGGGCCCTGCCTCTTCTCTTCCCCCAAACTTCCCACCCTACTCCCTCTCCCATCTCCTTGTAAGCAGTGGCTTTAGGGAGAGAACAGAGGCCTTACATGCCCTCTGGGTACCTTCCTCCCCATTCTACTTGCTTAAAACCTCCTGACGTCCACCCCCCCCTTCTCTATCCTAACTCTGATACATTGAGGTCCTTCCCCTCTACTTCCATCCTGATCCCATTGTCCTCAGATTTCTCTGGAAGGCTGACTCACTCTTCCCACAAATCTTGGATTTTTCTCTGGGCACTGGCTCATTCTCTCCTGTCTATACACATACCTTGCTCTCTTCCACCCTTCAAACCAACCAACCCACTCCTCTTAAGCCCCTGTCTTATTACTCTCCTCCTTTTCATATCATCCAAAATGCTGTCTTCTCTCTGCTTCCACTTCCTTACTTCTCACCCCTTAGAAATCTGTCTCCTGTTGGCTAATATGACAAAAAAGGAAAATAATAAATGTTGAAGATGTGAGAAAATTGGAACACTAATGCATTGTAGGTGGAGCTGTGAACTGATCCAACCATTCTGGAGAGCAATTTGGAACCATGCCCAAAGAGTTATGGGGTTATGTATGCCCAACAATACCACTACAAGGTCTGTATCCCAAAGAGATCATATGAAAAAGGGACAAGAACCCACATATACAAAAATATTTGTAGTTGCTCTTTTTTGTGGTGGCAAAGAACTGGAAATCGAGGGAATGCCCATCAACTGGGGAATGGCCGAACAAGTTGTAGTATATGAATGGAATACTATTGTGCTTTAAGAAATGATGAGCAGGCAGATTTCAGAAAAACCTGGAAAGACTTAAGTGGACGGATGCTGAGTGAAGTGAGCAGAACCAGGAGAACACTGGTACACAGTAAAAGCAACACTGTGTAATGATCAACTTTTTTTTTCTTTTTTGAGGTTTTTCCCCTTTTGTTCTGATTCTTTTTTTACAAGATGACTGATGCAGAAATAGGTTATATATGTACAATCACATTAAACAGATTGCTTGCTGTCTTGGGAAGGGAGGAGGGAGAAAAATTTGGAACTCATAATCTTACAAAAATGAATGTTGAAGGGGCAGCTAGGTGGCAGAGTAGATAGAGCACCGTTCCTGGAGTCAGGAGGACCTGAGTTCAAATCCAGCCTCAGACACTTAACACTTACTAGCTGTGTGACCCTGGGCAAGTCACTTAACCCCAATTGCCTCACCCCCCCCCCAAAAGAATGTTGAAAACTATCTTTAATCCACATCTGATTGCTTAACACCTCAGGGAGGGGAGAAGGGATAAAATTTGGAACTCAAAACTATAAATAAAAATGTTCATTATTTTTAAAAAAATTATAATTAAAATAAAAAAGGAAAGCTATCTTTCCCTATAACTGGAAAAAAATACTATTAAGATTGAAAAAATATAAAAATAAAAATCTGGCTCCTGTCCTTATCAGTCGATTTAACAGCTGTCCAGGTACCAATGCTCTTGTCTTTACTGAACCCAATGGCCTCTTCTCTTTCCTCATCCATCTCGACCTCCTGACAGCCTTCACTCTATGGATTACTTCATGCTCTCTGGAGTTTCCTGACACTTCCCCTTGAGGCTTCTCCTCATTCCCATCCCTGTCCTACCATCTAAGGGTGGTTGTGCCTCAAGATGGCTTTTCCTGTCCAGGGCTGGCCCTCTTCATGTCTTTGCTTCCTTGGTGACCAGATCAGCTCCTCTGGGTCGGATCACCACTGATATGCAAATGACCTAAAACCTTTATAGAGAGCCCCAGTCTACATCCTGACACCAGCCTGTCGACGCCCATTGACTTGGATATTTTCAGGTTCTGTAGACATCTCACACTCATTATGTCCTCCCCATCTCTCTTCCTAACTTCCCTGTTTCTGCTGAGGGCAGCAGCAGCAGTCACCCAGCTTTGACTTCTCACTGCCCACCCGCCATCATTTATCTATTCTGCCTCCATGGCATTATTCACATTTTCCCATTTTGCTTTCTTTCTTTCTTTTTTAGTGAGACAACTGGGGTTAAGTGACTTGCCCAGGGTCACACAGCTAGTAAGTGTTAAGTGTCTGAGGCCACATTTGAACTCAGGTACTCCTGACTCCAGGGCCGGTGCTCTATCCACTGCACCATCTAGCTGCCTTTGGCGCATCCTTGGCATATCTTGGTCAGACAGGATCACCAACACAGAAGTGCTCCAACACGCGCAACTTCTGAGCATCTACACACTACTGAAACAAAGACAGCTGCGCTGGCTCGGTCATGTGCACCACGTGCAAGACGGGTGCATTCCTAAAGACCTACTCTATGGTGAGTTAGCCTCAGGCCAAAGACCTGCTGGACACCCCCAGCTTTGCTACAGAGATGTATGCAAGCGAGACTTGAGGGCTCTGAGAACAGACATTGGCAGCTGGGAGGAGATGGCCAAGGACCGTGCCCAATGGAGTTCAGTACTTAGAAGCAACTTGCGTGCAGCTGAGATGGGCCTTCAAGCTCTGGAGGAAGAAAAACGAATGAGATGCAGGAACCAACGGGCAACAGACAGCGCAGTTTTCCGATGTCCTCACTGAGGCAGGAGCTGTGGCCTGTGGCTCTTCAAGGCGCTGATCTATGGTTGTCCACAACTGGAGGAAGCCTACCACTCCATGGCAGCTCTCAACTATTCCCTTCTCTCCATTCATATAGCACTCCACCATTTGGTGGGGTCTTCACTGGTATCTCTGCTTCTGGTGCCTTCCCTCTCCAGTGCACTCTCCTCATGGCTACCAAGGTAACCACATCGTTGCCCACTCTATCTCCAGCAGCTCCTTATTACCTCTAGGCTCAAAGGCCTGTTATGACAAGCCCTTCACAAGCTGGCCCCAGCCTCCCTTTCCACACCTACTGCCCACTGCCTTGCTTCATGTTCCCTGATGCTTTAGCCAAACTGGGTTGGTTTCTGTTCTGTCTCTGGTCATTGTACTTTTTTTTTTTTTTTTTGGGGGGGGCACCAAGGGCAGGGCGATGAGGGTTAAGTGACTTGCCCAGGGTCACACAGCTAGTAAATGTCAAGTGTGCTTTATCCACTGCGCCACCGCCACCTAGCTGCCCCTTGGTCACTGTACTTTTGCCCAAGCCAACCCCCATACCCAGAATGCCCTCTCTTCTCATCTCTCTTTCTGAGAAATCTTAGGCTCCTGCAAAGCTCATCTCCAATGCCATCTCTCCAGGAGGCATTTCCTGATCTTCCCTTCACATACTGATGGTTGGACACTGTTTTCTCTGACAGAGTGTAAGCCCAAAGAGGGGAGGGAGGGAGACTTACTTTCTGTCTGTGTCTCCAGGGCCTGACACAGGAAGGCACCCACTGAACTCTTGCTGACTTCTGAGTGCTGAACAATCATGTATACAGGCCTTCCCTTGTCCCCAGGCTGGAGGAATACATCCCACTGTGACTGATACTCAGTCATACAATGGAAGCCTCATCGCCCGAGTTTTACAGCCAAGTCACCTGGAAACTTGGCCCTGGAGCCAGAGCAGAGGAGGAGGTTCTCAGGCCTGTTTTCATTCTATCTCCCTTTTCCTCTCAGTCAGCAGTAATTTCTGTCAGTCACTATATAGATGACTTTGTCCCTAATCCCTGCCCGCTTGGGTATCAGAGTAACCTCAGAGAGATCACTTGGAAACTGGGGACTGTTATTCTCATGGCTCCAAGTCAAGGTCTGGGTGAGGGAGATGAAATGAGAGCCACGGATGCTGTGGAGACCCTTCCCCTTCCTTCGTCCCACTCAGCAGGAAGGCATGGGCAGGGGAAGGATGGAAGATACAACTCCTCCAACTGGCCTAACTCAAGCCCCTCCTCTCCCTAATTCCTCACCTACAACAAAGTGGGATTCTTCAAACACACACGTTCATGTCATTCCCCTATTCAATGAACTCCTGTGGGAACAAATACAAGCTATTTGGCATTTAAAGCCCTTCATAGGGAAAAGAGCAATTAAAAGAGTATTAATAATAACAACTGCTAGTATCTATACAGCACTTTATTTTATTTTTTGGGGCGGGTCAATGAGGGTTAAGTGACTTGCCCAGGGTCACACAGCTAGTGTCAAGTGTCTGAGTTCACATTTGAACTCAGGTCCTCCTGAATCCAGGGCTGGTGCTTTATCCACTGCGCCACCTAGCTGCCCCCCTGTGTATTTCTTAAGATGCCAAGGAAGTAAGAGCAGGAAGTTCATAAAGTAGTACACACTAGCATGAGTGTTTTAAGAGTAGAGAATTCAAGTACTTTTTTTTGGTTTGGTTTTGTTTTTTAGTGAGGCAATTGGGGGTTAAGTGACTTGCCCAGGGTCACACAGCTATTAAGTGTCAAGTGTCTGAGGCTGGATTTGAACTCAGGTCCTCCTGAATCCAGGGCCAGTGCTCTATCCACTGCACCACCTAGCCGCCCCCCATCTCAGGCCAGATTTGAACTCAGGTCCTCCTGAATCCAGGGCCAGTGCTCTATCCACTGTGCCACCAAGCTGCCCCACGTACTTGTTTTGAGATACAAAAGAGACCCATGGTTTCACTGAATTCTCCACTGTGTCCTGCTGTGTGTACGGAAATACTTTTTGGGGGGTTCAAAATGAAGATTTTACTTTTCACAAGGCCTTTCACAACCTGACTTCCCCCACCTGTTGCCAATAGTCCATGTCTTCTTTGGAACAGCCAACTCTTCATCTCCCTCCCACAACACCTTCCATATCTGGCCTCATGCCTTTGCACCCAAGCCTGAAACATTCTCCCTGACCGCCCTCACTACTGGTGTTTTCCCCACCACAAATTACTTATCTTTTTTTGCTTATTTTTGTATATCCAAATTTACATACGTGTTGTCTCTCTATATGGATTGGACGCTTCTTGAAGGCAAAAAGCCCATTCCTCTTCTGTCCTGGTATCCCCTGGGCCTATCTCAGTAGGTGCCTCCTCTACATGAATTCATGCTACCTATCCCTAACCCTCAAGTAGGGAAATCAGGCTGAGTTTGTTCTCATCCTAAAGCCCAAACCTTGAGTTTGATCCAGAAGAAATGTCACTGTGGATAGGGCTGAGCTCACTTGGCCTCAGAAGTTTTACAGTGTGGAAGCCCTGGCTGAGGACTCATCTCGGGAGATTCCCCCTGTGGACATTTCTTCAAATCCGCTTATCGTGTGTGCTAGCTCGGCTTTCCCGGAGAAGCTGGCAAGTCTCTCAGACATCTTGATCATTTAAGCAAAGAAGCGATTAGTCTGGTGAGTGATAAAACCTGAGAAGTCGGGCACAAACTCTGCCATCCTGGATAGAAATGAGATCAGTGATAAGACAAGGACAAGGACCGAACACAGCCAGCAGCTGGCTCTGATGTTTATCTGGGACCCCTGCCTGGTAGTGGGGCAGTCTGCCGAGATGATCCTAACTGAGCAGGCTGGCACCGTGCACATACCTCAGCGACCACATCTGAAGTTATCTCAGGGCCTCTGGGAAAGAAGCCAGTCAGATCCCCTTATTTGTAGCAAAGCAAACAGAGCTATATTAACTCTTTTGGAGAGTCAGCACTTCAGTTAGAAAAAACAGGTCCATAGAGGGGAAAGAAATATGTGGCAGCGATAGCGAGCAGCCTCAGAAGTGCTGCCAGACCTTGGCCTCATGCTCCTCTTCTCTTTCTCTCTCACACCATCCCCTTTCCCCCATTATTCACTTTACACTGGTTAAGAGCTTCATTCTACCCTGGCCACTCATACAGTGTGACTCAGGGAGCCCTGGGGGAGAGGCTGAAGGGTCGTCTGGTGAGATGGCCAGAGAGGAGGAAGAGACCAGGAGATTCACCAATGGAACAGTCAGAAGAGAATCTGAGAAGCAGGAGATCCAAGACAGCCAAGAGAGACAGAGATGGATGGAGAATTCCCAGGCAAAGGTGATGGCAGCTGATGGTGTTCAATGGTACCCGGGTCAAGGAAGAAAACTAGGCCTGAGCACAATCCGTAAAAGCTTTGCCCTGTGTCTAGCACTGTGTTCTCTCAGTGGCCACAAGGCAATAATTAGGTAAAGATCAAAAGCGGAAAGAAAGGTTCTGAATGCAGAAGGGAAAACTGCCTCCAATCATTCAGGTATCATCCATGATCAATCGCCCATTTGGCCTGTGGGCCTTGCAAGGGGCGGCTTTTCTCTCTTCCAGGGAGCTGATGTCTTTATGGCTCCCACTCCGTATAGCTTGTGTTCTTTACAAACGACACCATACATGACCCCCACCAATGGGCAAAGTGTGTACTTGCTGCATCTGCTACAAGTGGGAAAGTCAAAAGGAAACTGAGGGGGCACGTGGCCTCAGCAGCACTTTCAGTCCCGTCCCCATCGGTGTCTCCTGCTCTCAAAGAGCATCTTTTGTTCACAGTGAGAGTCCCCAACAGGGCACCCTTCATTCTGAGCAGCAGCTTTTCTCAGTCACAAGAAGCTCTGCCAGAAAGTGGACTTGAGGGGTGGGCCGGCCGGTCGGCTGATGGTAACCAGGCAGACAATGCTGCTGACCCTCTTCTCAGGCCCAGCACTTGAGCTGCACGTGACCACCATCCCCAGTGACCACTGCGCCCAGTCAGGAGGTGGCACACGCCTCTCCCGTGACGCCTTTGTCTGGTTAAGGAGCAGAAGCCTCGTTGGGCTGAGGGTTGAGGCACCAACCCCACCCTAGCTGGGAGCTAGCCAGCAACCAAGGCAGGTTTTCCTACACGAGAAGTTTGTTGATAAAAAGATGTGAATGGCTGCCCACGATCATATTCTTTCTCCCTTCTCAATGTGGCTGTGACTTCTTCCTTTCTGAATGACTGTGGTCTTTCAGGGCAACCTGGTTTCTGCATCAGCCGATCCCACATTGCCACAGATCTGTGATAGGGCTGGGCGAAGATGCTGTTACTTTGAACAAATTATTTTTAAACATCTTCAGGTCAACAAGGGTTCAGCTGGTTCCATTTTTGGATCTTGTTTCCCTCATCAGAATGGCAGTCTCCTTCAAGCTCGTCCTGGACAGCAACAGGCCTACTGTTATTTACACCCAACTATGGATTTCGGGAATCTATACAAAGCTTGTGAAGTGTGACAGTGAGAGACAAAGTTCTTTGTGAAAAACTGTTTGCCAAAATAAATTGTGAGGTGGTGCTTAAGTCCTGAAAGTCAAAGGCGGGGGGGGGGGGGGGGGGGGGGGGGGGGGGGGGGGGGGGGGGGGGGGGGGGGGGGGGGGGTGGGGGGGGGGGGGGGGGGGGGGGGGGGGGGGGGCGGGCGGGGAAGAGGATCCAGAGCAAGGAGCATCAATTTAAGAGCAAACTTCAATCTACCTGACTGAAATGGAGGAGGACAATCTTCAGGGCCTTTCCCCTTTCGTATCCTCAGAAGGTACCTTTTCAGTCATGCTCTAAACACAACTTTCAACCTAAAGTTGCCCACACAACTGCTGATACAACACTTATTCTCTAACCTACCTCTAATACTGTTCCAGCCAGTGCACACCCCCCCATAACCAGTATATAATCCCCTAACACAAAGGCCATCGTTTCTACCAGAATGTCAATTATAGAGAAGCTAAATGATAGGTACATACATGACAACTACCAAGAAGGTGGAAAGGTAACATCTCAGAAGGGGCACAAACTGCTCTGTGTGTATGTGTGGGGGTGGGGGGGAAGAGTAGTAGCTGGTGACCTGGAACCAAAGTCAGAAGAAAGACTGTGCTGGATCTATGGATCTAGGGATCTAGGAGTCATCGGCATGAAGATGCTGATAACTGGAGCTTACAAGTGAGTCTAGAGAGAAAAGAGAAGGAGGACCACTCCAGAGTTTGGGGGCACAGCCAAAGGCAGATGGTGGGACAAGGAAGAAGATCCAGCAAAGGAGACTGGGAAGGAACAGACATGCAGGAGGAGAACCAACGAAGAGAAACATCCAAAGAGGATCCTGGTGGATTATGAAGAGTGTGAAATACTGCAGAGATCCAGAACAGTTGAGAAACAGAAAGAGGCCACTGGATTTGACAACTAAGGGGGTCACTGGTAACTTTGAAGAGAGCAGTTACAGGTAAATAATGAAACTGAAGCCAGACTACAGAGGGTTTAGAAGACAGTGTAAAGAAAGGAAGCAGAGGAGATGACTGTAGAGTTTAGAGGAGAAGGGGAAGAGAGATGTAAGACAATAGCTTGGACAGCAGGATCTAGTAAAGTCTTTTTAAGGCCAGTCTGTTTGTAGGGAGTAGAGAAAGACAGGAAAAAAACTAAAGACTTGAATGAGAGTGGGGGCACTAGGCAATGTAAGACAGAAGGAAATGAGATCGAGCAGAGGTACAGAGAGGTGGACCTCAGCATGAAGGGTCACCTCTCTGTCAGAGGCTGGAAGAAAAGCGCAAACGATCATCACGACAATAACATTTATACTCCACTTTAAGATGGGCAAAACACTAGACGTATATTCTCTCGGTGGTGCTCCTCTTTTGAAAGAGGTGCTATTATGATGGCCACTTCACAGTTGAGAAGAAAGTGGGGTATCTGCCTGAGGTGCCACAGCTAGGAAAGGCCTGAGGTAGGATTTGAATTCAAGTCTTCCTATACACGTCCTAGTTGTGGGCAGCGGAGATGGGTCTCCGGCTGAGATGCTCTGGGACAGGCCCTGGAGGGAGCAGAACAAAGCACTGGCCAGAGTGGCTGGAGCAGAATCCTGGGATCATGTAAAATGAGAAGGGTCTTCTTTAGACTTCACTAGACAGATGAGCATCCTGGGGGGGAGGGGGGGGGGGCCCAGGGCTGTGCAGTGACTTGTCAGTCACACGGGTAGTGACTGCTAGAGGCAGGCTCTGAGCCTGAACCCCCGGATTCCAGAACAGTGAGCTTTCTGCTGAATCATGGGATGGCACTGGGAAGTCAGAAGGACAGCCTTGCATGCACAACAAATTTGCATTGAAACAAAGACAAGACTGCCACCAGCTCCAATCAGTACTACCAGAATTAAAGCAGAGGAGGGTCAGGGTGTGGCAAGGGATGCCTGCAACAGGAGAAGAGAGCAAGGGAGCCAAGAATAGAGATAGTTGAGTAGTGGACTGGCTCACTGAGGGGGTCAGGACTTGCAGAAGTGCTGGGAGTCATGGTAAGGATAAAGAAAAGGATGAGGGGGCAGCTAGGTGGCACAGTGGATAAAGTACAGCCCTGGATTCAGGAGGACCCGAGTTCAAATTGGACCGCAGACACTTGACACTTACTAGCTGTGTGACCTTGGGCAAGTCACTTAACCCTCAATGCTGTGCCGGAAAAAGAAAAGGATGAGACACATCCAGAAAAAAAGAACTGGAATCTGAATGCAGACTAAACCAAACCATTTCTACTTTTGGGGGGGCTTTGGGGGAGAGATTTTCCTTTTGTTCTGATTCTTTTTTCACATGACGAATGCGGAAATATGTTTAATGTGACTGTTTATATATATAACCTATTACAGATTGCTTTCTGTCTTGGGGAGGGAGAAAATTTCAAAATCTTATAAAAACAAATGTTGAAAACTATCTTTACATGTAACTGGAAAAAAATAAAATTGAAAAAAAAAAGAATGGAATGAGAAACGAAAGGCTAAAAGATGGTCATCTTGAACGTGGAAATGAAACTATTGTGGGTGACAGCAAAACCCAAGGTATTACCATTCCTGTGTGTAGCTGAGGAGGAGTGGAAGAGGATGTCTTGATAAAACAGAAGACCAAGGAAGTGGGAAGTGAGGGGATGTGAGGGAGTATCAACATTCTGTTACACCTATCTACTTTCGTTTTTCCCCTTTGTGATAAACTTTTTTTCCCCCGAGTTAAGTGACTTGTCCAGGGTCACACAGCTAGTACGTGTCAAGTGTCTGAGGCCGGATTTGAACTAAGGTCCTCCTGAATCCAGGGCCGGTGCTTTATCCACTGTGCCACCCAGCTGCCCCATGATACACTTTTATTACTGAAAGTTCTACAAAGCGAAAAGGAGAGGAATAAATGTCTATTAGTTAATGTCTGTTAAATTCATAATAAAAAATGAAAAATTTTTGATATGAATAGTTTTTGAGATAAGACATCAGAAACACTCTGAAAAAGGGTTGATATTTACTAATAAGCAGAGAAATTCCACTTAAAATAACTGAGCTACTACTATATTCCCATTAAAAAAATTACTGTTCAAGGGCAGCTAGATGGTGCAGTGGATAAAGCACCGGCCCTGGATTCAGGAGGACCTTAGTTCAAATCTGACCTCAGACACTTAACACTTACTAGCTGTGTGACCCTGGGCAAGTCACTTAACCCCCATTGCCTCACCAAAAAAAAAACAAACAAAAAACAAACAAATTACTGTTCAGTCATTTCAGTTGTAACTGACTCTCTGTGACCCATTTGAGGTTTTCTTGGCAAAGATGCTGGAGGGGTTTGCCACTTCCTTCTCCTGCTCATTTGACAGATGAGGAAACTGAGGCAAACAGGGTTAAATGACTTGCCCAGGGTCCCACAGCTATAAGTATCTGAGACCAGATCTGAATTCAGGAAGATAAGTCTTTCTAACACCAGGCCAGGCATTCAATCCACTATACCTGGCTGCATTAAGTTAGAAAGATGTTAAAAGATTTTTTTTTTCACTTCCCTAAAAAGTATTAAATTTTTTTAAAAAAAATGAATGTTGAAAATCCTCTCCAGTCTCTCCTCCACCCACTGAGAAGGCAAGCAATAAGATCTCAATTATACAGATGAAATCATATTTCCACATTAGACCATGTTGCAAGAAAAAAATAGAGTGAAAATTCTGCTTTAATTTGCACCCAGAGTCCATCAGTTCTCTCTCTGGAGGTGCATCGCCTTTTTCATCATGAGTCCCTCTGAACTGTCCTGGACCACTGTACTGACCAGAGGAGCCTAAGCATATGTAAGCACTTCTCTTCATCCTCCTAATAGCTGTCATTTAATTAGCTCACTGAAACAAATATTTTAAAAGTCAAGTGAACTGACTTTTCATGCATCAAATGTTAAGCTAAGTCCATTTCTTCCTGCTCGAAGTTCAACTGTGTTATTATTCACTGTGGTAAGTTAATGTTTCCACACCAGCCCTGATATTTTTAGCACTCCTGTTTTGATAAACTCATGGCAACCTCAAAAAAGAACAAATCAAAGTCCACTTTTTGCCACAGGAAACCAGTTCAGCCTCGGTGTTTTGAAACATGCTATGGGAGAATAAGAAAGAAGCTCAGGATCCCTCAGCTCAGAGGACTGGGCACAACTAGTGGAAAAAATGCCCCAGGAGAGGATCCCTTTGCTCTGTCCAGAGGCTATCTCAGTGTTAAATGGAAAAGTGTTACGGCAGGCACCACACTCTCATTAATAACAGAGTGTCTACTTTAGGAGGGGTGAAGCGCCACTCAAGCTCTGGAAGGGAAAACACTCCCTCTACAACTTTGAGAGCTAAAAGACCAACCAAGTTGGCTGGAGAAGGGACAGGGATAGAGGGTACAGGCTTCTCCTTAGCTAGGGAGGGTCTTGGCCAGCCAGTGCAGTGCAGTGCAGTGAAGAGCATCCAAAGGCCCAGCTTTGAAGCCTCACCCCACTACTTAGTGCTGTGAGACTCTGGACAAAGTGCTCAATCTCCTGGTCAATAAAGTTCAGGGCTCCCCTTCGCCCGTAGAACTCACTACCAAATCCTGTTTGGTGCCTTCCAGTCTTCTTCAACCTCCCCATCATCGTCTTCCATGTAGTCCTTGAGTCACTGACCCAGGCCTCCTGGGTGTGCTGAACTCAAAACACATCCTGACTCTGGACACCCTTGGAAAACTCTCCTTCATCCCTGCCTCCCTTCAAGTCTCGGCTAACAACCTCACCTCTGCAAAAAGCTTTTCTGGATTCCCTTAAAGCCAGCGTCTCCCTCTGAAATGACTCCCAATTTATCTTCAATTGTTTGCATGTTGTCTCCCACATTGAATCACGAATCCTGTGAGTGCAGGGGCTATATCTCCAGTGCCTGACACTGAACAGGCACTCAATCCATTCTAGCTGACGGCTTTCCTAACCATAAAGTCAGGAGGCCAGACCACATGACCTCTGACGGCCAGGGGACCCTGCTCTAGCATGGGAATGACGTTCACACAGCCCCACCTGCACATCTTTTCATATGGGCCTGACATCCCTCTGAGGTGATAGCCTGGTGACTCAGTACACTGGTGCAGGCTATACCTCATGCACATGCTCTCATCCTGTGAGCATGATTGCCTTCTCTGAGTCCTCCACAGGGAATCTACCCAATGAGCTGAGGCCCCTTCTCAGGCCGTCAGTTGACAAGTATTTATTAAGCACCTACTAGGTGCCTAGCTAGCAAGAAAGACAAAAGATAGTCCCTACCCTCAAAGACAATATGCAAACAACTATGTGCAAACAAGGGTCCATGAAAGGTAATCTCAGTGGGAAGGCATTAGCAAGTTGGGAGGTCAGGGAAATGCTTCTTGCTGAAGAAGGCAGGTTATGAACTGAGTTCTATATGGCCATGAAAGCCAAAAGACATCAGGGGAGAAGGGAGAGCATTCTGGGAATGGAGGAAAAGGTCTTGTTTGAAGAACAGCCAGGAAGCCAGTGTCACTGGATCCAGGAGTAAGGGGTAAGAAGACTGGAAAAGTGGGGGTGGAGGATATTACGAAGGGCTTTAAAAGATGTTTTTATTTGATGCTATAACAGGGAAGCACTGGAGATGATGGGGGTGGGAGTGGGGTGGGGAAGCCTCGATGACATGATCAGTGCTTTAAGATCACATGGGAGCCAATCTCCAATGGATAAACGGTCAGAGTTTTCAGAGAAAGAAATCCAAGACAAGAAGGGAAAATGACAAATGCTGAAAGGACTATGGGAAAACAGGCACACTGATACTGGTTCAGCCAGTCTGGAAAGCAACTTGGAATGATGCCCCAAAAGCTATTAAACTATACAGATCCACATTCTTTGGGCCATGCCACTAATAGGTCTATCTATACCCCAAAGAAATTTAAAAAAAAAAAAAGAGAAAGGGCCTACAAATATAAAAAATATTTATAGCTGCTCTTTTCAAGGTGACAAAGAATTGGAAATTGAGGGAAAGCCCATCAATTGGGGAATGGCTGAAAAAGTTGTGGTGTATGTATGTGATGGAATGCTATAGGGGGCAGCTAGGTGGCACAGTGGATAAAGCAATGGCCCTAGATTCAGGACTCGAGTTCAAGTCCAGTCTTAGACACTTGACACTTACTGGCTGTGTGACTCTGGGCAAATCAGTTAACCCTCATTGCCCTGCCCCCCCCCCCAAATCAAACAAAAAACCCAAAATAAAATAGCTGTTAATGAGCAGCAATGAAATGGGAATGCTATTGTGCTGTAAGAAATGATGACGGGGATGGTTTTAAAAAACCTAGGAAGGGGGTGCAGCTAGGTGGCACAGTGGATAAAGCACCAGCCCTAGATTAAGGAGGACTTAAGTTCAAATCTGGCCTCAAACACCTGACACTTACTGTGTGATTCTGGGCAAGTCACTTAACCCTCACTGCCCCATCAATTAAAAAAAAACAAAACTAGCAAGACACACATGAAATGCTACAAAATGAACTGATAACTATACTGTAAAGACAATTAACTTAACTTAGGAACTCTGCTCAAGACAATGGAACCAACCAGTTCCATAAGATTCATATTGAAATATGCCATCCACTCCCAGATAGAGATAAGATGGGAAGGAAAGCATGCAAAAGTGAAAATAAAATAAAATGGATTTTTTAAAAAAAAGATCATTTTGACAAGTGAGTAGAGAATGGGCAAGAGTGGGAGAGACTAATAAGTTTTTTCTTATCAAGACTTCTTTACATTGGTTAAAATTACACAAGTAGTTTATTATTTCCACTTACAAGTGAGAAATTTTTTTTTTTGGTGAGGCAATTGGGGTTAAGTGACTTGCCCAGGGTCACACAGCTAATAAGTGAACTCAGGTCCTCCTGACTCCAGGGCCGGTGCTCTATCCACTGCGCCACCTAGCCCTTGCCCCACAAGTGAGAGTGGGATTGGGGGAGAGTAACTGCCCCAAGTGTCCCTGCCCTCAAAGGGCCAAGATTAAAATCCAATTCACCCCAAATCTATCAGCATCTATCAAAGGGCCTTACTTAGCTGAGTAATACTTGACTGTGACAGTGTGACCAGAACTTCCCTACACCTTAGCAGACAGTCTTTCAGAGTTACTTGGGCCAAACAATTCATCGCTGCAGCCGCCAATGTGGGGAGGAGTCTCTGAAGCTGACTCAGCTGGTCCCTGGCATTCCACTGGCGTAACCTTTAAACTCTGGGCCAGCGGGCCACTGCTACACGACCATACCACGAGACACCAGATTCAGATATGAAACACTTACATCATCTCGTCAATGTTCATCCATGTTTGATCAGAATCTAAGTTTCCTGAACAGCAACAAGGGGAACATTGTGAGTGAAACTGCAAGCCCTATAAACAGAAGGAGGGAAGGGGAAAATACAAACCTGCCCAATTTCCTTTGTTTGGGCCTCAGTTTACTCACCTGTAAAGTGATGGGGTCTGACTAAATATTCTCTAAGGTCGACCATAGATCATTTGAGCCTTCCCTTAAAGCACACAAAGGCCATTTTAAAGAGACAATTTGCCAAAGCACAATCTAACTTCCTTTGAATAAAGGGCGAGAGAGATCAATGAGAGAGGAAAAATTCAGCTTCTGGACATATCACAGCAGTTTCCTATGCAAGACTGTGTAAGGTTACTTACTGCAGTTCAGAGAAAATGAATTCTCTGGCACCTATGCCTGCTGAGTGTGATTACATATGGCTACTGAGAACCCCGGCTAGGGACAGGTCCTCACTAACACAGGATGTTTGCATGATGCCTGTCCCCAGCCAATGAGCACACCCATAGCCAACGGGAGTGGGCAGGGCTTTACCTTGGAGCAGAAAGTAGTCGCAAGTGGTCCGTCTGAGGGCTGCCTTGGCCTTGTCACTGCTCCAGTCCACCTCCAGAGCCTCCTTGAATGGACAGAAAATCACTTTCTGTGGGACAAAAAAACCAAAGCTGTCTTAACTACCCATCGGCCTGGGATCTGTGCAAGCAGAATCTCCCCTACAAGGGAACAACTTCCCAAGTTAAGTGCATTTTACATCTTTCAAGGAAAGCCCAAGCAGGACATCTGAGTCAGAGAGCTAAGACGAGCAGAGAGCAATATTCGACCCTGCTCTTTTACAATTTTGCTCTTCTCAGGGAAGGCAGAGCAAACATGGCCCAGTGGAAAGGACACCAGGTTGGGAAACCTCTCTAATTTTCTCTACTCCTGGTTTCTCCTGTCCACTTACCACTGACCCTGAAAAGCTCATTTCCTTTCGCTGGGGCTGCATGTCCTCTTCTGTGAAATAAAGGGGTCTGACCATGTGTATTTTAAGGTCGTGTCCAACCCCCAAATGAAGAAAATCTCCATGCTTCAGTCTATTTAGTGCAAAAATAAAAACAGCACGGTTTGACATCTGAAGAAAATTCATCTCATATTACCCCACAATCCTTTATTTTATTATTATTTTTTTTTTGGTGAGGCAATTGGGGTTAAGTGACTTGCCCAGGGTCACACAGCTACTAAGTGTCAAGTGTCTGAGGCCAGATTTGAACTCAGGTCCTCCTGAATCCAGGGCCGGTGCTTTAACCACTGCGCCATCTAGCTGCCCCAATCCTTTATTTTAAAAAGCTATATCATACTTCTACAAATAAAACAGAGAGGATGGGCTTGATTATTTTTGTTCCTTGAGAAGAGAACCAGGAGCAAAAGGAGAGAAACTTCCTAATAAGGGTCAGCTGAAAATGGCACAGGAACAACTTATTGCCTCCAAAGAGAGTCCATCCCAATGCGGCCCAGACTACTGAGTCTGACTCAGCCTCTGTGAAAGGTGGTTAGTCTGGCACAACCAATTCTTCATGAAGTTATGTTGGCTCTCGTGATCGCTAACCAGTCCCTTAAACATGTCTGACAATTCTGCCAGGATTCAGTAAGCTTACTGGGCTCCAATACGCAGATTCCACTCTTTGCTAATCATATAGTGCCTCTCCCAATGTCCATGACCTTTCTTTTTCTTTTCTTTTTTTTAAGTGACTTGCCCAGGGTCACACAGCTAGTAAGTGTTAAGTGTCTGAGGCCGGATTTGAACTCAGGTCCTCCTGACTCCAGGGCTGGTGCTCTATCCACTGCGCCACCTAGCTGCCCCTTGTCCATGACCTTTCAAGGACTCCTCCAAGCAGTGCAGCAATCCATCCACTAGTTCTTTTGAGCAGTGACAGTCCCATCTTACTACCTCCCTTCTCACCCTGGGTATCAGCTCCTTATCAGTGATTTCTGTTCTGTCCTCTCTAGTTTAGAGATCATTCTACCTGGCAGAGCAGACACAATCAGATTAGGATGTGCACTACCATCTTTCCTCAGCCCCCCACACAGAATCTATACACAGCCTTTCTCTGGAGCTCCTCTCCATTCTTCCTCAGCATCCTTACTAGGAATTTTATCTTAACAGGGCCTTTCCAGCCTTTTATTTGACTCCCCTGTTACCTCCCCATGGTTTCCTTTTATGTACATGTCCTTTTTAAAATAAGTGAGTTCAGGGGCAGCTAGGTGGCGCAGTGGATAAAGCACCAGCCCTGGATTCAGGAGTACCTGAGTTCAAATCTGGCCTCAGACACTTGACACTTACTAGCTGTGTGACCCTGGGCAAGTCACTTAACCCCTATTGCCCTGCAAAAAAAAAAAATAATAATAAAATAAGTGAGTTCAGGGGCAGCTAGGTGGCGCAGTGGATAAAGCACCAGCCCTGGATTCAGGAGTACCTGGGTTCAAATCTGGCCTCAGACACTTGACACTTACTAGCTGTGTGACCCTGGGCAAGTCACTTAACCCTCACTGCCCCGCCAAAAGAAAAACAAAAACAAAAACAAATTCAGACTAGCAATTCACCTAGGTGATTCCTCCACTGAGGAAAAAAATTACCATTATGAGAAGAAATTATTGAGTTCTATTCACTGGTCAGAAAGAGATCCTACAGATGTCTGGAAAAAGGAAGTCCTTGGGGGAGGCTAGGTGGTGCAGTGGATAAGTTCAACCTGAACCTGAGTTCAAATCCGGCCTCTGACACTTGACACTTACTAGCTGTGCAACACTGGGCAAGTCACTTAACCCTCACTGCCCTGCAAAAAAAAAAAAAAAAAAGTACTTCTTCACTGTTACATCCCCAGTGTGCTGACCTGGCAATATCTTTCTCAAATTCCTCATCCATTTCTTTTTTGCCCAGGTAACCTGGAATATGTGAAGACATTGCTTTTGTGTCTGTTGCTGATGATCCTCAACTCCTAGACTCAGTCTTCTCTGGTGGTTCAGACCGCTGCTGTGTGAAGTTTCCCCTCCCGTCCTTCTTGGGCTCTGCCAGAGCTATCTGCTTCACAATTTCAAAGTATTCACCTGAAAATCTCTTTTGCCTATGACCACTTAAATAGTAGTCACTTAATTTAGAGAACTAGTTTATTTTATTTTATTTTTGGTGGGGCAATGAGGGTTAAGTGACTTGCCCAGGGTCATACAGCTAGTAAGTATCAAGTGTCTGAGGCCAGATTTGAACTCACGTCCTCCTGAATTCAGGGCCAGTGCTCTATCCACTGCACCACCTAGCTGCCCCAAGAGCTAGTTTATAAAACAAGGACCAAACTAACCCATAACAAAAAATACTATTAATCAGTCTACTAAAGTCTGTCTCTCTCTATGTGTGTGTGTGTGTGTGTGTGTGTCAGTATGTTAAAAAAATGAAAAAAAGACAATTATAAAGACTGTGAACATATGCCAAGAGATGACTATCTGGTATACTGGGCAGTTCAATCATGTCATCCAGGCAGTACCAAGATGCTTGTTTAAGCAAAGGAAAGTTCAAATTGCTACAGAAGATTAAACAAGCATGGTTTTCCTCCTTCCCACAGCTGCTGCCTAGAGGTTCCAACACATTGTAAACAGTGCTATATGACACACCATAGATTGTTTGGCTGCCCCAGCACTCTTGGCAAATGACACCAACCTCCCAAGATATAGCTAACCCAGTGATGCTGAATACCAGAGCGGTCTGCCAGACAGCTCTTAAAGAAGTCTTACCGGAGAAGTCTGACCATGCCAGAAGCTAGAAGATAATCTACTTTTTTTTTTTTTAAATCAAGTTTAAAAAAATATGAACATCAATTCAGAGACATTACTTGGCTCTTTCCCAGGAAAAATCCTCCTAAGAGTCATCTTACTGTTAGCTTTTTCTTCCTGTTGTGAGCACCAAAGTTTTCCTGCACTACTGGATTTCATCTGGTACGTCTATGGCACAGGGCAAAACGATCATCTGCTTGGGGAGTCTCAAGGAGAACATTCAGAATCAGGAGAAATGGGTTCCAGCCCTTGCTGGCCTTGAGCAAATGCCTTTGCTGCTTGCCCGGAGCCTCAGGATCTTTATCCTGTAAAACCCTCCTTCCTTGACCCCTGTACACCTACCCCACAGGAACAGAGGAAAGATATGATTATCCCCACATAGACAGACATAATCTATTGTAAAGAGAGAATTTAGAGCCACTATTCCTGCCACTAAGCTGGGCCTCTCACGGACCCCAAGGCATGGCTCTTCCACAGATCATGCTCAGTGGGATGCAAGAGGAAGAGCATTGCAAAGGACAGTAATAATGCCTGGCCTTGAACCCTGGCGCTCTCACTTATCCCCGTGGAACTGGAGGGAATTCATTTAACCTAGCCTGGACTCGCCAGACTCATCTACAAAAGAAGGAATTTGGAGAAGAGGTATCTCTTAAGGTCTCTTCCATCTCCAAATACCATTTCTATTTTCACCAAATCAGACAATTTTGAATAGGTTCTTAGACATCTAGCTCACCTCTTCCTTTTGTAAGAGGAAGCCGAGGCCCATAGCAGGTGGTTTATCCTGGGTGATCTATGTAGCAAGGGGCAGAGTTAGCCTTTGGAACCCAAATTCCAAACTTTACCACCATGCCATGTCAATGGAAATAAAGCAGACTGCCACTCAACAGAACTGGGCTGAGGTCCTGGCTCTGTCACAGAGGTGGACAGACACCTTCAGCAACTTAAGCCCACTGAGCCAGTTGCCTCAACTGGGAAATAATGATTTAATACCTGTGTGACCTGCCTCATTAAAAGATGTAATGGACACAAAGCATCATGTAAATAAACAGCAGGATAACCGGACTGTCCTGTTGCCTGATTCTGCCCAGTACTGACCAGAACAGACACTCAATCAATAGCTGCTCATAGACCAGCACCAGCAAAGCAAGACTTATTTACCTAAGGGTCAGAAGATAGAGTGGAAGTTTATACAGCATAAAAATAAGGAGACGGCTGAGTACCGGCCAGGACATTTCATCAGATATGAGGAAACTCCCTCTGCCGGTGCAGGCTGGCATCTTCTCTGGGCGGATCTTTCTCGAGTGTGTAATAGAGTGGACACTGGGGTATACTTAAAGAAGTATGTGGCTTCTTATCAGCCAGGCACACGAGGGGTACAGAGAAAAAAAATGAGTAGTTCCAAGGACTATCATAAGTTCACAACTTATTTTAATCTAACTCTGAAAATAGGCATCATATTAATTTTGAATGTGGCTCCAAATAGAAATATGATCAACTAAATGGAACCTCATTTCATAATTTGCATATTCAATTAAGTCAGGAAATACTAGAGGGGGCTAAGGGGCATAGCAGCCAAAGGCTGGACTTGGGGGCCAGAAGGATCTGAGTCCAAATCCCATTAAGACACTTACTAGCTCTGGAACCCAGGGGCAAGCCACTTTGTCTTCCTTCCTCCTCAGTAAAATGTAGATAACAAGAACACCCACCACACAGAGAGTCGCTGTGAGGAATGATCGGCATACTAAATGCAAAGTGTTTTACAAACCTTAAAGCATTGTAGAAACATTAGTTGCTATTCATCTTTTTACCACCACTACCACTATCACTAGTACTAGAAAGAACACTGGATTAGGAGAAGACCTGGAATCTAGTTTTGCCTTTACCCATTAACTAGCCACGTGACAAAAAATCGGGGCCTCAGTTTCCTCCTCTGCAAAAGAAGATTGACAAGTATTTTCTGATGAGAATAAGAAAGTTCAAGGAGAGTATGCCAACTATCTTCAAACCATTGGGGGGTTGTCATGGGAAAGAGAAATTTGACTTCTTTTTGATGCTAATAGGCAGAAATAGGAGCAATGGGGAGTAGTCAAAGCAAGATACATTTTGTCTCAATATAGAACAGAACTTTCTATCAACTTTAGTTGTCCAACACAAGTGGCAGAGAGGAAGCTCCGAGTCACTAGAAGCGTTCAAGAAGAGGTTGGAAGACCATCTGTTAAGGATGTTACAAAGCAGATTCCTACGTTGGGTGGGAAGCTGGGATTAGACTGCATGAGGTCCCTGCCTCAGGATTCTGTGACCCAGATCTGATCTGGATCTCAGGTTACTTTCTCATCCTGAAATCCTGGTTGGGTGCTTTCTCCTCAATCCTTTGGTGGCAGCAGGCAATATCACAATAATTTGTTTCTATACTGCTTTATTTTAGCTGAAGGTTGCAGTACCAAAAATGTCATTTCCTTTTCTGGGGGACAATGTTATTAAACTTAGATGAGGGAAATGCCCTAGACATAGTTAACCTAGGTTTTCGTAAAGCATAGGACAAAGTCTCTTGTGCTATTTTTGTGGACAAGACAGAGAGATGGGTAACGATAACAGTATTACGTGGACTGAAAATGGAAAGCTGAAGACTAGATACACAGTCATCCCTACTGGCTCAATGTCTACTCGTGAGTACCCTGGGTACCTAAGCCTGGCCCTGTGCCCTTTAACATTTTTAGCAATGACCTGGACCAAAGGCATGGTTTATCTAATGTGCAATACATGATGCTCAAAGAGATTGGTAACAAGTAGATGACAGACTCAAGATTAAAAAAAAAAAGCCACACTCTAGAATATGGGGCCAAATCTAGCAAGATGAAATTTAATGGAAATAAATGTCAAATCTCACACTTGGCTTTTAAAAGATGGAA
This sequence comes from Dromiciops gliroides, assembly GCF_019393635.1. Taxonomy (NCBI): domain Eukaryota; kingdom Metazoa; phylum Chordata; class Mammalia; order Microbiotheria; family Microbiotheriidae; genus Dromiciops; species Dromiciops gliroides. Next base: position 645,422,175 of record NC_057863.1, read on the forward strand.
GTGATGTGGCCAGATGGTAATTTGTCTGTAAGGGATCTGAGGGTTTCAGTGAACTGCGAGCTCATGGAGTCAAGAGTGTGAGAGAGCAGCCAAAAGAGCTCACACTACCTTAGGCTGTCCTGAGAGGCCCCTTATTGAGGACAGAGCCAGGTGAGATTGAGTATTAGTCAGATTACACCTGGCACCACATTTTATGAAGGGTGTTGATAAATTGGAGAGAGTCCTAAGGCAGGCAGGCAGGCAAGCAGGATGGTTAAAGGCCTCAGGGTAAGTCCCATACAAAGATTGGCTGAAGGAACTAAGGCTGTTTAGCTTAGAGAAAAGTGGGGGGGGGGGGCGGTGCCAGCTAGGTGGTGCAGTGGATAAAGCACCAGCCCTGGATTCAGGAGGACCTGAGTTCAAATCCGGCCTCAGACACTTGACAGGTACTAGCTGTGTGACCCTAGGCAAGTCACTTAACCCCCATTGCCCCGCCAAAAAAAAAAAAAAAAACAACCAACAAAAAACCCCAAAAACAAGTAGCCTGGGGAGGGAGGGGGAATATGACAGTTGTTTTCAGATATTCTCAAGGCTTTCATCTGTAAGAAGATGCTCTGGGGAGGGAGGACAGAACAAGAGCAGTGAGTCTGCAATACACAGAAGCTGATTCTAATGTTGAATGGGCTGCTTATTCATGAGGTGCACTGACTAGATGGGACGGGGCAGCTAAAACAACTATGACCCTAAAACCTTGTCTATACCAAGCCTGCCCATAAAACCCCTCATTCTGGTGGAGATGGACACTGCCTTACCCTTGAGTGCTAGACAGAGAGATGGAGATAGGAAGAGAACACCTGAGTTTGCACCTGGCTCTGCCCCTCACCCATCTCTGTGCCTCCACTCCTTCATCTACAATGAGAGGGCTGGGCTAGGCCACCTGAGGCCCCTTTGAGTGCTAATCCTTCCTACTGGTATTTTCTGGGCCTCAGAATAACATTCAAAAGCTCCACGAAGGCGGCAATATAATATTCCTGAGGAGTTACTCCATTTTTTTAAAGGTTTCTCGTCATCGCACCAGGCAGATTCAGGAATACAAAGCCTACCTTGGGATGCTTTGCACCCCTGGGAGACCTGCATGAACATTTACCAAGAATCAACTGGAGAAGCTGGAGGTACCTGCTTTCCACTGAACTAACAAAGGTGACTCTTTACAATTTAGACAGGGGGCAATGTCTGCTGAATCAGGGAACCACCAAATTTCAAAGCACAAAGGGCCCACAGAGAATGACTAATTCTCACCCAAACACTTCATTTTGCAGAGGTGGTTCTCGAAACCCAGAGAGCTGACTAACAGCAGAATCCCAACCAGAATAGAGGGATACAGACTCCTGGGCCTATACAGGGCTTGCTGGAGGGGCTCCATAAAGCCCCGGTTTGGAATTCTGGAGATGATCAATAGGAATGCATTGCATGCATCAAAACCTTAATAGATAAGGGTTGGAGTGCCAGTTCAAAATGTCCAAGGGGAACAGCTGACTAACAATGTCAGCTGGAGAATATTTTGATACCTTAAAATTGGGCCCTGGGTAGGAAGAAGGGCTTGTTAATTGACAAGCTAGATGACTGGGGCACAAAGGCCCTGGGGAGTACATGACGGGGCAGCCAACATTCCCCTCATAGTTAGATAAAGTAGCTCCCACAAGGGGATTTCCAGAGCAGCTCGGCAGGGCACAGGCACGAGGTATAGCGGTGTCAAACTTCCAGCTGTGAGTGGCTAACAAAGCCGGGCACTAACTTGATTTAAATGTAAAAGCCCTGCTCCAATTCCAGAAGGCCTTAAAGACATAAACCCCTCCTCACCAAGGCCAAGTGTCACCCCGCTAAGAGGGCGTGATTTATAAACTGACAGCACCCACAATGCAGCTTTTATACTCCTGCATTTGTTAACAATTCATCTCCCCCAAACCCTCTCCCTGCCATTCTGAAGAAGCTTGACTGAGCAGGGCGAAAGGGGGGTGGGGGTGGGGGTAGGGTGTTAAGTTTTGGTCAAAACACCAACGCTCACTCTGAGGATAATTAAGTTACTGTGAATAGATACTTACTTGGAAATGGACTTTGCAATTTCCTTAAGACATATTTCTTACCATGGTTTTAAGATATTCAAATAGAAAACACGACAACACTTTTAGGAGTGGTTTCTGCAGCTAGGAATCAGTTTAAAAGGGATTAAACGAGAATAAAATTTTTAAAAACCCAGTCTAGAATGTCTCTGCTGCCTGTTATTTTTCACAAAACATCTGACACTAAAGAGTAGCCAGATACCCCACGTCTGATGTGTCCTCCGCCTCCATCAATTTTTTGGCCCCCATCTATTCCCATCCTCATCTTACCAGCCACCCTCCCTCTCTTCATCTTTTCAGACAACAAACCAATTCAAACAGCAGCTGATGAAACAAAGAATCACCCTAATGTGTTGCCCCCCTCACCCCTTCTCTAGAATCTGGACTCTGGATTTTTAAGGCATCCAACTCATAAAATGACCATCTGAACAAGAGTAGATCATACTTAGAGGGTTCAAAGCGCTTTTGTCACAAGTACCTCATGTGATACCATCTTGATTTTACAGAGAAGGAAACCAAGGCTCCCTGAGGAAAAAGCCTTATCCAAAGCCAGCAGCTGATTGGCAAGCTTCGGATCAGGGCTTTTTCCTTTGGGAATCTGGTGAAGCCTAGAGAGAATTCTGTCTCAGAACACGGCCCCAGATTAAGAAGCTGTGCTCTAGTGGGCAGCTAGGTGGCGCAGTGGGTAGAGCACCAGCCCTGGATTCAGGAGTACCTGAGTTCAAATCCGGCCTCAGACACTTAACACTTACTAGCTGTGTGACCCTGGGCAAGTCACTTAACCCCAACTGCCTCACTAAAAAAAAAAAAAAAAAAAAAAAGCTGTGCTCCAGATGTTCCTTTTCCCTCAAGCCTTTAATGGGCTATTTACCTCTTTCTATTCAAAGCTAATTCAAATACCAGCTCCTTCATCACTCATCACCGCTGTGGTCCCTGCTAACCTGCCACCTTCCCAGGTAAAAGGCCCTCTCCTGTGCTCTTCTCAGCCCGGCCCACCCAGCTCCATCACATCTTTCTTAGTACTGTACCCTCAGGGCCAACGACAACATCTTGACACGCAGTAGGCCCTTAAAGTTCCTTGAAATGAAACAGAGACAAAGACGACAGAACTTCTGTCTCCAAACCCATTACATGCTGCTGCTGCTGCTGCTGCTGCTGCTGCTGCTGCTGCTGCCGCCCACATTTCTAAAACCAGGCCTCAGCTAATCAGCAAGACTATGGATAGTTCCATTTAACAGTCTACTCTGACCTGTTTTTCAACACTAAAAGCTTTTGTTCAAAGAGGAAACCCCAGAGTTTAACTTGGTCCCTGCCCCAGAGGTGCAGCACCAAAATACCAGGTACCACGGGCCAGAGCAGACAGCAGGTAGCTCCACTGAAAGAGAAGGCTGTCGTCATCCACGGCAGCCCAGCCCCAGCTCCCTCCCCCCCCCTCCCTCTTTAGCAGGATGAGGGACAGGAAGGGTGTACGACAATCAGGACATCTACCTTACCTTTTTGACCATCGTCGTTTCTGTGGCCTCCAGCTTTGCCTTCTTAGTGTCAGGTCCATCTTCCACTCCAGGGCTGACTTTGGAGATCTTGGTTTTCTCCCTACAGAGTGACACGAGTCACAGACTCTCAGACATGGAAGGGCCTTTCCGCACCACCCCGCCAAACCAGTTTCTCAAGCACACAGGCCTCTGTTTGAAGGGCACTTATTCTATTCTTGGATGGGTCCAATGGTTAGGCAGCTTTTGCTGATGTTAAGCCTAAGGGAGACCATGAATACCTATAAGTGAGGACCTTCCCCATTTCCCAGAGGTCTCTCTTAGGTGAACTAAACCCTCTGAGAGCCTCCAGTATGGGCACCTGAGGGAATGCAGCAACACCACTCTGCTCAGCCTTCTATAGCGTAAAGACTTTACGTGCTGTTTTTCAGGACTCCTTTCAAGTCACTCAAGGTAATAGTCTAGATTCACAGAGCTCACGGGAGTCACACACACACACATCTGTTTGAAATGTGGCCCCTCGGTCCATTGTTAAGCACTAAAGGAGAACCAGCAAAACTTGTTCATGACCCCAACTTCATAGATGGGGAATCTCAAGCCCAGAGAGAAGTCACATGGACTAGATGACATCATAGCTCAGTCTCATAATACCCAAGGATGACTTTTACCTCTCATCAGAAAATGAGACTAGAAGGACCCCACTGATTTATAAATGGAATTAGTCTTAAAGGCCATCTACATCTAGTCCAGCCTTTGCATTTAACAGATGAGGAGCTTGGGGCCCAGAGAGGGGCAGGAACAGATTTCCACACATGCGTGATCTCATTCATTCTCTCCACCAGTGCAGTTCACAATCCATCCTTACACTCTTCCATCATTCTTCTGCAAGTCTTTCTATACATTCTATACATTCTCCTTAGAGAATCCTGCCCATTGTGCTATCTTTCATGGATACTAAGGCACACTTGGGGCATTTTCCTATTAGTCTGATTCCTGTGATTCCATTTTGTGAGACAGAAGGCACTGGACCTGAAGTTAGGAGGACCTGGGATGGACTCCTTCCTCAGGCACCTCTTCTATGTGACCCCATAAACCTCTGGGTCCTTCTGTAGAATGTGATCATAGCACTGACCAGGCTCAAATGAAAAACGGGACATGGAGTGCTCCAGAATGGGAGTCGTCATCACTGCGGATGACCAGTCTGACCATACATGTTTTTGGCTTTTCTCCTTATGCCACGTCCACACATAGATCCTTCTCATTAGGAGCATAGTAATTCAGCCTACTTAGGTCCATAATGAAGCTGAATCAAATAATAGCCTCAAGGGCTGAGAAAATACATACACACACACACACACACACACACACACACACACACACACACACACACACACACACACACACACACACACAGTGCTGTGCCAGGCACTTCAGAGGGAAGAGTTGGACAGTCTTGCCCTTTAAAAGAACTTAACTGATTTGAACAATGTGGGCCCTCAGATCATAATTAATTGAAACCAAGGAAGTAGTAAGTAGTCAAAAGAATGAGGTATGGGGCAGCTAGGCGGCGTAGTGGATAAAACACTGGCCCTGGATTCAGGAGGACCTGAGTTCAAATCCGGGCTCAGACATTTGACACTTACTAGCTGTGTGACCCTGGGCAAGTCACTTAACCCCAATTGCCTCAACCCCCACCCCCCCCAAAAAGAATGAGGTATGTTTGGATCATTCTGGACTGAGCTCTGAAGTCCAGATTCTCCATTCCTTGCAAGTCAGTGGAAGTACTGTTTTTCAGGCTCTATATGCTCTAAAATTCACTGAAACAATACTCCACAAGTGATTTTCTCTGCCTTGCCCATTTGGTCTGTACTAGCAAATTTCCAAGTTCAGAACATAGAGAACCCTTCATCCTTCAGTTGCTACAGGCACAGTTACAGGCTTTGGTAATTCTCAGGGCATGATTAGTATCCATGAAAGAGGAAGACAGAATGAAGCCTCCAGCACAATGGGCTGGGGTGGGGAGTGGGGAAGACTTGGAAAACAACGGTACAAGAGCAGAAGGGTGTGAACTGCACTGGTGGAGAGAAGGAGTGAGGTCCTGGATGTGTGTCTCACTGCTGCATTTTAAGCTGTCAGTCTCCTCCTATCCAATCCAATTTCATTTTCAGGATGCTGTGAACTCCGCTCCTCTCCCAGCACTCACTCCACAAACTCATGCTCTCCCAGATTAGCAAACATGTATCCGTGGTAGCCAAAAACATCCCCGGTAAAGAACTTGATGCTATTTTTATAACAGATCTGGTCAATTTTAACTAAGACATCCCTGGAACAGCAAGTCAGACAAACCTAGAGAAAAAGAAAGAAGCTGGGCATGAGTTTTTGCAATCAATGATTCACCTTATTGACATTTAACTATCCTAAAGAACAGGCTCTGTGGACATGTTTAAGACCAGTTTCAAACTGGTAAGACAGGTTCTTGGAATACTACTATTAGAAGACAGGAAAAATGGCAGCTTTCAGTGTAAAAAAATACTAGTGAAAATAAAATGCCACTCTACTGACCCCAAATGAGTTAAGAGAGAGCACAAAAAGCTGACCAATTTAAAGTCCCAAAACAAGATGGATGATATTCCTTAAAGTCTATAAATACATTAGTGAGCCACTTCTTTCTATCATCTTCCCTTTGAACACAGACATTTTCTTTCTTTTTTTTTTTTTTGGTGAGGCAATTGGGGTTAAGTGACTTGCCCAGGGTCACACAGCTAGTAAGTGTTAAGTGTCTGAGGCCAGATTTGAACTCAGGTCCTCCTGAATCCAGGGCTGGTGCTCTATTCACTGTGCCACCTAGCTGCCCCCAGACATTTTCAATAAATAAATAAAGAAAACCCTATAGTTGGATAAGTAAATAAAAAAGGGGGAGAGGGGAAGAGACAAGGAAAGAAGGTGAGAACCCTCCCTCAAAACACCTTCCATCCATGCCCAACGTGGGCTAATAGTGTGATGTGACTGCCAAGCAGCCGACATGATCAATCTTGGGCTGCATCAATAAAGGCATTATGTCAAGTGTAGATAGAGGAGAGCCACGAAGATCATGAAGGACTCAAATCGAGGCATTTGAGAAATGGTTTTCTCCCAGTTTTGAAATCCTTCAGTTTTGAATGGTTGCTAACCTACAGTCAGTACCAAAATTGCTTTTTAAAAGTGACCAGAAAGATAAGCAAATTAGAACTTGGCATTTTCTCTGTTCTTTTTGCCAATGTTAAGAAAACAGAAATAAAATAAAGTCCTCCTGGGATGTCCACCCACAAAATCTGGTGTGAAATGTTATCTGCAGGCCAACAAGAAAGGTTACAAACCAAGTGAACTTCCATTCAGAGCCAGTGATTTACTCAAAGCAATGATCACCATGTCTCTGAGACTGTACTCCACTAAATCAAGGAGCTGACCATGACACATTTTAACAGACAGGATGAAACAAATCAAGGATAAGAAACTCAGCTTTCAAAGACCATATATTTCCTCTTTGGGGAGGGTTTTAAAAACTATTTTTCTGTATTCTGGAACCCTATGGCAGTCTGGAGAAGCCTAGGGACTGCTTCTTAGAACCATGTTTTAAAAGCATAAAATAAAACACCTAGAATTACAATGGAAGCCAATTACACTGAAATACAGTTCTCAAAATATTTTTTAAAAACCAAGTTCACAGGGCAGCTAGGTGGTGCAGTGGGTTCAGGAGGACCTGAGTTCAAATCTAGCCTCAGACACTTAACACTTACCAACTGTGTGACCCTGGGCAAGTCACTTAACCCTCATTGCCCTGCAAAAAAAATTTTTTTTAATAAAAATTTTAAAATACACCCCCCCCCCAAAAAAACAAGTTCACAGACTCCTAGGTTAAGAACACCTACTGTAAGGGAATGTGAAGAAAAAAAAAGACAAAAGTGCATTTTTTGGTTTTTGAGCCCACATTCTCTCCATCATAGTTCCAGATTGTAAACCTTAAAAAGTGGAAATAAACTCCTTTTTGGAAGAGAAAAATGTGTTGGTGTTAGTCAAAAAATACTTTTAAGTCCAACAACAATAAAACTGAAACCAAATGTCTAAGTGAACAGATGTGTAAAGGGGATTAAGTAAAAACTTGGCCTACTGTATCATTAAGAGGGTCCATTAACACAAACAGATGCTGTATTAGGAAAAGGGTCAGATTAATGGGCAATAAGGCAGCAGCTCCTATTTACTGTACATCTAAACATCACAATTAGCGGTTTGACACTTTGGCTCTAGTAACCAGATCCTCTAATGTTAACAATTCAAGGAATGCCACAAATGAACCAAATGGTTGCTTCAAGTAATTATGAAGGAGGAAAGAAATCAATTACAGAAATTCTTCCTGCAAAATGTCATGATCTGTGCTGCCACAAAAGAGAAGCAAGAAAAGGTGGAAAGGCCCAAGTAAGTGGAAGGCCCTGTTTGAAAGGATATGCTGAGAAATTTTCATATTGGGAAAAATCAAGCTCAGATTTTCACTTCCTGTAAAACTTACAGCATCAAATTGTGTGAAGAAAGTCTCAGGCTTGTTTTCTATATTCTCTGTGTCCACCTTCACGTCCACCATGGGATTGAGGTTCTGTGCTCGTTCCAAGGAGGCTTCTGCCCGGTTCCGGCCAGAGGATCCAGTAGTAGGAATCAAGAACTGAGCACTAGTGTCTTCTGAAGATACCTAGAAATAAATTCTAAAATTCTTACACTTTTGAACAGAAGACATCTCTAACAGAAGATGCTGTGATGAACTTTTGGATTTTCAAGGTTACTCCTACCTGTCCCCCCCTTCCCCCCAGATCTATAAAACCTACATTCAAGAAACAGCAGCCAATGATATCCCCTGCTTCCTTTCTTCAACCTCCCAGGAGAGAAAAATTTCACTTGCTACTGTTCTTCCTATTCAAAAGTCAATAGCTCCCCCTTGTGTTAAGAAAAAAGTCATCACTACCAAAATTAAGACTGGGTCTTAATGAGCAAATGGGGAATGTCTGGCAATTGGACAAAGCCTCTGCTCTTAAGCTCAGGGTCTAGCTACAGAAAACTAATGTACTGAGGAACAATGAAAGAAGGCCTGCATATCAGTCAATCAACAACCATTAAGTGGGGTGCTAGATAGAAAAACCACAGTGTAGGCTATTGACTAGTGAGGAAGGACTTGAGCTGGTTCAGTCATTTTTTCAGTCCTGTCCAAGTAGTGTGCCATCTCCTCCCCCAAGGCATTAAAGCACACACCCTGTGTGCCCAGGGTCACCCAGTTAGTGCCTGTATGAGACTGGATCTGAAGTCAGGTCCTCTTCCTTTGAGCTGGTGCTGGAGGGAGAGAGGGTTTCATATGACCTCAAGGACTGAGAATCCAAAGGGGCCTAGAAGCAGCCTGGACACTGGCTCAGGGCCCTGGGCCCTGGGCTGTAATCCCACCAATGATCCTTGCTTCCCTGGGCAGGGCAGGCCTCAATTTCTTTAACTATAAAACAAAATGTATTCTAAGGCCCCTCACAGCTCTAAATATAGGATCTTCAAAAATTTCCCCCCACACAAGACAATATCACAACACAAAATCCCCACAATCAGACACTGATCGAGACCTAAGATATGAGACAGCACTCAGTCCCCACAGCACATCTGGGAATGATAGACTCCCCTCCCTCCCCATTTAAAGTTTTCTTGGCAAAGACACTGTAGTCATTTGCCATTTCCTTCTCCATCTCATTTCAGATGAGGGTACTGAGGCAAACAGGGTTAAGTGACTTGCCCAGGGTCACACAGCCAGTAAGTGTCTGAGGCCAGATTTGAACTCAGATGAGTCTTCCTGACCCCAGGCCAGGCACTCTATCCATTGTACCACCTAGCTGCCCACCTCACAAATGCTAGGCACTTAATAAATGATTCTTGATTCAGGAACATTAATTCTGAGACTATGGTTTCCAATTTTGGAGACAAAAGTCAGAAGCTCCTGGATCCCTCTGTCAGTGCTGGCTGCACTGTGGGAGGTGCTCCATATAGCTCCCATAAATGCTCCTGGAAGGAGGGAGTGCCCACTGCCAGCAGAATGAGCTCAGGCCATGCCCTGGTGCAGAGGCTGAGGTAAGGGTAAGACGGCTGTTGGGAAGTGCTAAAAAATAGTTCATTTAAAAAATATTTTTAAATACAAGGCTCTCAGGAGAGTTCTATAGCAGGTATGGTTTGCTGTCTCATATTTTAGGCCTTGATAGGTGTGAGGCAGTACCTCAGAGTTGTTTTAATCAATAGTTATTTAGAGCATTTTTTCATATGATTATAGATAGCTTTGATTTCCTCCTTTGAAAACTGTCTATTCATATCCTCTGAGCATTTATCAATTGAGGAATGACTCAATATTCTTATAAATTTTGTTTTTGGTGAGGCAATGAGGGTTAAATGACTTGCTCAGGGTCACACAGCCAGTAAGTGTCAAGTGTCTGAGGCCAGATTTGAACTCAGGTCCTCCTGAATCCAGGCCCGGTGCTTTATCCACTGCGCCACCTAGCTGCCCCCAATATTCTTATAAATTTGACTCAGTTCTCTATATATTTAAGAAATGAGGCCTTTATCAGAGGAACTTCTTGTAAAATCCACCCCATTCCACCCGAGTTTTCTGCTTTTCTTCTAATCTTGGCTGCATTGGTTTTGTTTGTGTAATTTGATAGAATCTTGGAATGACGCCACCTGCTGGAGACTTACTGTAGAAGAGTTCTGCCCATGAAGCGAAGGTCTTTGAGGGCAAGACCAGGAGTCTTTTCTTTGGCGTCAGGAAGTGACATTGGGTAGTGGGAGGGGGAAGGAAGAGACTGGCGCTCAGTCTCGGGCTCTTCCCTTTGGACTCTGGTGGAGAGTGGAGCTAGAAATGTGCTCTCCCTTTAATAGATAGGAATCTAGGCCTTTTTCTCTCTCTTTACCAAATTCTTATTCTCCTTAATAAATGCTTAAAAGTCTAACTCTTGCTAAAGCTTATAATTTATTGGCGACCACTCATTAGATATTTTAGACAGTTTAGCTAGAATTTTAGCCCTTAACAAATCAAAATCATCCATTTTATATCCCATGACCCTCTCTAATCTCGTTTGGTCATAAATTCTTCCCTGATCCAGAAATCTGACACAGAATATTGCATGCTCCTCTAGTCTGCTTTTAATATGACCCTTTATGGCTAAATCATGTACCCATTTGACCATATCTCATTATAAGTTGAGAGGATATTGGTCTATACATAGTTTCTGCCAAACTGCTTTCCAGTTTTCCCTGTGATTTTTGTCAAACAGTGATTTGTCCCAAAATCTTGGATCTTTGGATTTGGTACATTTACTACTGTGTATTGTATACCCAATCTACTCCAATGATCCACCACAATTATTTCTTAGCTAGTAGCAGATTGTTGTTGACGATTACCACATAATAATACAGTTTGAGATCTGATACTGGTAGGCTTTGGCTACCTTCCTTCATTTTCTCTCACTGATTCCCTTTATATTCTTGACCTTTTGTTCTTCCAGAAGAATTTTATGATTTTTTCATTGCTCAATTTCACCACAGCTCTGAAGCCAAAAAGCTACTCTTCCAATTCTCCAACCCTGCCGAATCCCTAGAAGCATCTCTGCCTACACTTCAGTCGGTCAATTGCTCAAAGGCAGGCATCAAATGAAAGGCAGCCATATCAGTTGCCTAAATATAAATCAAAGATTTCCTCTCTTTCTGGAAGGACAGATTTACCTCTAGGATAAAGTCAACATCCCTCACAGTGAGTACCCAGATGTCCAAGATAGGGAAACAGCAATCCAAGGAGAGACTATCTGATTTAAGAAAGAAGTTGACTACAGTCACAGTGATACAAACTTTTAAAGGTTCCAAAGCGAACTGCATGCCCTCTGACCCAGCAATACCACTGCTAAGTCTGTATCCTAAAGAGAGCAAAGAAAAGGGAAAAGGATCTATTTGCACAAAAATATTTATAGCAGCTCTTTTTACATATAGACTACCACTGTTGTTGTTTGTCCATTCTGGAAGAGGCCCATGACATTGGGAGGTTCTATCATGACTTGCAGTGAATTGGATTGAAGTGAGGGAGGGCTGTGCAAAGTCACCAGCCTCACTCTCTCCTCTGGAGTCTTCTGGGTCCAGTGGCAAGATATACATCAGGACAACTGGAGATGGCCCTGGATGTTTAAGATAGTTGGAGTTAAGTGACATGCCATGGGTCACACAGCTAGTAAGTGTCAAGTGTCAAGTGTCAGAGGCTGGATTTGAACTCAGGTCCTCCTGAATCCAAGGCCGATGCTCTATGCACTGCACCACCTAGCTGCCCACAGACTAGCTTATATACAGACTAGCATGCTGACCTACCTGACCTAGGAAATCTTGGCTGGGGGGGGCGGCAGATGCAAAGACTGATAAGCAGATTAATAAAAATGAAATTTCACCTGCTGGTGATCCATCATGGTCAGTCCTTTCACACCTGCCAAAATGAGATTCTTCGCAACTTCTGCCCCCAGACCTTTCATTCCGACAAGAAGCACCCGGGAGGCCCGCAACCTGTAACAGAGACACACCATCGGTTACCAAAGGACCACAAGCTATTGTCACACAAATTTCAGGAATGGCTGGATGTGTCTGGTTTTCAGAAAGGATCCCAGTTGGAAGGTCCTGCAGGAGTCATTAAGATGCTAGGATTCTACCCTGAAAAGACCTTCCAAAGGCTATCTAAAGTTTGACTTCCTAATTTTCTGGATGATGGATGTAAGAGAAGAACAAGCTGAAGGGACTTGTCCAAAGCCTCCCAAGAGAGCTCCTTGGGCCCCAACCTTAGTGCTCTCTCTAGTATCCAGCATGGCCTCTCTGGGCCCGAACAGAGATGGCTTCTATATCATCATTGGCAAATCACATGATCAGTTTTAAAGTTGGAACCTTAGAGAGACATCAGGTCACTTAAGGCAACCTCCTCATTTTAACAGTGGAGGAAACTAAAGCCCAAATCACCCTAAAACACAATTTGGAATTAAACTTGAGAAAAAGTCACTCAACCATACATACTTTTTGATCCAGCTATTAGGCATATGCCTTCAAAGAAGTCAAAAACAAAAGGAAAGGTTCTATATTTACAAACATATTTACTGTAATAACAAAGGTCTGAATGGAAAGTGGGTGAATGACTGAACAGACATAAATATAAGCAATTATTCGACAAGCAATTATTAAGTGCCTACGAAGCATCTGATTTGTAAAAGTAAAATTGTTTCCACCCTTAAGGAACTTAAATTAGAGACGAGAAAACAATACATACCCACATATAGCAGATAAAATATAAGGAAAGGGACCAGACCTATGATTTTAGTGGTATAGAAAACTCCTACAAAGGCTGGCTATGGCAACTTCCAATCTTAGAAAGTGGCCCAGGGTGCTGACATTAGGAGGCTGGCTCTCTGATAGAAACCATAATGAAGTGTTACTCTGTAGATGTAGAGCTAAGAGGACAGAGGAAGAGGAAGCAATGCAATGAACTTCTCTCCAGAAACTCTGCTTAACAGACTTAGAAAATGCACTAGACTGAATCCCGATGGAGAAATCCAGAAAAAGTCGCGGTGAGTCCTTTGTCCAACTGAGCTCAACAAAGGGAGACAGACAAGGAGACCAACAGACACTGGTGACAGAGGTCAGGCCAGAGGCATGCTGAGGATAGCACTCCAATGCCAAGGAAAGGCTGTACACAAGGGCAATAAGATGTCTTAGACCCATGCTGTGGCACCCCTAGACCCACACCTGGCACTGTGACAGGGACAGGTGCCAACTGACAGCTTTGTTACCCACTCTCCAGTCCCAGCTTGTACATCCAGAACAGAATAAGAAAGGGACATGCCCATCAGCAGTGGTGTTACTGGGAAGGGAAGCAGTATATGGAGAAAGGAGGCAGTTTAGAAGCCAGGAGCCAGCAGCAACAATGGCATGGCTCAGACCCCAGGAGCATTACAGGGTCTCACTTCCAACATCTAACCTCCAGAGCAGGAATCTCAGGCCAAAGGGAAGCCTACAATTCTGTCACTATGATCCAGCAGTTTCCCAGCTACCTTATATGGACAAAATCCAGCAGCATCTACTCTTGCCCAGGCCCAGGCCCAAACCCAGGTCAGGAACTTACAAAGCTCAGACCAGGAGGGCAGCAATCAGACTCTGCCCTAGATCAGTCTACTTTGGGAGCACTGAAAGCCTGCAGGTGCCCAGGTTGTCCCTAAGACCTTGGAATAACACAATACTCAATACTCCAAGAAAGGAGTGACAGGACCAGAACAGACCATACCTCTAGAAGTGTGGCAGAGTCCAGCACTAACATCAAGTCCTTGGAAGAACAGAGAAAAAGGAACCCTATCATAATAAAGCTATTACAGTGACAAAGATACTCAGCACACAAACACAAAAGAACATTACTCCAAACATCCACAAGTACTACACTTCAGAGAAAACATAGCTTGGGCACAAACTCAACTAACATACCTGGAAGAGATGAAGCAAGAGTTTAAAAAAAAGTCAAAAAAAATTTTTATAAATAGAATGAGAGTGCTTAAGGAAAAAACTGGAAGAGAAATGAGAGATATGGAAGAAAGAAACGGAAAGGAAATTAACAGCTTGGCACAATAAGTATAAAGCCTGCCCACACAACAAATTCTCTGGAAATCAGAATGGATCACTTAAGAAGCCAATGACTCAATGAAGCAAAATGAAAGAGTAAAACAAAGTCAAAAGGTGGAAGGAAGGAAGGAAGGAAAATGTAAAGTGACATGGAAAACATAGCAAAGAAAAAAACTAAATCCTTGGAATGCCAAGACCAACAAAAAGAGCCTAGACACCCTATTTCAAGAAATCATAAAAGAAAACTGCTCAGACCTCTTAGAACCCAAGGGCAAAATGGAAAAAGAAAGAATTTACTAGTCACCTCTTAAAAAAAATCTCATGGGGCAGCTAGGTGGTGCAGTGGATAGAGCACCGGCCCTGGAGTCAGGAGGACCTGAGTCCAAATCCGGCCTCAGACACTTAACACATACTGTGTGACCCTGGGCAAGTCACTTAACCCCAATTGCCTCACCAAAAAAAAAAAAAAAGAAAGAAAGAAAGAAAGAAAGAAATCTCAAAATGAGAATTCCCAAGAACAATAAAGCCAAAATCCAGTACCTTCAGGTCAAAGACAAAATACTGCAAGCAGCCAGAAAGAAAGAATTCAAGAACCGAAAAGCTCTAGTCAGGATCACACACAATTTAGCAGCCACCATCATAAAGGAGCAGAGAATTGAAATATAATACCCTGGAAGGCAAAGGATGTGGGCTTATAGCCAAGAATTAACTTACCCAGTAAAACAGAGTATAATGTGTGTGTGTGTGTGGGGGGGGAATGCACCTTCAATGAAATAGAGGACTTCCAAGCATTCCTGATTGAAAGATTAGAGCTGCAGAGAACTTTTAATTTCTATTCAAACAAAGGAGCAGGGGCAGCTAGGTGGCGCAGTGGACAGAGCACCAGCCCTGGAGTCAGGAGTACCTGGGTTCAAATCCGGCCCTCAGACACTTAACACTTACTAGCTGTGTAACCCTGGGCAAGTCACTTAACCCCAATTGCCTCACTAAAACAAACAAACAAACAAACAAAGGAGCAAAGAGAAACACAAAAAGGTCAACATGAATGAACAATAATAATTGATTAAACAAGGATAGACTGCTTACAGTCTAACATAGGGAAGTGATATATGTGTGCCCTCTGAGCCCTCTCTTCATTAGGGTTCAGAGAGGGAGTCTAATTAGACAAGGTCTGGGCCTTGATCTGTAATGTCTTAACAATCTTAAGAGAAGAATGGAAAGAGGGAAAGAGGTATATAAAGAGAGAAAGCAATGTTAGGGAAAGCCCACAAGGTGCATAAGGAGATATACGATACAATAGACAATCAAGGAGGGGGTAGGGCACTTGCATCTCATTCTCATCTTAAGGGGTAAAAAGAATACACCACACGTGTGTACACACACACACACACACACACACACACACACACACACACACACACAACTGGGCACAGAAATACATTTCACTCAACAGTGAAATGGGGGTAGGGGAATTAGAGGAAGAATAGATTAAGGGAGACAGCAGTCCTAAGCAAAACAATTCTAAGGATGTACCAAAATATCTATAGTTCTGCGGTAGCCAAGAATGGGAATCTGAGGGGATCCCTATAAAATGAAGAATGAACAAGTTGCAGTATATGGATAAGATAGAACACTATTGTGCTGATCTCTTACCAGAGCAATAACCATTGAAGATTCCAGACACTAAAATGTTCTCTCTGGCTCCAAGCCCTTCATCCCCTGGCCCCCTCCTACCTTTCCAGCCTTCTCACATCTTCCTCCCCCATCGTGCCCTCCTGGATCCAGTGACAATGGCCTCCCCTCTGCCTCTCAGCTCCAGGCCTTCTCTCTGGCTGCCCCTATTCCTGGAGTGCTCTCCCTTCTCTGCTGAGCTACCTGGCTTTCTTCAAATACCCACTTTCACAGGAAGCCTTCCCCGGCCCCTATTCTCTCTCTAGTAATTATTTCCTATTTATCCTGCACACAGCTTGTGGTAGAGATTTGTTTGCATGTTGATTCTATTAGATTGTAAGCTCCTTGAGGGAAAGGGCTATCTTTTGCCACTTTTTTATCTCTAGTACTTAACACAGTGACTGGCACATAAACATAAAAATGTTTACTGATTGACTGATATTGCGCGATGGGTTTTGTTTTTCTTGTGTTCTTAATGGGGAGTGGGAGGGTGATAAGGCAGATCTTGACTAACTGAAACAATACATTTTAAAAAAGAAAAAACATACATCATAACAAATAATGAATAGAAAGAATTCAGAGAAACTTGGGGAGAAATCTATGAACTGATGAAGCCAAAAGAATTTGAAGAACTAGTTCCAAGAAAATAGTCAAAGTCTTCAGAACTGGGCTCAATGCTGTGTAACCAACTGTGAAAATGGAAAAGGAGGCAGACCACAGGTGCAGAATAAAGCACACTGGAGCCAAGATGGCGGGGGAAAGGCAGTGAGCTCCCAAACTCATGACACGATCACTCCAAAAAACATCCAAATCAAGCCATAGGAAAAGTCCTGGAGCAGCAAAACTCACAGAAGAATGTGCTGAAATCATCTTCTAACCAAGAACAGCTTGGAAGGTCAGAAGGAGGGAGCTGCTGTGCTGATACAGGAGTCGGGCCCAACCCCACAGTCACCCTGACACAGATCCAGTCCCAGGAAGGCCTGAACAGAGAAAGAGACCCCCAGAGCCTCCAAATCAGCTGAAGCACCAATGTCATCTGGAACTAAGCTCACAGTCTGGTGAGTGGGCTGAGCCCTGGGCAGGGGGGAGACTACAGGGGTCTATGCTGGTGCTAAGGCAGAACTTGGATTTTACACCCCTGCTGAGAACCAGGAGGTAGGCTCGAGTATCAATGGCCCAGGTGGGGGAGGGACACAGGCTCCTCAGAGCTAACAACCACAACACACAAAGCTGGTTGATTAGCAAGTTGGTCTGGGGTCATCTAAGGACCAGGGAACAGGCCGGGTGAGGGAAGAACCTGATTCTCCTTAAATCATACCACCTGGGACTTCTTAAGCTTGGGATACTGCAGCCTGGAAACAGTGCCTCACTTTAAGGAGCTAAAAGTCTAGTAAAAGAAAGGTAAAATGAGCCGACAGAGAAAGGTGAGGACCATAAAAAATTTCTTCAGTAACAAGGAAGACCAAGGGGCACCCTCAGAGGAAGATGTCAACATCAGGGCCCCTATATCTAAAGCTTCCAAGAAAAATAGGAATTGGTCTCAGGCCATAGAGGTGCTCAAAAAGGACTTTGAAGATAAAGTTAGAGAGGTAGAGGAAAAAATGGAAAGAGAAATGAGGGAGATGCAGGGAAGACATGAGAAAAATGTCAACAGCTTGAAAAGTCAAATTGGCCAAATGGAAAAGGAGGTACAAAAGCTTTCTGATGAAAATAATTGCCTAAGAATTAGGATTGAACAAATGGAAGCCAGTGATTTTATGAGAAACCAAGACACAATAAAGCAAATCCAAATGAATAAAAATTGAGGCAATGTGAAATATATTCTGGGAAAAACTGCTGACCTGGAAAATAGGTCCAGGAGAGATAATTTGAAAATTACTGGTCTACTTGAAAACCATGATCAAGGAAAGAGCTTAGACATCATCTTCCAAGATATTCTCAGGGAAAATTGCCTTGAAATTCTAGAAGCAGAAGCTAAAATAGAAATTGAAAGAATCCACTGATCACCTCTAGAAAGAGATCCCAAAAGGAAAACTCCTAGGAATATATTATAGCCAAATTCCAGAGCTCTCAGGTCAAGGAGAAAATACTGCAAGCTGCCAAAAAGAAAGAATTCAAGTACTGTAGAGCCCCAGTCAGGATAGCACAAGATCTAGCAGCTTCTAAATTAAAGGACCAGAGGGCATGGAATATGATATTCCAAAGGGCAAAGGAAATGGGATTACAACCAAGAATCATCTACCCAGAAAAACTCAGCATAATCTTTCAGAGGAAAAAATGGGACTTTAATGAAAAAGAAGACTTTCAGATATTTGTGATGAAAAGACCTGAACTGAATGGCAAATTTGACTTTCAAATACAACACCCTAGAGAACCATAAAAAAATGGAGCTGGGGGACATACCTGGAGTCATACAGTGGGCGACTGTCTTGTGTCTGAGGCCAGGTTTTGGCTGGGATCCCCCTGAGTCCAGGGGTGATGCTTTGTCCACTGTATCACTTAGCTAGGTGATGACATCTTTAGGGTTAAATTGAGGGGTGAAGGAAATTCACTGGGGGAGGGGGAAGGGCAGAGGTGAAATCCTACATGAAAGAAACAGGAAAAGGTTTATGGAGTGGGGGAAGAGATGGGAGAGGAGCAGGACAGTAAATGAATTTTACAGTCATCAGAAAAGGCTCAAAGACCTTAAACTCATCAGAGCTGCCTCAAGGAGGGACTAACAGACACACCCAACTAGGTGGAGTAATCTATTTAATCTGGGCAGTAAATGAGCCGAACAAGCATCAGAAATGGCTCAAAGACCTCAATCTCATTAGAATTGGCTCAATGAGGGAATAATGTACACACTCAATTGGGTGTAGTAATCTCTCTAACCCTGCAGGAAAATAGGAGGGGAAGGGGATAAAGAGAGAGGGGCAGGAGCAGCTAGGTGGCACAGTAGATAGAGCACCGGCCCTGGATTCAGGAGGACCTGAGTTCAAATCTGGCCTCAGACACTAGCTGTGTGACCCTGGGCACGTCAACCCCAATTGCCTCACCAAAAAAAAAAAAAAAAGAGAAAGAGGGGCAAAAGAAGGAAGGGCGGAGTGGGGGAGGGGACAGACAGAAGCAAATCTCTTTTGAAGAGTGATAGGATGAAAGATGATGAATAGAATAAATATCATGGGGAAGGGAATAGGATGGAAAGGAAACAGTTATCAATAGTAATCATGAAAAAGAAAAGGGGGAAAAATTGTACAAAAAATATTTATCGCAACTCTTGGTGGAGGCTAAGAATTGAGAATCAAGGGAATGTCCATCAATTGAGGAATGATGGGAAAAGCTGTGCTATATGATTGTGGTGGAATGGTCTTGTGCTACAGGAAATGACAAACAGGAAGATCCCTGAAAAACCTAGAAAGACTAATGAACATCGATGTATTGTGAAGTGAGCAGAGCTGGGAGGACATTGTGCATAGTGACAGCAGTAATGTTCAATGAGCAATTGTGAATGACTTAACTACTCTCAGCAATGCAATGATCCAAGACAATCCCAAGGAACTAAAGAGGAAACTTACTAAGCACCCCCATAGAAAGAACTGATAAAAAGAACACTTGTGGATTGTACATACATAAACTGGTTGCAATCTTGTGGAGGGGGGAGGAAAGGGAGGGAGAAAAATTTAGAACTCTAAATCTTATGAAAATGAATGTTGAAAAGTACCCTTTTCTCTTATAACATAACTAATGCAGAAATAGGATTAATGTTATTATGTGTATATATACATATACATACACACACACACACACACACATATATATAAAACCTATATCAGATTACCTGCTGTCTAGGGGAGGGGGAAGGGAAGGGAGGGAGAAAAATCTGAAATTGTAAAGCTTGTATAAACAAAAGATGAGAACTATCTTTACATGTAACAGAAAAAAAAATAAAATACTTTATTAATTTAAAAAAAAGTACCCTTACATGTAACTAGAAAATAAAATAAATGCTTGTTGCTGAAAAAACAAACAAACAAAAAACAAGAATGAAGCACACTGGGTCCAAAAGGGTCAGTGTTTTGCTTAACTTTTGGGAGGGAAGGATCATTGGGAACTAACAGTGAGAAGGAAAAGTACCAGATCTTATTACAAAGTGGTAATCATCAAAACAATCTGGTACTGTTTGAAAAACAGAGTTGAGGATCAGTGGAATAGATCAGGTACATAATAACAGCAGTAAATGACCACAGAAATCTAGTGTTTGATAAACCCAAAGATCCAAGCTTTGGTGACAAAAACTTACTATCTAACAAAAATTGCTAGGAAAACTTGAAAGCAGGTTGGCAGAAACTAGGTGCAGACAAATATCTCACAAATGTATACCAAGATAAGGTCAAAATGGGTACACGATTCTGACATAAAAGGTGATAGCATAAGCAAATTAGAGGAGCACAGAAAATTTTACATGTCAGACCTATGGATAAGGGAAGAATTTATGACCAACTAAGAGACAGAGAATTACAGGATGTAATTTTGATTACATTAAATTAAAAATTTTTTGCACAAACCAATGAAGCCAAAATTAGAAGGAAAGCAGGTAATGAGGGAAAATGGTCAAAATCAGAAAATGATAAAGAGAGGGGGAGGAGAAGGGATGAGAATGAATTGTTTTGGATACAGTGAACTTAGGATGCCTAGAGAAGGAACATCCAGTTCAAATTGTGCACTGGGCAACTGGTAATGCTGGATCACAGTGTGAAGGAATCTAGGGCTAGGGAGCTCTATCTGGGAGTCTTCATCGTAGAAATAACTAAGCTTGGGGGATCTGGAGAAGGCAGCAAAGGCAAAGGAATTAAGTGAGAAGAGGGTGTGTAGCTGAACCATGAAGGATGACTATAGTTAGGGAGCATAGCTCAGACATCCACGGCCATCTCCAGCAGTGCTCATGTTTATCTTTTTTTTTTTTTTAAAGTGAGGCAATTGGGGTTAAGTGACTTGCCCAGGGTCACACAGCTAGTAAGTGTCATGTGTCTGAGGCCGGATTTGAACTCAGGTCCTCCTGACTCCAGGGTCGGTGCTCTATCCATTGCGCCACCTAGCTGCCCCCCTCCTCATGTTTATCTTGCACTAGACCCAGATGGCTCCAGAGGAGAGAGTGAAGTTAGTGACCTAGCACAGCCCTCCCTCACTTAAATCCAATTCACTGCAAGTCATGACATCACCCTGATGTGATGGACAAACAACAACTGAGGCTGATGGGATCTTACAAGATGATATTATGCCAATAAGGTACTTCCAATGAGGAAGAAGTCAGCCAGAGAAGTCCCCAAGTAGTGCAGCCAGGGGAGAAAGGATGAAATTCGAGCTTTCTGCAAACCAAAGTGATTAGGTGCTGCAAAGATTGTCATTCTCCTTTTATAGATGAGGGATTGGGGGCTCAGAAAGGTTAAGGAATTTGTCCTTGGTCTTCTAATCTAGGCCTCTACCCATTGAATACAGTGCTTTTCCTGCAACACTTACAATTTATTTAAAATCTCATCTCCTGTGGATTTAGTCTGCAAACCTTACCTTGGGACAGCTTGACTAGGCTTTGACTTAAGAATAGGCTATCTTTTCTTTTCTTTTTTTTTTTTGCGGGGCAATGGGGGTTAAGTGACTTGCCCAGGGTCACACAGCTAGAAAGTGTCAAGTGTCTGAGGCCAGATTTGAACCCAGGTCCTCCTGAATCCAGGGCCGGTGCTTTATCCACTGCTCCACCTAGCTGCCCCCCTTGTCCTTTGTTCTTGAAGAGGACCATGACATCTGGGTGATGTCATGACTTGCACTAAATTGGATTTAAATGAGGGAGGGCTGAGCAAGGTCACCAGCCTTACTCTCCTCCAGAGCCATCTGGGTCCGGTGGCAAGATATGCATAAGGATGACTGGAGATGGCCCAGGATGTTTAAGGTAATTGAGGTTAAGTGACTTGCCCAGGGTCACACAGCTAGTAAGTGCTGAGGTGAGATTTGAACTCAGGTCCTCTCAATTTCAGAACCAGTGTTCTATCTACCTTGCCACCTAGCTGCCCTGTAGCACCCTTCTTAAAGGGGAGGAGAGGGAAGGGAGAGAATCTGAAATTCAAAACAATGTTAAAATAAAAAAAACAAAAAAAACCCCACCAATCCACTCAAGAGTGACACAGACTTTAGCCTCCCAGGTCAACCAAGCCCCAGAGATGCTATTTCATCTGGATCAGACTAGCACTAGGATGCTGGGTTTTTAAAATTTATTTATTTTATTTTTTGGTGAGGCAATTGGGGTTAAGTGACTTGCCCAGGGTCACACAGCTAGTAAGTGTCAAGTGTCTGAGGCAGGATTTGAACTCAGGTCCTCCTGACTCCAGGTCCAGTGCTCTATCCACTGCACCACCTAGCTGCCCCTAGGATGCTGTTTTTTTACTGTCAAATCCATTCTACATTTCAATTTAGGATGTCAGAAATAATAGCTCCTTTACCCTCCCACCCTCATTCTCCTGCAAGAAGTTCTCTATAAAGATGGGTCAGGTAGGAGTAGGCAGAATCACCAGTAACTGACTTTTCTTAATAGTCACATCTATATAAAACAAGGTTTTATTCCTGGCAATGTAGAAATGAAGAACAAAAAGCAGCCACCAAGGGGGCAGCTAGGTGGCGCAGTGGATAAAGCACCGGCCCTGGATTCAGGAGTTCCTGAGTTCAAATCTGGCCTCAGACACTTGACACTTACTAGCTGTGTGACCCTGGGAAAGTCACTTAACCCCCATTGCCCCGCAAAAAAAAAAAAAAGCCGCCACCAACAGGCTGCAGCACCAGCAGTAGCATTTAATGGGCACTTTAAGATGTGCAAAATACTTTACCTAGGTGAACTTAATTGGTTATTCACAACCACCCTGGGAGGCAGGTGCTATTAGTATTATCACCACTCCCATTTTACAAATGAGGAAACTAAGGCAGTGAGAGGTTAAGTGACTGGGGCCAAATCAGAAGTCAGGTCTTCCTGACTCCAAAACAATTGAGTTTAAAATTTTTATCTTGATGAACCTTTTCATTTTTTACACCACCTTCACTTCTGAATGCATCTCTCTAACAAAAAATCTCCCTTACCTTTTTTTAAAGAGAAAAAAACACAAAACAACTTAGCAAAAGCAAGGAACACATGAACATTTGTTGACAACACGTGGGGTATCCTGTACCTATAGTCCCCCACTTCTGCAAAGAAGCCAGAGAGTTCATTTTCTCCGTTCTTCCTGGGAGCAGACTGAGCACTTATAATCACCAGAGTTGTCGAGCCCACTGATCAGAGAATGACAAGACATGGAGGTGCATGAATGTATTACTATATAGTAAGAAACAGTAAGTATGAAGAAATCTAGAAAGCATGGAAGACTTACATTAACTCACTAAGCAGGACCAGGAAAACAATATAATCAGAACAACAATAGAAAAAACCCCCAAGCTGAACGCTGTGTAATTAT
This sequence comes from Dromiciops gliroides, assembly GCF_019393635.1. Lineage (NCBI taxonomy): Eukaryota > Metazoa > Chordata > Mammalia > Microbiotheria > Microbiotheriidae > Dromiciops > Dromiciops gliroides. The sequence goes on from NC_057863.1 coordinate 645,445,581, forward strand.
GTGTCAGAAGAGATAAAAATGTACCTCTCTCCGGTCAGTAGAGGTCTGGGGCAGGAAACACTGCCTAGGGACAGGGCCAAGATGGTAAAGACAGGGATTTGCCTAAGCTCTCCTAAATCCCCTTCCAAGCAGCACTAACATAACACCTCAAAATGAATTCTGAAGCAGAAGAACCAACAAAAAGTCGGGGGAAAACAATTTTCCAGACCAAGACAACTTGGAAGGTGGGCAGGAAAGGTCTGTCACTAGGGTGAAAGCAGAGCATAGGCCATGTTCTGGCAAGACAACAGTAGGCCTTGGGAGATAACTGAATTGATGGCAGCTTCCAGAGCACTAAGCCCACCAGTGGACCAGTGGTAAGAGGGTTGGACAAATGGACAGAAGGAAATGTTAGGGGAACCTCTGCTGGCACTGGGTACAAGGACTCTGTTGCATTGCCCATACGTAACTCTGGTTCACAGTTTCTGGGCAGAAAAGAGTGCTTGTGGTTGCTCACAGACCACGTTACAGGCCAGAAAAACAGTGAAAAAAAGTTTCCTTAGATCATATCACCTTGGAAGAACTAAAAACTTACAGACCCCCATAATAAGTTCTGAAAACAGCAGCACAAAAAACCTGAAGCTTCAGACAGTGCACCCCTTCTACCCCAGGAGCAAAGTCCAACTTTAACATAAAGTTAAAAGTCAAGAAATAGGCTGGGGAAATACTGTTTGATGAAGAACTGTGAATGACTTGACTATTCTCAACAATACAATCCAAGACAATCCCAAAGGACTACTGATGAAACATACTATCCACTTCCAAAGAAAGAACTGATTGATGGAACAAACTGCTTAATAAATGCTAGTTAGTAAGTGCTAAAAGAATCACCAGGGTTCACTTTCCCCAGAGAACTACCACCAAAGTTTTATAAGAGACTGGGAGAGGGGCAGCTAGGTAGCCACCAGCCCTGGATTCAGGAGGACCTGAGTTCAAATCTGGCCTCAAACATTTGACACTTACCCTTGACCCTGAGCAAGTCACTTAACTCTCACTGCCCCACCAAAAAAAAAAGAAAAGAAAAAGAGATTGGGGAAGAGGAAGGAAAGGAGAAGGGAGGCAATATCTAAAAGGCTAAATACTCCAGTCTGCTAATTATAAAAAGATCTTTGAAATGATGCAAAGTATGGATGAGGGAAAATTGAGCGTGCTTACTAAAACACTACATATTATACTGAGATATAGCAACCCAGGAATAAAAACTAACAGAAAAATGGAGAGGAGAGATTATTCCCTACCTCCCCTACCCTCAGACAGGTTTCTTTCTTTTTTCTTTGTGGCAAAATTTTGTCCAAAAAGTCTGTATATAAGGGGCAGCTAGGTGGCTCAGTGGATAGAGCACTGGCCCTGGAGTCAGGAGTACCTGAGTTCAAATCCGGCCTCAGACACTTGACACTTACTAGCCGTGTGACCCTGGGCAAGTCACTTAACCCCCACTGCCCCGCAAAAAAAAAGTTTTCCTGAAAGCTTCCTGACATGTTGCCCTCTAGATGAAGTCTTATCCCCCCATCTACTGTAGCTTCTCCCCATTCATCTAATATTTATCTGCTTATTTTGTCTCTATTTTCATATATACATGTTGCCTCCTTTGAGAGAAGCTCCCTGAGGGCAGGCAGGAGCTATTCTTTTGCCTTTGCTTCCCTAGCATCTAACAAAAGTCCAGCTTTCGGGGCAGCTAAGTGGCGCAGTGGACACTTAACACTTACTAGCTGTGTGACCCTGGGCAACTAACTTAACCCCAATTGCCTCACTAAAAAAACAAAAGTCCAGCTTTCAGTGAGTGCTTAATAAATACTGGCTTATAAATTCTGTTACAGCAATTTACTCAATATTCCTCTAGCCCTAAGATGCTGGTATCGAGAACCTTGAATAAAATGAAATTGCTTGATAGGACTTTATGCTCCTGGGAGTGGGGAGTTGACCCTTATACCCATACATGTATGTGCCAGGCACTGGGACCAGTTCTAGGAATACAAGAAAAAACACAAGGGTCCGGGCAGTGATGGAGATCACAGGAACCTGGATAGGCCAGCAGAGCTTGGGCCTATAGTTAAAGTATTATCACACTCTAAGCTCCTTAAATGCAGGGACTGTTGTTTTTTGCCTCTTTTTGTATCCCCAGCACTTTGCACAGTGTCTGGCCACAGTACTGATGAAGTACAGGGCTGGGGAATGTTTGTGCATGTTACCTGAGGGGTATGCCCAGCCAAGCTGATGAAGCTCAACACCAAAGGGTTTGCTAAGAGGGCAAGTTTTAGGGTAGCCCAGAAACTCAGGAAACTGCCTATTATAGTGGGGAAGAGACTGTGATCTGCCTCTGGTAGAAGACTTAAGTACTTCAAATCACGGAAGACAGAAGTAATGCATTGTTATCTTTGTGAAAAATTCTGTTTTCTATCATTTGTTATTTCTACAGCCCTAGATGACTCTTAATACTAAGACTTAAAAACTACCTATTTTCTCCAACATTTTTTCCCTTTTTGTGTGTGTGAGGCAACTGGGGTTAAGTGACTTGCCCAGGGTCACACAGCTAGTGTTAAGTGTCTGAGGCTAGATTTGAACCCAGGTTCTCCTGAATCCAGGGCAGATGCTCTATCCACTGCACCACCTAGCTGCCCCTTCTCCAACATTTTTGTCCTGCTCTCAACTTTCCTCTTTCCCCTACCACCCCAAATGCCACAAGGCTTTTCTTGGGGCCCTGCAGATAGCTCAAACTCCTTCCATTACCCTGTGATCAATGCCTATCACAATGTTTTGCACATAATAGGTCCTCTTTAAAAGAGTTAGTCAAGGAACATTATATGCCTAGAACAGGAATCTGGGGACCTAGTTTCTAGTCCTCACTTGGCTATTGAATAATTTGCTTCATCAACTTCAGCAAATCTGGGCCTTAGGGTTCTCATCAAACATTGAGAACAATATGAAGCTACTTCATGCCTTACACAAATGGAGTCACACGTTCAGTAAAAACAGACAAAAAAAGCCAGCATGCAGACTATTTTTAGACCCTTCTCTTCTCCCACCCAGAAGTCTACCTCTTGGTTTCAGATCAACCTACAAACACCTTCCTATTCTCTCTGCTCTCTGGGGAGGGGGTGGGGCTCAAATGCCACCTTATCCCCCTTTACTTTAACACTCCATCCAAGCTCAGCTGGCCCCACCCAGAATAAGCCCAGACTTAGTCGGCTTGGGGGTACTCAAGCCCTTCACATCTCACCCAGTTGCCTTTCCCCTCTGGAAGTCTGCATCCCTCTTTATAGATGGCTGGAATCTGGACTTCATACAAAACTCCAATTTCTGTCTGCAGTTTCGGTGGGTTGGAGGACTCCAGTGGACTCCACACAACATGATTCCTTTTGTGTATCCCCCCCCCAACCTTATACAGTAAGCTCCTGGGGGGCATGGGCTATCTTTTTTCTTATTTGTTTTTCTAATGCTTAGGGCAGTGCCAGTTCTTTTATGGGTTTTTTTTAGCCCCCACTGACTCTTCATTACTCCATTTGGAGTTTTCTTGGCAGATACGGGGCATGGTTGGTCATTTCCTTCTCCAGCTCATTTTTCAAAGAGGAAACTAAGGCAAACAGGGTTAAATGACTTGCCAGGGTCACCCAGCTAGGAGTGAAAGGCTTCCTGACGCCAAGCCGGGCACTCTCTAAAACCGAGACACACAGTATTCCCGTCCCTGGAATTAGGGATAGGGGCTTAAAAGCTGGCACAAGAGGAAAGGCGCCCCCACCCCTTTTTGCAGGTCCAGACTCTCCAAAACGTATCGCCCCAAGGGATAAGTGGGCTGGCCAGGGTCCTGCGGTCACTACGGGTTAAGGGCAGGAGCAGTCCTCCGCCCACAACGCACACCGGGCTGCCCTGAGATCGATGCCCCCTCCCTTCCGCTGCTCTTTCGGGGGTGGGGGGGGGGCGCGATGTCAATCCCTGGAACCACCGGCTGCAGTGAAGCGTCCACTGCGTACCAGTCGTGGGGCCACGCCAGTGCCGGCCCTCAAGGAGTTTACAATCACGTGGGCCGTTACACCTAGGGAGCCCGGGAGCCATGATCCTCTTCAGAGTGAGCACAAAGGCCCCACCTCAGGCCAGGCCCCGCCCCTGCCTTCTGGCCCCACCTCTTCCGGAGCCCCTCCCCCTTCTCCTCCCCCCCCCTCCTCCTCCCCCGCCGCCGGCCGCCCCTCACCGTTTCTGTGCCTCCAGCCCCCACAAGCGGATCTGCCGGTCGTACTGAGCCGCCTCCTCCTCGCTGATCGTGCCCACCTCCTCCTTCTCCACCATGGTGCCGCCCTGCTCCGCTCCTCACGCTGCCTCCTTCGTTCTCCTCGGTCCGCCTAACCGGCCAGCTTCTTCCCCGCGCGCCGGCTCGCGACCTACCCGCCAACCGCCTACCTCTTTGGACCCCTCCCCCCGCGGCCGCGCGCTCCGGGGACGTGTGCGCAGGCGCCGGTTTCTGCGCCGGCGCAGAACCGTACCCCTACCCCCGCGCCGGCAAGCACGTGCGTGCCCGTGCCACGTGACCTCTCCCGCCCCCTCGCCCCCCTCCCCTTCCCCTGTGATGCCTCCCCCTTCGCCTACCTCTTTGCCTGCAGGCCCCTTCCCGCTTTTTCCCTTTTTCCTGCCCATTATTCCTTTCTTCACACTGGGGCCGAGCCAAAGACGTCCATCTCATCCCCTCCTCTGTCCCTTTGCACTGGCCGGCCCCCATGCCTGCAATGCCTTCGCTGGTCGCCCCAATGGTTTGGGAGCCCCGGCTTCATGCATGACTCAGCTCGAGTGCTCTATCCCCAAAGTAGGGTCAGTCATAGATACAGACCTGGGAGCACCCTCAGCATAGCGGGGAGCCCAACCTCCTTCCCTTCTTACAGGTGTAGCAACTGAGGCAAAAAGGGTGCCTTGCCTAGCGTCTCATGACTAGTATCTGAGACAGGATGAGAGCCGTGGTCTTCCTGACTCCTAGCCCAGTGCTCCAGCTTATCTCGTGTGACCTGTGTTACCACTACCCAAAATCAAGCCAGCATTTATTCGTTGCTTACTGTATGTCGTGGTTGACCATTTCCTTCTCCTACTCATTTTACAGATGAGGAAAGTGAGGCAGTCTGGGTTAAAGTGACTTGCCTAGGGTCACCCAGCTAGGAAGTGTCTAAGATCAATTTTGAAATCTGGTCCTCCTGACTCTAGGCCCTGGAGTTCTCTCTGCTGTGCCACCCAGCTGCCCTTGCTAGCTAATTATATCCTATTTCCCCACATATATCCTCATATTTTCTTTGTTGTTTCCCCATTAAACCGTGAGCTCTTTGAGGACAAAGACTCTCTTTCCTATAGTACTCTATTAGAGTCTGCAGAAACAGAGGCAGCTCCTTTATATTAAAAAGCCTTTTTGTTCAGTTGTCAGTCAGTGATGTCTGACTCTCCATGACCCCATTGGGGGTTTTCTTGGCAAAGATACTGGAGTAGATTGCCATTTCCTTCTCTAGCTCATTTTACAGATGAAGAAACTGAGGCAGACAGGGTCATACATCTAGTACATGTCTGAGGCTGGATTTGCTATTATTTTTTTTTGGTGAGGCAGTTGGGGTTAAGTGACTTGCCTAGGGTTATACAGCTAGTGTCAAGTGTCTGAGGCCGGATTTGAACTCAGGTCCTCCTGAATCTAGGGCCAATGTTCTATCCATTGAGCCACCTAGCTGCCCCAAAAACGTATGTTTTGTCATGGGGCGCAGAGCACCCCAGAATTTCTCTGGGGCACACCGAGGAATCTTCTCCTTGAGAAACTAAACCAGAGGACAGATAAGGCCTAGAGGAACCAAATCGGACTGAGCTAGCTTGGGATTCCTACCCTTCATTCCGGTCTCCCTTATCCTGGGGAGATAAGTTTGGGTGTGGCTTCGGCCTTTGTGTTCTGAAGAGGGATCCGTAGCCACCCCTCACCCAATTCCTCTAGTCACTACTAGTGGGGGATGGTCCTCCACTCCTCACCCAATTCCCCCAGCTACCACCAGTGGGGGATGGTCCACCTTCATTAAAGGAACTTTTCACGGGCAGATGGTCCACCCCCATCAGTCCTCTATAAAAGTACCTTCCGGTCTCCTGTTCGAGGAGATTTGGTACCTCTGAGCCATGTGCTTTATGCCAAATCTCCCCATGAAAAGTCTAAGGATTTCTTTCATGGTTTCCCTCCCCCCACCCTTCCCTTCCCTTGCTCCTAAATAAACTATCACCTTGTTCTAACTAAGTTTTGTGTGCAAGAGGGTGTAATTCTTTAAAGAGGAATTCCCAAGAACCCCAACTCCAACCCATACCCCATTTTCCCACTATAACAGTTTCAATCTTCAATTAAGTCCATCAGTTCTTGATCAGGAAATGGGTGGCATATTTCATCTTCCTAAAGTTCAGGTCTGACTGTGTCACTCCCCTATTCGATAAATTCCAGTGAATCTCTCTTGCTCCCAAGATCAAATATAAGATCCTCTGGTTTTTGGTTTAGCTGCTTCTAAGGGAAGGAGAGAGGGGGACCCCTAGGATCACTCTCTAGAGTTTCCTCTGACTTTGTCTTAAGATATTCTTCTAGTGACTAAAAAAGTTGTCTAGGATTTTTTAAAAAATCAAATACATTTTAGAACATTCGCTGAGAACAAATAAAATTATGGGGCAGCTAGGTGGTAGAGTGGATGGAGCACCAGCCCTGGGGTCTGAAAGACTCATCTTCTTGAGTTTAAATCCAGCCTCAGACACTTGGTAGCTGTGTAACCCTGTCTCTTAACCCCAATTGCCTTTAAAAAAAATTTTTTTAACTGGGGTAAAAGAGAAAACACAAGGTCAAAATTACCACATGTTGGGGCAGCTAGGTGGCACAGTGGATAGAGCACTGGCCCTGGATTCAGGAGGACCTGAGTTCAAACCTGGCCTCAGACACTTGACATTTACTAGCTGTGTGACCCTGGGCAAGTCACTTAACCCCAACTGCCTCACCAAAAAACAAAAAAATTACCCCATGTAAGTTTAGCCTTGATACTTCAAGCAGAGTTGCTGTACTCTCCTTCCTCCCCTATCTTGACTCCCTAGTGAACCAATTCAACACTCCACTGTCTTCTAATTAATCTCTTGTCCCCTTTTCTTGTTGAAGATCTTGCCCTTCCAAGCTTTAGCCTTGGATTACTTCCTCCATCTGTTGCCTTCACTCCTACCCACATGCTGCTGAAAGAAACTGGAGAAAATCATGAAACCATGCTAATTAGACATTTGTTTCAGAATCTCAACTGGGCTCTCACTGCTGCAAAGCAATGCTTTTCGATTTCCCTAGTCAGCTCCTGATCCAGTTCACTACAGTGCCTTTTGAGAACATTTTCCTTTTTCATTTAATTTCTCCTCAAGCCTATTGTGGCAGAAACTAGGCTATTTTTTGGAAAAAATTGAGACCATTTGCTAAGAGCTCCCTCTTCTCCCTCCTTTTCATCTCAAATCACTTGGATGGCCTCTGCTGCTATCTCAAATGAAGATGTGGCCCTTCTTCTGGCCAAGAACTTTTCTACATGTATAAGTGGTCCCACTCTCTTCTCCAGCAGGTTATTTCCTCTATCGTCCACTCAATCAATAATCTTCAGTTCTTCCCTGTCTACTGGTTACTTCTTTATAGCCCACAAAGCTGTATAACATCTTTCGTGTAGACTCCCTTTTCTTCTTTTATACCACCACTCCCGTGGTACAGGACCTCATCACTTTATGCTTGGACTACTATCTCCTAACCTCAGGGGCAGCTAGGTGATGCAGTGCATAGAGCACTGGCCCTGGAGTCAGAAGGATGGTGAGTTAAAATCCAGCTTCAGACACTTGACTGGCTGTATGACCCTGGGCAAGTCACTTAACCCTGATTGCCTGGGACTTCAGGGGCCATCTCCAGTCATCCTGATTGTATATCTTGCCACTGAACCCAGATGGCTCTGGAGGAAAGAGGCTGGTGACTTTGCACAGCCCTCTCTCACTTAAATCTACTTCATTGCAAGTCATGATATCACCCTGATGTCATGGTCCTCTTCAAGAATGAAGGACAAGTTGGGGCAGCTAGGTGGCGCAGTGGATAGAACGCCGGCCCTGGAGTCAGGAGGACCTGAGTTCAAATCCGGCCTCAGACACTTAACACTTACTAGCTGTGTGACCTTGGGCAAGTCACTTAACCCCAATTGCCTCACTTTAAAAAAAAAAAAGGGCAGCTAGATGGCGCAGTGGTTAAAGCACCAGCCCTGGATTCAGGAGGACCTGAGTTCAAATCTGGCATCAGACACTTGACACTTACTAGCTGTGTGACCTTGGGCAAGTCACTTAACCCCCATTGCCTGCAAAAAAACAAAAACAAACAAACAAACAAAAAAGAATGAAGGACAAGCAACAACCCAACCTCAAGTCTACTCCAATTTCCATTTAATTGAAAAAGTGATCTTCCTAGGTCCAACCATATCTCTCCCCATTTAGGTAACTCTATTGGCTATTACCTTCAGGATCAAATATAAATCCTATGTTTTCAAAGTCCACTAACATTGGTCTCCTTGCTGTTCCTTGAATTAGAAACTCCATCTCCTAACTCAGGGCATTTTTTTCTTTTTTTCTTTTTTTTGTGGGGCATTGAGGATTAAGTGACTTGCCCAGGATCACACAGCTAGCAATTGTCAAGTGTCTGAGGTGGGATTTGAACTTAAGTCCTCCTGAATCCAGGGCCAGTGCTCTATCCATTGCGCCACCTAGCCCCTCAGGGCATTTTCTCTGACTCTCCCTCATGCCTAGAAAGCTCTCCCTCCTCATCTGTTTCCAGGCCTCTCTGCCTTCTGGTAAGTCTCAACCAAAATTCAACTTCCTATCAGAAGCTTTTCTAGATTCCCCTTCTTATTAGTGCCTTGCCCCTGTTGGTTACCTTCCATTTTTGCATCTTGCCTTACATAGTTGTTTACATGTCTGTCTCCCCTATTACATGATGAGCTCTTGAAAGTTGGGACTTCTGTTTGTATTTCCTATCTAAGTACAATGCTTGGCACTAACAGGCTATCATAACTTCACGAAACTTACATGAAAACTAAAAAACTTCACTGCCACATTAAAAAAAAGATAGGAGGGGGCAGCTAGGTGGCGTAGTGGATAAAGCACCAGCCCTGGATTCAGGAGGACCTGAGTTCAAATCCAGCCTCAGATACTTGACACTTACTAGCTGTATGCCCCTGGGCAAGTCACAACCTCAATTGCCTCACCAAAAAAAAAAGGGGGGGGGGGCTATGGCTATCCCTGAAGGTGCTAGGTATGGGCAATTGAGCAGCAAGCATGGCGTGTCTGAGCTTGGACCAGTCTTCTCTCCACAGCAGAAAGTTCACAATAAATATGGTTCTTTATCTTGAAAAAAGGCCTAAAGTTTGCTTGTGGAAGTGTGTGTGTTGTAAAGGTTGCAGCTTGTGAATTACTGTGAAGTAGTACAATTTCTCATTGATGAAAATCAGCAGATTGGGCATAGGGAAGTGAAAATCCCATTATGCTCACTTGTTCCCTAACCAATCAACCTTGTGTTATATATGGGATTATATGTATATGGAAGTATAAGTCACTGTAATTAAGTAATTGTACTTAAATGTTTGTTGACTAACCCTAACTAGCTTCCAAGATGATTCAATCATTAGCCATGGACTTTATTTATTGATTTACTTGTTTTGTGGGGCAATGAGGGTTAAGTGACTTGCCCAGGGTCACACAGCTAGTAAGTGTCAAGTGTCTGAGGCAGGATTTGAACTCAGGTCCTCCTGACTCCAGGGCCAGTGCTTTATCCACTGCAGCGCCACCTAGCTGCCCCCAGCCATGGCCTTTAGATTGTGTGAAAAGTCCTTCAAATGAGTGTCATTGCAAAAGGCTGAGGAAACTTGACCATGGTCTAGGGCCCATCTACACGTTATCGAGCTAGTTAGAACTGGGGTAATTCGAGAAATTGGAACAAGCATGGCACTGCAGCAAGATCCCTGAAAAGAAACCTTCTGTGGGGTGGAGGGAGGAAGGAGCCTTGAAGTTACCTTTGACCCTGCTTTGGTGGGAGGAGGACCCTGTGAGCTTTGAAGGGTTTAGAAGATGGACTTCCAAGGGTAGCTAGGTGGCACAGTGGATAGAGCACCAGCCCTGGATTCAGGAGGACTTGAGTTCAAATCCTGCCTCAGACACTTGACACTTACTAGCTGTGTGACCCTGGGCAAGTCACTTAACCCCCCATTGTCCCGCAAAACAAAACAAGACAAGATTAATCTCTTAGAAGATGGACTTCCTATATGTTATGGGCCTAGTGTACCCAGAGGTTCTCTGGGGTAAATCAAAGAACCTTCTCCTTGAGAAACCAAACCAAAGGACAGACACACCTAACCAGTCTCCCCTACTCCTCAGAGAAATAATATTAGGTATGGCTGCTGTCTTTGTGGGTTGAGGGGGAGAGAGATGGCTTGAGAGATCCACAGCCACACTTCACCCAACTTCCCCCAGCCACCACCAGTGGGGGATGGTTCTCCCCCAATAAGAGAACTTTCCACAGTTAGATGATCACCTCATTGGACCACCATCGGTCCTCTATAAAAGTATCTGCCTGTCTTCTGCTTGAGGAGAAAGGTATCTCAGAGCCACGCCATTGTGCCATGCCTTCTCACCATAAGAAGTCCAAGGATTTCTCTCATTTCCTTTCCCTAGCACCTAAACTATTTTATTCTAATTGGATTTGTGTGTAAGACGGTGTAATTCTTTAAAGAGGAATTCCTAAGAATCCTTATGCCAAACCCCTACCAATTTCCCCATAACACTATATTCAAATCCTAGGGACCTAGTGGCATCCCCCAGAGTAGCTAACAGAAGTGAAGAGATCAGGAACCAGGGTCCCAATAGACACCCCCCCACTCCTTGGGGACAGAGCCTTTTTCATTTTTGTTTGTCTCTTTCCAAGCTTAGTACAGTGTCTGGAATATAGTAAACAATAAATGCTTTTTGAATCAATAATAAACAAAGTAACACTAGGTAATTTAAAGATAAACCGTTAATAACGGTGAATCAGAAAATGCCTAATTTAGGAAGTGGCCCTGTGTTTTTGGTTTTTTTTTTAGGCAATGGGGGTTAAGTGACTTGCCCATGGTCACACAGCTAGTAAGTGTCAAGTGTCTGAGGCCGGACCTGAACTCAGGTACTCCCGAATCCAGGGCCGGTGCTTTAACCACTGCGTCATCTAGCTGCCCCCCTGGTCCTGTGTTTTAAAGAACTCTAGAGATGCACCAGGTAGGTGGTGAAGTGGATAGAGTGCTGGGTCTGGAGTCACAAAGATCTCATCTTCCCAAGTTTGAATCTAACCACAGACACTTAAAAGCTATGTGACCCCGGGCAAGTTACCTCACTCTGCCTCAGTTTTCTCAATTGTAAAGGGAGCTGACAAAGGAAATGGCAAACCACTCCAATATCTCTGCCAAGAAAACCCCAAATGGGATCACAGAGAGTTGGAAAGGATTGAAAACAACAATAAGTGATTCTGAGAGCCAAAAGTGAAGCAGAAAGGCACTGCACTGGTGGGTAGAACCACTTTTCACGTAGTGCAGGGATTTCAAATAGGGAACCTCTATTTAATAGGCTAGTTGAACTGTAAGAGTGTGAGTAGGGGAGGTGATAATACAAAAGACTGGGAAGGTAGGAGGAAGACAGTATAAAGGGCTTCGAATGCCAAGCTGAGGAAGTTATATTCTATTCAAGAGGCAATAAGGAGGGGGCAGCTAGGTAGCACAGTGGATATAGCATTGGCCCTGGATTCAGGAGGACCTAGGTTCAAAGCCAGCCTCAGACACTTGACACTTACTAGCTATGTGACCCTGGGCAAGTTACTCAACCCTTATTGCCCCCCCCCAAAAAAAAAAGCTATTGCCTTTTTTTATAGGGAGCTGTTGAAGATTTTTGAGCAGGGGAAATTGACAGTCTGATCAGTTATAGGAATAACAATTTGGCAATGGTGGGTAAAGACAATACATGCTTGCTGATGATCATCTTAATCTTTTATAGTTTAAGAAACTAAGGCTCATAAAAATAAATTGGGGGGCAGCTAGGTGGCGCTGCAGTGGATAAAACACCAGCTCTGGATTCAGGAGGACCTGAGTTCAAATCCAGCCTCAGACACTTAACACTTGACTAGCTGTGTGACCCTGGGCAAATCACTTAACCCCCATTGCCCCGCAAAATAAAAAATATAAGAATAAATTGACCTGCTTGGTCACACAAGTAATAAGTGCAACTTGAAGTTTGAACCTGACTACAAGGTCAAATGCTCAGTATCTTGGATTGATGGTTTATCCTTTCAGCCCTAGCTTCCCCATCATGAAATTACTTGGTATTTATTAACATATGAATGGGGAGAATGGCTTGAAGGAATTCCCCAGATTTGAGCCTGTTCACCATTTTTATAGTTACTACATTCTAGGCTGGATAAGCAGCTGGCTTCCAGGCATGTGTAATGGGGCTGTCTCAGAGTTGGAACAGGTAGAGTGTGTGTGTGTGTGTGTGTGTGTGACTTGACCTGCTTCCTGGCTGCGCTCCAGTGAGGAAGAATGCTCCAAGTCTCTGGGTTAGGGTCCCCTTCCCCAATCTGCTTGTAATATGGCTTCAAAGCCACATGATGGCTGTGTTGATCCTGCCTTTATTTCTGCTTTGGAAGAGACCTCTTCTTAGATGGAGGAATATGGAACAATTCTGTGATAATCAAAAGGCTAGAAGGGTCAGGTGGTGTTAGAAGTCCTATGACAAAAGTCTATGCCAATGTCTGCCAGCAGCCATGTTCAGTGCTTCAGCATAGTCCCAAAGAGCAATCTTTAGGATCCAGGCCCACAATAGATGAAGGTGGCAGAGACACCATATGCCTTTTAAGCAAGGGAATGGCTTGGCTGCGATGGATTTGGAAGTGAACTTGGGAGGGGATCAATGCTTTGTAGCAACTGCTTTAAATTGGAAGTGGCTCTTTCCAGAGATGGAGGTGATATTGGGAGAGTCTGACCCTCAATAGGAGGGGATGTTCTCATTTCTGTTTTTGTTATGTCTTCTCAGTAAAGAATCTTTTGCAAAAGCTAATTGATGTTAATTGGTTAGCTGGTTTTGAGGTACAAAGCACTGGGTCAATTAATATTAGGGAGATGCCTGTAATTAGTAAGCTATGATATTGGGAGAGATGGGCAGCTAAGTGGCACAGTGGATCGTGTTGGACCTGGAGTCAGTAAGACATCTTTCCTGAGTTCAAATCTGGCCTTAGTCACTAGCTTGGCGACCCTAGTCGTGCAACCCTTATTCAGATGAGGTGGAGAAGGAAATGGCAAACCCTTCCAGTATTTTTGCCAAGAAAACCCCAAACGGAGTCAGAGTCCCACAGGACTGGAAAAGACTGAACAACATATTGAGAACACGCAGGACATCAGAATGAGTACCTCAGCCCCTCAGACTTGGGTTCTACCCCTAAAACCCTGAGCATGTGTTTGTGGGGGTGGTTGGGGTAGCCAGCCTTGCTCTGGAGACACTGCTTAGCAGGGAGAGTGGGAATTTTGCTCAGGGCAAAAGCTGCTTTAGGAAACCCATTTTCATGTTTGTCTTCCTCATCTCCAGACCGGACACACAGTAACCACTTCATAAATGACGATCGAAGTGTCTAAAGAGAAGGGTAATAATGTAACAACTCTCTGAAGGAGTTGTGAAGTGTGTGGTGTTAAAGTATGACTTGTTACTTTTACTAAAGCATAATAATAGCCATTGCTGCACAAATGACCTTATTGGATCCTCACGACCACCGGAGAAGCAGGTGCTATTACTTCGTTTTTACAGATGAGGAAACTGAGGCAGAGTGGCGCGAAGTGTCTAGTCCGGGTCCTCCAGCCTCCAGGCATAGTCCTCTCAATTCATTGCAGCAGCCGGCCGCAGCTTCCAAGTCTGAAGGATTTGGGTTGAAGCGCCGGCTCGGACACATACACTGCGTACCCAGGCGGCAGTTTGTACACTAGGGGCTGACAGCCCCCCGCCGTCTGCTCCACCAGTCCTCTCCCGGCCCCTCAGAAACTTTACTGGGCTCCCCTAGGTCCCGTCCCTCAGTTACATTAGTCTTTTTTCCGCGCTCTCACGCCCCACGCCCCCCACCCTCTCCCCTAATCCCTGCGGCTTCCTTATTGCTCCGGCCCCGCCCCATCAGCGAGTTTCGGCTCTTTCCGCGCCTCCTTGTCCCCGGCCCCTTCCCTTCTCTCGGCCCCATTCGTAACTTTCAGCTCTTTCCTCCGCCTCTAGCTCTTTTTCCCCGCCCCCGCGGTGACTTTCGGCTCTTTCCGTCCTCCGGCCCCGCCCCATTTGTAACTTTCAGCTCTTTCCTCCGCCGCTAGCGCCTTTTCCCCGCCCCCGCGGTGACTTTCGGCTCTTTCCGTCCTCCGGCCCCGCCCCATTTGTAACTTTCAGCTCTTTCCTCCGCCGCTAGCGCCTTTTCCCCGCCCCCGCGGTGACTTTCGGCTCTTTCCGTCCTCTGGCCCCGCCCCCTCCGTAACTTTCAGCTTTTTCCTCCGCCTCTAGGCCGTCTTCCCCGCCCCCGCGGTGACTTTTGGTTCTTTCCACCGCCCTTCGCCCGCCCTCCGCCCCGCCCCTCGGGCTCTGGGCCCTCTCCGCCGCGGCCCGGGACGTGACGCGCTTCGCCGCCCCGCCCCTCCCTCTCGGAGGCCTGGGCCGCCGCGCCGCCCGGCCCGGCCCGCCGCTCCTCCTCCTCCTCCCCCCGCCTCAGCGTCCGCTCGCAGTCGCCGCCATTTTGTGTGCAGTCCCGAGCGCGGCGGGCGCGGGCAGCCGGCGCTGAGGGAGGGCAGGAGGGCGGGAGGGCGTCCCGCAGGGAGTCCCGGAGGGGCCGAGCGCCTCCCGCCGCCGCCGCTTCCTTCTGGTCCTCGACCTCGTCCCGGGCCCGCGCCCGCTCCCGCCGCCCCCCGCCCCGTCCCCGCCCGGCCCCAGCCCCCGCCCGGCCCCGGCCCCAGCCCCCGCCGCCGCTCCCTGCCCGCCGCCGCCGCCGCCCGCCTGCCCCGATGAGGGCCCGGGTTCCGGGGCCGGACGGCCTGTGAGGGGGCGCCTGCCTCCACAGCCCCGAGGCCCGGCGGCCCGGGGCGGGGCGGGGGCGCGGGCCGCGCCGCGCCGCCATGGAGGGCGGCTCGCCGGGCTCGCCCCCTGCCGCCGCCGCCGCCTCGGACCCGCCACCGCCACCCTCCTCGTCCTCGCCGCCGCCGCCGTCCCCCACCGCCCAGCGTGAACTCCAGCGCCCCGGCCTCAGCCTGCTCCCTGACGACAGGTCGGGTAACCCGGCAGCGGCGGCGGCGGCGGCGGGGGGAGGGGGAGGGGAGGGGGCGGCCATGATGGGGGGAGGGGAGGGCGAGGGGGGAAGGAAGGAAGGAAGGGCGGGGTCGGGCTCCCGCCAGCCCGCCCGCCCGCCCGCTGCTGCCGGCCCGCTCTCCCCTCCCCCTGCCTTCCCCTCCCCCTCCTGCCTCGGTCTCACTCCGGGCGCCATGCTGCAGGCAAGGTGAGCAGCCGCCCCTTGCCCCCAGCCCCCGGCCCTGTCCCCCCGCGGGGGAGAGGGGCGCTCGGGGACTGGGGGTGGGGGCGGCGGGCGGGGTGGGGGAGGGGCGGGGAGGGGGCCGAGGCCCTGGCGGCCCCGGACCACGTGGGCCCCGTGCCTGGACCACGCTGCCTAGACTAGGACTCTCCCGTCCCCCACCTTCCTCCGTCTGCTCCCCCTTTCTCTGGCTCTCCCTCGCCCCCCTTTTGTCTCGTTCTCTTCCCTTTCCCTTGTTCTTCCCTCTTTTTCTTCTCCTTCCCTTCTTTCCATTCCGAGGGGCTGGATTTGGGAAACTCCCATTTCAGAGAGGCCGAAGTCAGGAGCCCACTCCCCTGTTCTGGAAAGAAAGGGTTTGGGCTGAATTGCTCCTCACGCACTTTCTTGGGGAGTAGCGCGGGGAACTCTTGTTTTCAGAGGAGGCTCAGGGTAAATGTAGGATCCTTTCTCTACACCCCGTCCCTCATCTCCCCCTTTAGAAAAATTCTCTCCCTTAAATTTTTATTAATTTATTTTTTAGGGAGTGGCTTGAGGAATCCTGACTTCAGAGATTGGTATTGGGGCGGGAGGAGAAGGCAGGTTCTCCCGTGTGGGGTGCAGTTTAGTTTAATGTAGGGTTGGGTGAGGCCAGAAACAGGAAATGTGTCATAAGTGTTTTGTGCTCCTTCTAACCCCACCCTACCCCACCGCCCTTCCCGCTCGGAAGGATTCACTCCACATCTGGAATTCACCGGGAAGTTGCTGGGCTCCAGGTATTTCTACCCCAAGGTCCCCTCCCCCCCCCCCCAGGACCCTGAATTTGCCTCTCTTTAGAGAGCATAACTTGTCTTTTCAAAGGAAAAAAACAACCACGTTCAAAGACACAAGCACAACTGTTTGGTGAGCATTTTTTTAAACCCCTACTTCCTGACTGCTGCCAGCCTCCAGATGGAGAAAACAAACAGATTAGCAAATGAATGTTTGCTAAGCCCAGGTTTCTCTTCGGGCTGCCCCCTCCCCTCCTGGGGATAGGTGCTTTACCACAAGCTGCTTACACTCATTAGCAGGCCTCTCAGGAATTCTCTTATGTCAGAAGTGTATGGCATGCAAGGGGTTGGGATGGTAAGTAGTCTCTTTTATTAAGTAATTAAATGAGTTCTCTCTTTGCTTCCTTCCTTAGCCCAAGACCAAAGAGATGCTTTTAAAAGAGAGTTAGTTTGTTGAAACCAGAACCTCTAACCCTATTGGCTCTTTTAGAGTTGCACATCCTTGCAAGTTAATCGTTTGAATTTGAATTTGTCCCTGAAAGTGCACAGTTTTCTTTTTTTAAAAAAGTCTACTGTATCATTCTCAAGTAGTAACTGACAGAAACTTCCATGTGGTCTCGATTTGACCTCTTTGCCCCTCAGATCCATTGCTTGGTCTCCAGCCTTCATCCCTTTATGAAGAAAGTGGATACTGTATCAGTGTGCCAGTCCATGCCTATGTCTGTAGGACAGAAAAATGTGATCTGCTCTTGTTAAACCAGCACCCTGCTCTGCTGCTCCCCCCACCCCCTTACTGGGGGGGGAAGTGGTCCACGCTTTCTCTCACATCTTCTCCTGTGTCTTGCAGTGATGGAAGTTTAAACTGACCAAGTCATTTGTAACATACTGTTGAAGCACAAACTCTGAACTGTCCAGTGCCAACCTTCTGGCTGCTTCTACTGTTCCTTTGTTAAGCACGTGCCTTCCTTACAGTGAAAAGTTCATGTGAATATGTTACACACCCAATCATGGTGGTCAGTACACCCCTCTGCCCCTCCTCCCACTGTATACCTCTCTGTCCTTCATGTACCAAGGAAAACCACACCAACTCAGTGACTTGCAGTACTGTACAACTGATGTGTTTTACAAGCATAAGTTTCTTTGAAAAATACAAAACACATGTTGAACCTCCATTCTCCCCTTTTGCCCTGTGTTGGTACCGTACAAATAAGGGCCCTTTACCATCCCTCACATGTAGTCCCTGCCTCATCCACAAGTCTGTATATTAAAAAGGACTCACTTTTGGGGGGAAAAGGAACCACTGTCCAGACTCAGTTCAGTTGGCCATTGCCCTCCCATGTCGTAAGGCTTCATAACCTCTTTGGTCTGAGCTGCAGTCGGGCATCATTCTGAGAGGGAGAGCCTAGTGTGACCACATAGCTCAGCATTGTGACCTAGCTGGAGAAGCAAAGATGTCTGAAGCACCCATAGGGAGCACATGTTTCAGAAAGCCCTTCTTCCTAGGACCAAACTAAAGGGAACTGAATTTTTTTTAAGTTGCTGTCAAGTTTCCCTTCCAGTGTGAAATCCACCCCCCACCCCCAAAGAGGCCAGTGGCCAAGAATAGCTACCAAGCAGCAGGTCTCCATTACTCTTGGAAATGGGAGATCTCCTTTCAGCAAAAGCTTGGTGCTTGGGTCAGTGGAAAAGGATGCTCATTTTCTTTGAAAGTGTTTTTTTTTTTTACATTGAGTATGTTGGCCTATTCCAAGGTGAAACAGTTTTTAAAGAAATAGTTGAAACTGTTTCTCTGTCATTAAGTGCTTTCCAAATACAGGGTACATTTTGGGCCTTCCTCTCCCACTCCCTCTCCACTTCTAATACAGACCAGCACCAATATGTATCCTTTCACTTTAAAAAAAAAAAATGAAGTTTAGTCCAGTAAGGCAAAAAAAAAAAAAGGCCTAGTTTTAAACATTGGGTTTATACTTTTGTTCAATTATTTTTTGCTACAGTATCACTTTTTAAAAAAAAATAACTGATGTACTCAGTTCAAAATAAAAATTCCTGGATGTTGCAAAAAAGAGAGGGGGGATATTTAGGGAAACTGTCAGCACATGTAGTAAATAACACATTTTAAAAGATAAAGAATTCTGTTTCATAGCCTGCCTTCTAAAGAAATCATTTTTGTGTGCAGCCACTTAAAATGAATTTGTCCAAGTGTGACAAAGGTGTTTTTTCCCCCAGTCTAAGGAAAAAATATTAGGACTTATTACACATTAACAAAAACCTCTCAGCAGAAAAATGTTAGAGATGTTAGAAGCCAGGATCCTCTCAAAATCAGTTGCTTTCCCAAATAGGCTGTCTTTAAAATGCAAAGCCTGACCTCTGGCTCACAAACAGTGGGTGGAACTGAGTAGTTTTATATTTTATATCCTTCAAAACCCCCAGGATTCCATAGAAGCAGCTGTTTGGATATAGTCCCTTCTCCTCTTGCTTTTTTCCCCTCCAGCTAGAAATGTTCTTCCCAAAGGACAGTGGTGAGTGTGCTCTTGTGTTCCTGAGACTTAGGGTTTGCCTGTTTATTTCCTGGTTTGCAAGATGAGAAATAAACATCTGATTCTAAGTGTGAGAAAAGGTTTCCAGATTTGGTGTAGAAAGTTCTCTCGTGTCATTTTCAGGCAAAGTGGCCTGGTTCTTGCTCTTCCCCCCTTTCCCTCCCCCTCCTGTGACATAGGAAAAATAGTTACTTGGTGAGTGCCACTTTTTTGGTAATAAGTGATGCTTTTGTGTGAAGTTATGTGGTGGTTGGAACCATTAGAACATCATTCAGCAGTGAGGCTTAGATGATATTTTCCATAGCAGAGCACAGGCCAAATCCCAGGAAAACATAATACTATGATCTGAATCTGTTTCTAACCAAAAGATTTTAATGGTCTGCTTATTTTGAAGTTATAAGGAATAGAATTCCAATATCCTAAGACTTTACAGTTCTCTGTAATGGAATTTCGTATGACCACGGGCCTGACTCGTTCCCCTCTCTTTGGATTCTAGTTTACTCTGGAAAATGAGGCCTTTGGACTAGTCCTTTCGGGATTTGTTCAGTTGAGTCACAGAACAGAATAAGGCAGAGCCTAGAAGAAAAATGTAATGACCAAGTAGGACATATGGAATTGGAATTGGGGAACAGATGAACTAGGAGATCTATGGAAGAGAATGTGCTTTGTTGGGGTTTCCAGAAGTGACTTTATTTTGAAAATGAGAGGCTGGGACTAGGCCAGCCCTTGGAGCTCTAGCAGTTTGTGAAGGTAACCTTATTCTTGGAGATTTGGGAAAAATCACCTGGCCAGCATAAAGGGTGATTTAACTGAAAAAGTCTGTGGGCTGCCTAAGTCTTCACTGCCCAGGAGCTGAGTAGGCAGGCGGTACTTAGCCCTTTGACCGACTTAATTCTGTTCAAAAGGATGAGGCTTGAATCTGTCGGTCTGTACTGTGTGTATAGAAAAAAGAGGTGAGTTGGTACCTTTTTTTTCCAGCTAGATGGCTGGTGGCAGGGTTGTATCCTGCCTGGATAGGCATCTAGTTGGTCATGGTGCTTGACTTGCTGAAATGTTGGGATGACTTGTAATAAGGATCTCTGCTGCTCTTTGTTAGACTTTGAATATCACTTTGCCATGGCTCTCTTCTACTGGGGAATAATGGCTAAATTGGTGTGCACTGAAGTGATGGAGGCTTGTATGTTTATAGTTAAGGGTTGATGGATGCAAACCATTTTCACATAACAATGGAATAGCATCCTTGAGCCTCTTTGTTGTGCATCCTGATTTCTTTTGGAAGGCAGAACTAGGGCCAGTTCTTGTCATAGAGCATTTGTAGAAGGTGAGTTCATAGGGAATTGGCCTAACCCAAATCTGGGACTCTGCATTCTTAGGGTCTGGTGTGTTTATTGGGACCAGGCCTAGCAGAAGTATTTGCAGAGAAGCTAGCTTGGTTTTTTGGTTTGTTTTTTAAGCTCTTTTCAGGTTCCATTCAGTTTAAATTGTGATGTGTATAAATTCGCTGTTGGGGTTGTATATATTCTAGAAGACTTTTGAGGCATCTTTGGTGTGTTTTATTTTCTGACCTGATACTACTATTTTAAGCTGTATCAGTGACTAAGATTGTGCTAAGTCTTCATTGGCTGCCTTTCATCCTCATAACTTCTCTGGAATGGGGAAACTGAGGCAGAAGGTTGGTCATTGGTGCCAGTTAATATCTTGGCAGACCACGTGGAAGCCTGGAGTATTTGGTTCTGCTACTGTTTGTCCTACTAACCAGGGTCTGTGACTTGGGGCTCACTAGTTTGTGATTTACCCTCTTGTGGGTTGGGAGAGATTTTTCTGCTCCGAGGTTCCATTGTTTCTGCATCCTGGCTTGTCCCTTTGAGAGACAGCTGGGGAGGCTTCAGGCATCCTCTTGCTACTTGTTTGTTCAGGGCCTTTAAAGGAGGAGAGCCTCCTCATCAAGCCACAGTTTCTTTCTCCCACCCCTCCCCTTTGGCCATGTCTGTCTAAGCTGTGCGTGAGGTACCTAGCAGTTGGTGTTCAGCAATGGTTTGCTGAGTAACTGATGCTCACACCGCTTAGATATGTGGGCCTTTAAAATGTATCTAAAATGTATCTGCAGATTTGGATTTAAGAATAAATTGGAGCCTTAGTCTGAAGCCTAGCTCAGCACTGACTAAACTGGATTCTAGACCAGCTGTCTAGTGTGGGATTAGGCCAGATCACTTGACAACCCAGGCCAAAATTTGTGCCGGGGCCTAGTGGTTGGGATTGTGGAAAAAAGTGTCTCCTTGGCTATGTTAGAGTCGAGCCCAAGACATCCACAGCTCCCTCTGGGTAATGGTGTGGCTTATCTTTTAGGCATTTATCGAGATGAAGGGTAAAGTTCACTTCTAGAGAGATCCGTGGAGTTTGTACTGGACCCTTGGCTTTTGGATTCCTTAGCCCAAGGGAATTTGGGTCGCAGGTTAGAAGATGTGTATGTCATCACAGAGCCCTTGGCACAAAGTCAGGAGCCTGAGACTGGCCTGTTCCCCAGTCAGTCAAGCCATGGGTAGCATTCCAGTCCATTGTCTTCTACCCTGATTCATGTCTCCCAGGCCAATGTCTCACTGCCTGTAGCATGAGCCAGGGCTTCCTTTTGTGGGCTGTTGCAGTTCATTTTCAACCCTGTTCTTTGGCAGCCTTGCACATACGAAGTAAATATTTGTTGAATGAAGGAATGCAGCCTCTGCAGGACACCAGCATCATATTAACCGGTTCCAGTTGCCAGTGGGTGTGAGTTTCCAGTCCCACCTTGATGGCAGTGACCAGAGTATGTGGAGAATAGAACTTTTTAGTGAATTTAGAAAGATCACATCAGCATGTTTCACTGTGGGAATTGCTGGGCCGAGTTGTAGCCTCGCTTCTACCAGCTTCTTCCATTTGGCCCAAGTCCCCTCACTGAGTCTTAGCCTCCCCAGCTGCACAATAAGGGAGTTGCAGTGGGGGATTGTCAGGGTTGCATTAGCCTCTAAAAGTTTGCAATCAGTGAAACTGATTTTCTTGGAAGAGAGAAGCAATATGGCAAGCAGCATTTAGTAGGTGCCTACTATATGCCAGGTACTGTGAGGTGAAGGCTTCCTTTGCTTTGAGAACTGATTGACGGGTGCCTTTCCCTTAAATATTTAGAAATTGGTCCTCCTGGAATCACAGTCATCTTTATTGTCCTAGCTTAGTGCCGTCCTGTGGTCTGAGTTGTCAGAAAGGTGAGGGACTTTGGAGTTTTCTGGGGCCGCCTATTTCAGAGGTCTGTCTGATAGGAGACTCGGCCATGGTTGGCGAAGATCTTTTAAGAAAGTTAAATATTGCCATAGAAAAGTGTTACCAAAGCTACAAGTAAGCTTTGTAAACATTTCATTGAGGGAGTAGCTGCCTCGGTGGTGGGAAAAGGTCCTATGGTCCTCAGTCAGTTGTACTTGCTGCCCCCAAGCTTTCACAGTAAATCTTACTTTAAGCTGTAGCCAGATGCAAAGCTCTGCCTAAGAAGGATTTCCTCTTTGGAACCACACCTGTACTATAAGCTGCTTAGGGTACAGTAGGCAGATGTGCCCATCTTCACCTTGGACTGAGCATTGAGACCTGCTTCCTCTCTCTCCTGAGTAACTCTGGACAAGTCACCTAAGCGTGGTCTCTCTTTCTCCCCCCGTCTTCCATCTGTACAGCTAAGCTGATCATCTTGAAATTAAATTTACTTGGTATCGTTACATGATGGGGCGGGGGGAGGGGGGGCAGCCTTGGACTTAACCCTTCTTTCTCCACCCTCAGTTACTCCATTAGGTGAAGTCAGATCTTTAAACCCTAACTGTGTGCTGACACCATTTTAAATACTGGAAGGGCAAATCCAACTCTAGCACTTCTTATAGACTGTCTCCGCATTTCTGGGCCCCAGCGTGCTGTCTTCTGTCAGTTACCAAGCACCTGCCTGCTCTGTGCAATGCCATCTTTAAGCAGGTGGGGGTGGCTGACAGAGAATGATACATTTATAACTTACGTCGCCTTAGCAGGTACAGCCCTCTGAGGGCTGTGAATGTGATGTCCACTCACAGCCCTAAGTTTGTGTTGAGCTTGTTACTTTTCAGAATGCTTTGTTAGCCCACTTGGTCCATACAGTATCCTTTTTATTATTGTTATGCCTTCGAGATGGGAAGATGGGTAGTAAAGTCACTCTCATCATTTGACATGTGAGAAAAAATGGCTAGTGGCCGAGCTGCTGACGGGGGCCTCCATGGTAGTCCAGGCTACCGTTTGATCCAACCAGAATTGTCTGCTGGATTGAAAGCCAAGAGAATGGCAATGTGCGATGCTAGCCCATGTTTCCTGTCTTTGCTAACGCAGTTTCTGCTTGGTGTGACAGATAGGCTTTAGTGTTAGCACATCGCCACGGAGACCCTAGAAGTGATGTCATAGATGCTGAGCTATGACCACACTGGAGAATTGTGAAAGGGAGGCTAGACTCTTAGTCATTTTCTCTTGCTTAATGAACCTAGGTAGCAAGGACACAGCAAAACACGTGAAAGACCAAAGGTTTATTTTGAGACTTTTCTGGTCCTGAAAATACGTGAACCAGGTTTACCGTGGTGATGCCGTGACTTTACCACTTAGACCCTGCGAATGCCTCGGAGACCTTTCTTAGGAACCTGGCAGAGGCCTCAAATTATTTTCTAAGAGAAAAGCTTTATCTAGTCCCACTAATTCCTAGTATAAAAAGTTTTCCTGCAATGTCAGATGTTAGGGTTCCAGAGGAACCTAGTTAGGTCTGTTGGTCATTTGCTAAACGTCTGTGAAAACTAGCCTGTATCTAATTTTTGAGGGCTTGTTCCATCCGGGGCCTTTTTGAACCCTTCGGGATACATTCTGAATATCCTGAGTCACTGAACACTGAGAGAGCCTCCCCAGGCACTCGGCACATTGAGGGTTAGGGCTGCCAATCACCATAGTCTTGGCCTTCACATTGCCTAGCTAGCTAGCTGCCTTCTGTCAGCGGCTCTCATGCTCTACAGGTAACCCCCACCATTGCCATGAATGGCCAGATTTCTTTTCCTAGATAGCGCTCCAATCACCTATGTCCTTCCTCATTTCACAGGGTTTGGGGTTTTTGGTTGGGGTTTTTTGCATGTTTCTTGACTTCATTTTTGCAAGCAGTGTCATCTCTTCTTCAGAGATTGGTTATTTCATTACTGCTCTTTTCAAGATGCCCTGGACTGCTTGTCTTTTAACCATTTTACCAATCATCCCCCCACCCTTATAGAAATAGGGGAAACACCAGCTTCCTGATTTTGTTAGCAGAGCTCTTGAGACAGGACATTGAAACGCCTTTGATTTCATCATTCCCCCTGCAAAGGATTTGACTGCATTATTTCCTCTGAGCAAGGGAAACTTTCATTTTAGGCTTATCAAAGGAGGCTCGCCTCGGCTGCCTGGCTCTTCCTTCTGGTAGGCAGCCGTACACTGAAGGTGTTTGCTCCTGTAGCTGTGCTTGGTTCCTGAAGAGGAAGAGCTGTTGTTGGAGCCTAGTCGTGTAGAGAGCGCGGGCCCTGCCCGTGTACTGTGGCCACTTGGCCCTTGGCTAATTCTCTAGAATGGGCTTGCTGCTTAGGAGATTCAGACCTTTGATTCTCTGAGCAGGATGCTTTGGGGAGGGGGGCGCAACAGAGAGAACCCTGAAAGTCAGGAAGACTTGGAGACCCCATTTTGCAGTCCTCTTAGTGTCATCTTGGTCCGGTCCCTTTCTCACCGTAGGCCTCACTTTGCAGCTGTCCGTACAGTGTGGGGCTTGGATGGAATGACCCTCAAGTCCTTTGCAGTTCCAAGTCCTGTGAACCCTGGCTTTGGTCCTAATGAGCTGTGTCAGCCTGACAAGCTACTTCCCAGCTGGGGGCCTCTTGTTTCCTGACTTCTAAAATGAGGGGATTAGATTTGATGACATCAAATGGCACTTCTGGCTCTAAGAGCCCATTTGTGTGTTTCTCAAAGGAGAGGTATTTGTAAAATGCTTAGCACAGTGCCTGGGACACACACTTGTCCTCTTCAGAGCCCTTTGGGCCCCCTCTTGCATAGGAGTTTAGGAGTAGGAAGGGGGAGAATTAGCTATTTGAGGAATTAACCTTTTATTTGGCCCCCTGCCACCCCTTGGTGGCCTGGTTTGAGATAGGTATGAATACAGGACAGTGTCTTGTTTTTGATAACCTTGGCTAGCTGAAATGACTGAGTGATTTCCCCATTATATTCTCAGTGTAAGCTTTAGTGATGGAAGGATGCCTTGTCAAATCACTAGTGCCAGTAAGATCAGCCTCCAAATACGTCTAGGTAAATGGGCTTTTGCTGTGAGATTATTCTGGGTCTTATTGAGAATTGGTTTCTTCAAGTGCTCTGCCTTAAATCTGTCCTATCTGCCTTTATTTTGGGGAGTCCCTTCATTGTTTTTGGTATCAGTTGTGTTCAGTCTTAGAAAATGGATAGGAGGATACACAGAAATGCATACTCGAGCATTTAACACTTAAGAATGCCCTCCTTTATCTTGACACTTGACATTTAGTATGTCTTTCACCATTGACCTGCAGCTAATTGTGAGAGGATCCTCAGAAGTAAGTTAGCTCAGAAAACCTGATGGGGTCATTAGGATTGCTCTGCAGGCTCAGACCAGTGGCCTCTCAGGCCCTGTGTTCTCCTAATAAGGGCTGCAGTGAGAGGTGGATGGAGCAGGGCTGTGCTCCATGAATTCAGCCAGAGAAGATTAGGGACAAGCCACCACCCCGGCTTCCCTAATAAACCATTAAAGGTCAGCCATCCATGAACTGACATCAAGTGTTTCTCAACCTGCTCCTGTTTTCCCCGAGTTCTACCTCCCGGGGCTTTCCTACCCAGGGTGCAAAGTAGAGTCTCACGGAACACAAATGCTCAAGGCACTGATTGCATTCTCTGAGTGTGAAGGGCATCCAGGACAGCCCCTTTGGGGGAACAGCTGGACTGTTGGTCTGTTTCCTTCCTTCAGGAATACAGGCCAGTGAGCAGGCACCCTCTGACCATCCCTTCTCATTCACAGAGTACTCTACACGGAGCCAGGCCTAGGGACATTTTACATGTCACACCTGAAAAAAAGGAATATCAACTGAATTCTAGTCTGGTCTACTTTTGGCTGACTGTGACCCCTTAGAAAGCCCCTCCTCAGTTTCCCCATCTTAAAATGTCATCTCCTATACCTCTCTTGGCCTTTAAGTAGGACCCTTCCATTGTGAGTGTTGTCTGTGTTCTGCATAAGCTGTTCATTGTATGTTTGACTGGGCTTTGTTCCTTGTCATTTGCCTTTTTCTCCTGGTGACCAAAAAATTCCCCTTTGAAACTCGAGAATTCCAGCTAATCATCCTTCTCTGGGGCCTTAATATCTTTCTTAAGGCTCTGAAGATAATGAACTCCCCACTGTTTTCCAGGTATAGGTTTAGACCTGCTGTGTGAATCCCTTTAGCAAATGATCAGGGCATCATGCACGCAGAGCTGTGCGGCTCTCTGTAGCCAGCCTGACACCTGAGCAGAGTCTTCTGCTCCTTGGAGCAGCCACTGATGCCTGCCCCTGGTGAGGAGGCTTACATTTGTCCCAAAGGGCTTTGCTCTTCTTGAATGGATTCAATTAGGTTTGCCGTTTAGCTCGCTCTGGGGAGCACAAGGGCTCCTAGGGGGAGCCTCCTTAACTGGACCAGAGCACCAGTTAACCACTTCCCCTCCTGGAGGGCAGGGGGAAATACCGAGAGGCCTCCTTTTTACAGGGACCTTGTGGGAAGGGTTCTTGCCATGCCTGGCATTTTTTGGAGGGTGGCAATGGTTCCATTGGGGCAGGTGTCTGAGGCTATGCCTGGCAGAAATGTGTCCGCCTGCCCTGTGAGTCTGCTTTTCCTGATCCTTCTAATTAGAAATTGGAGTGGATTCATTTGTGTTTGGGAAGGCAGTGAGCTGAACATCGCCCATTGTGGTTTGCTCCACCGGTTTGAGGCTTTTACCATGGGTCCCTGATGCTTTTCGTTTGGGAATAGAGGTGAGCAGGAGTTCCAGTTTTCTGCAGGCAGGTTTATACCTTGGGGAGCGATACTGGATACCTAGAAGGAGAATTCCAGAGTGGAAGGTGGTGGAGGGAGTGCTCAGTTACAGGTGGTGTTCCTGGGGACCAGAGAAAAGGCCTTTCTTTTTTTTTTTTTGTTTTGTTTTTTTTTTTTTTGTTTGTTTTTTGAGTAAGGCAATGGGGGTTAAGTGACTTGCCCAGGGTCACACAGCTAGTAAGTGTCAAGTGTCTGAGGCCGGATTTGAACTCAGGTACTCCTGAATCCAGGGCCGGTGCTTTATCCACAGAAAAGGCCTTTCTTTATATGTTTCCTCTTAATTAGCTTGCTTATGCCCCCAGTGTAGAGGTGGAAAACCGAAGTTGTAGAATGTTCTTCTGGACCTGAAGTCAAGTGACTGACCAGGTCCTGGAGATGGAATCATAGAATTTTCTTGCCAGCCCTGTGGATCTTGTTTCATTTCCTTTTTGCGGCTTACTGATTCATTGGAATTGGTGGAGTTCCCATAGTTGTAAGCACATGTTTCTGGGGACTTGGGGGAAGGAATTTGGAAGCCCATTTTCCTTTTTCAGCTCCTGAGTTTGAGTGTTGTCTGTGGGTAAAGATGAGGATTCCCTGTGATCTCTTCCTCCTTAATTTCTTCTTTCTCTCCTTGAGGTTCCTATTTGTAGGTACCGTTGTGCTGGAGAGCTGTTTCAATTTTCAGAGCAAGAAAGAGTGGGGTGTTCAGCATAGAAATGGAAGGATTCGATGGTTAGAGGGTAGAGAGGAACTTGGAGGGGCACGGTAGTGCAGGATAAGTTTAGGTGAATAAGGAATCGGAAGGGAGTGAGCCTCGAAAGAGGGCGTGCTATGTGCCAAGCACTATGTAAGCAGACACCATCTCATTTGATCCCCACAACAACCCTGCAAGGGAGATGTGGTTGATTTCCCCATTTTACACTTCAGAAAACTGAGGCAGGCAGAGGGTAAATGACTTGTCCAGGGTCACACAGGTTGGACATGTCTGGGATGGGATTTGGACCCAAGTTTTCCTGATCCCAGACCTAGTGCTCTATCCGCTGTGCAGCCAGCCAAAAGATAGGGGGGGTGCAGGGGGCGGGGTTGCGTGTCTTTCACCATAACTCTTTTTTTTTGGTTTTGTTTGTTTTGGTTTTTTGGTGAGGCAATGGGGGTTAAATGACTTGCCAAGGGTCACACAGCTAGTAAGTGTCAAGTGTTTGAGGCCAGATTGGAACTCAGGTCCTCCTGAATCCAGGGCTGGTGCTCTATCTACTGCGCCACCTAGCTGCCCCCACCGTAACTCTTTTTTAAGCCTGTCACATCCTAATGTGGTCCCAGAGACTTAACACCGTCAGTAGATGTGGGCATTTGATTGGGGCACAAGGGCTGTCCTGGACCTTCTGTCTTTGCTAGCACCTCAGCACTGCTACCTCCACATACCCCCATCCTCTTTCTGTGCTTTGTTCCATTCTTCCCAGCATGAATTCGTTCAGGGCTTCTCTAGGATTGTGGGTGTTTTAACAGTGGTATTGACTTTCCTATTGCTCCTTCCCTTCAGAATGGCGGTGCCAGAAGTGGCAAGGCAGGGCAGTGACCCTAGATCCCATAGGCCCTCCTAAGCAGACATTGTTCTTTCTCCCTCTGTCCAGTTGGCTGTCTAGATCCCTTTGTGTCTCTGTCTCTCTCTGGTTTCCTATATCTTCAGCTATATGAGGAACCCCTATGTTCCCTGTTATATGTTAAAGGGCAGAACCAGAAAGAAGCCTGGCCTACTAGCAAAGCTACTTGAAAGGCCTTCTAATTTTGGATTTCCTTTGGTTTATAGGGAAGATGGAGAGTTGGAAGAAGGAGAGCTGGAGGATGATGGGGCTGAAGAGACCCAGGACCTTTCCACAGGGCAAGAAAGGAGCCGCAGAGAAAAAGGAGAGAAGCATCACAGCGATTCGGATGATGAGAAGGCTCACCGGAGGATGAAACGGAAGAGAAAGAAGGAGCGGGAAAAAGAGAAGAGGCGGTCCAAGAAGAAGCGGAAATCCAAACACAAGGTAAGGCCGTGTAGACATTTCGGAAATGTCTGCTATGTACTGCATGCTATATTAGGAAAATGACTGTGGCAGTGTTGTCGGGAGTAATTGGGTCCATAGGCTTCTCTTCACCGGCTCTCATCTTCAGTGTCTAGGCACCAGATGATCCCTCAACACTCTTGGGCCTTGCATTGTATCCCCTTCCCTCTGTTCCCACTGGCACCACCCTAGGATATGGTCTCTGTGCTGTTGCCTCTGTTCTCATGCCAGAACAATCCATCTTTCATACTCACATCAGAACATTTCCTACATACACAGATGGCTGTCACTTACCTTCAGTGGCTCCCTATTGCTGATTGAAATTCAGATTCCTCTGCTTAGTATTCAAGGCCCACTTGATGCCCATCGGTCCTGGGCTTTGGCCTTATGGGACCATGCTCTGTTACTGTAATTCACACCAGGGCTCTGCTTGCAACATAGCCTTTCTTTCCTGCTTTGTCTCTCTTTTTTCTGTTTGTTTTTTGTTTTTTGTTTTTTTTGGTGAGGCAGTTGGGGTTAAGTGACTTGTCCAGGGTCACACAGCTAGTAAGTGTCAAGTGCCTGAGGCTGGATTTGAACTTAGGTCCTCCTGAATACAGGGCTAGTGCTCTATCCACTGTGCCACCTAATTGCCCCTCCCCCTTTGTCTCTTGAAAAGACCCTTTAAAACTAGCTCAGATGCCGTGTCCTCCATGAGGTTTTTTTCCTTCGTCATTTGGCCCTCCTGACTGTTAGACTTGAGGCAGTCCTCTGCCTTGGGACTCCCTAATGATCTTGTAATGTGATGGCATCAGTTACGGTTTGGGCCCCTCTGCTTACTGGGCTAGAATCCCCAAAAGGATAGTGACCGTAGTGATCTTGTCTTGGGTCCTCCACTGTCTGGGGGAGTATTTCGCATGGAGTAGATTATACACCAAATGTTTGCTGTTGCATTTGATGTTGGGAGAGGCTAGACTAGAGGCATGAGATGAATGAAGAGCCCGAGACCAGAGGAGGGGTTATAAAGGCTTGTCTGAAGAGGACAGATGCAATAGACACTGTTGAGGTGGACATTTCAGGTGTACATACGTAATTGTGTTGCTGGGTTTTTCTGGGCTAAGCTGTTAAAGTCACAGGCTCTTCCTTCTCTAACAAAAGCAGTAAATATGCCTCCTTTTATCCTAGCGACACGCATCATCAAGCGATGATTTCTCCGATTTCAGTGATGACTCTGATTTCAGCCCCAGCGAGAAAAGCCACCGAAAATATCGAGATTACAGCCCTCCATATTCATCTGTGAGTACGCTGACAAAATAGAAGAGTGTTCTACTAGGCTTTTGATTCCCTCCTAACGAAGCTTTGCTTAAATCCCAATGTTTTGGCTCTGGGAACAAAGCACACAGTTCTGTGTGGTCCCAGTAGGGTGATGTTTTATTATGGAAGAGTGTTGAATGCTCTCATTGGCAGGCTCTCCCTCAGACTTTAAGGATTGGTTCTGAAAGTGAGCATGGGGCCTTTGTGAGCTGTTTAGGAAATTTTTTATGTATCTGAAGTGAAATCCCCATCCTATCATCTTTGAGCTTGGTGTAAATTTAAATTCCTTTTGGATAGGTTTTTTTTTTTTACCTTAGAAAAGGAATTCCTCTACCTCCCCTCTCCTAACCCAAGTCAAATATCTTTTTTGAGAATAAGTAGATATCTCACTGTTCCAAGTGTTCTGGAAATGGGTCATAAGAGATTAGGTTTTGACATTCCAGTGTGATGTAGAAAGAGCCCTAAATTTGTAATCTGAGTTTAAATCCCAGCTGTGACTCAGACTAGTTGTGTCCCCATAGGCCAGGCAGGGTGATGCTGCTGCTGCTGAGAAAAAGAATGAAAACTTAGCCAGGCCTTTGAGGTTGGCAAAGCCCTTTATATAGAGTATCTCATTGAACTTACAGTTAGGAAGACTTGGGTGCAGTGCTTGCTGCTGATATGAGCTGTCTGACTATGGACAAGCCCTTTAATCTCTGTGAGCCTTGGTTTAGTCCTGTGTAAAATTAAGAGCAGTATCTGAAGCACCTGTCTCATGGGGTTGTTGCCAGGCAGAAAAGAGAGAATGCATGGGGAGTGCTTTATCAAAGGCAGTTGTTATTTCAGTGTCTGTAAAATGGGATGAGAAGGGTTTTTGTCTCGCTTGCTTCATGAGGCTTTTGTTAGGCGGTGCAGAGTGTGCCATTGCCATTGAGAATAGGAGGGTGACTGCTCAGCTATTTTTTCACATCCTGATTTGGGATGTTAGACTTTTATCAAGATACTTGAGTGAAAGCTTTCCCCCAGTTTTTCTTTCCCACCTTTCTCTGCACAGTTTTAAAAAATATTATCAAATTAATCTATTTTATTTTTTACAATTTCCCCTCAGTTACAGCTCACTAAGAATTTATCCCCTCTCCAGAGTTGAGATAACAATCCCATATCCTCTTAATTTTTTCTATTTTTTTTTTGTTTTACTTTTTTATATTTAGAACTGTTCCTTTTGGAATTTATTGTGGCATGTGTGGTGTACAAGGCTTTGTAAATTGGGGAACTGTCATTATAAACAGGAAGTTAAGCCCATGAAAGATTTTATAGTTAATTGACTTATGTTGGTATTGTTGCAGTCAGACATGGGTTTTTCAAGTAATTTAATTTAATTTTCAGATCCTTATTCTCTCTTTCTTTCTTCTCTCACTGAGAAAGCAGGAAAAACCAAACCCCTCTTACAGATTCCCACATAGGCCATGTCCCTCAGAACATCTCCATTGGCTTCCTGAGTCCATGCTCTCTCTGTTAGGAGGGGGTCAGCTGGATTCATCTTGAGGCCTCTGGAATTGTGATTGGCCACTGTGTCCATCAGCGTCTGTAATAGACCTGTCGGATGTAGTCCCAGAGAGCGGCATGTTTCAGGTCCCAAACATGCTCTGTTTGGCGAACCTTACCCCAAAGTGCCTTGGGGCCATGGAAGTGACAGCAGTGCTTTTCCACGCATAGTGGGTGTCTGCGTTCCAGTGGGAGCTGGAAGGCCCAGCTCTGCCTGGGATGCACTCGGGAGCCTCTGGGGTCAATTCTTTTCCTTTGCTGGGCCTCAGCTTCACCTCAGCAAGAAGAGAAACTTGCCGTTGGTCACCTTCGGCTCATTTTCCCTTGTTTCCCTTGGATCCTCTAGTCTCACCAGCAGTATCCTTCATCTCACAATGCCCCTTTGTCCAAGAAGAGCTACTCAAAAATGGAAAGCAAGAATTACAGCATGTATGATGACTATGAGAATGAGCAGTATGGAGAATATGAAGGGGAAGAAGAGGAAGACCTTGGGAAAGAGGAGTATGATGACTTCACCAAAGAGTTGAACCAGTATAGACGGGCCAAGGAAGGCAGCAGCCGAGGGCGAGGTAAGCTATTCCAGAATGCAGAAAGTTTCCTGCTGTAAAAACGCATCCTTGGCCTTGAAGTGTAAGGAAGGGTCTCTGTGGGACGGTGGAGAACAGGGATCTGCAGCTTTCCCAACCTGGCACCACTTTGTCAGGGTGGTGATCACCCATAAGTTACTCCTCCTCTCCCCTGAGAAGCTGCTGAAAGGTGATGTGGCTCACAGTCCACAAGCTGTGTGACCTTGCTTTCTCTTTTTTTGCGGGGCAATGAGGGTTAAGTGACTTGCCCAGGGTCAAACAGCCAGTAAGTGCCAAGTGTCTGAGGCCGCATTTGAACTCAGGTCCTCCTGAATCTTTCTCTTTTTGCTCTAGAGAGGGTCTACAGGAGGCAGGGACGCCTGCATGGGGCTTACTTCTTTCCCATATTGCCTAACCCTCCCGATGGCCCTACGCATTGAGCCATCTCTTGTAACAAAGAATCAGAAAGAAAAGCAGTTCAGAAAGGCTAGGTGCTAGGTGCACATTAGCTGAGTCTGCCCATGTGCACAGCCTTCATACCCATAGCCTTTCTTGTCCTGGATTCTGATCTTGCTCACAGCCCACCATTTCATTGACCGTCCTGCAGGAGCCAGAGGCCGAGGGAGAGGCTACAGAGTCCGAGGAGGGCGTGGAGGAGCCAGAGGGAGAGGAATGGGCCGAGGAAGCCGAGGAAGGGGCAGAGGTTCTATGGGAGACCATCCAGAAGAGGAAGAAGATTTCTATGAAGAGGAGATGGAAGTACGTGCTGCTTGTCCTAGGTGGCTTGCAATTTCGTAATTGTGTGTCTGCTGTGAAGAACCCTAGTAGTGTTCTCCAAAGAATGGTCTGGGAGCTCGGGACCCAAGAAGAGTCGGAGTAATTTTAACCTAAATTTCAAAGCTAACACAGATCTAAGCAGTCTCTGAAGGAAGGGGAGGGAGCAAGGGCTTGATGGAGACAAGATGGGAAACACTTAGTCTCTGCAGTACAGCTGTCCTCCAGAGACTACAAAAGGACTAGAAGCACTCCCCATGTGTAGATGATGCAAGGGCCCCACAGCTTTTCCCTTCTCGGGACCTCGGGACCTCGGGGTCCTTGTCTGTAAAATGAGGGACCTAGAGTTGGTGGTCTCTGGGTACCCCTTCTCCCTCCCACTCTCTGGTGCTGTGATTCTGATATAGAGACTCTATAGAGCTCATAAACCCACAGCTTTGCTGAATCACCTTGGAGTTGAAGGTAATTGGCTCGCCACCTTCAAACACTCCTCATTGTTTAAAGAAGGAATTGGGGTATGGAGATGCCATGAAGGTTTAGCAAGCCAGGGCCATTAGGTGTCCCTGGAGGCCATGCTTGTCATTCTAAGTTAAAGAACGAAAGGTCAGGGGCGCGTGGCCGTGACTGGAGTGGAGGCCTCCCTCGGTCTCTGTTGCAGACACCTCCTCTTTCTGAATTCTAGTTTGGCGAGAATGAAGAGCTGATGGGTGAAGAGGACTATGATGAGTACTCCAAAGACATGAACCAGTATCGCAGGCCCAAAGATGGCCGAGGGCGAGGTACGGCTGGTCCCTGAGGGGTCCGGGGCTCGGTTGGACGTCAGTGGCTTGTGGGGGGCTGGCCTGGCCGTGGCAGCGTCTGATTTTGGGTGGAAGGAATGCACAGTCAGGCGGTTCTTCTCTCCTTCAGGTTTAAGTCGGGGCCGAGGCCGTGGCTCGAGAGGTCGAGGCAAAGGGATGGGACGAGGCCGTGGTCGAGGTGGGAGCAGGGGAGGCATGAACAAGGGAGGAGGCATGAATGACGACGAAGAGTTCTATGATGAGGACATGGGAGTGAGTGGACTTTTACATTTGACCCTGGGTCCTGGAGGGCCCTGAGTTGGCTGTTCTTGGGTTTGCCTTCTGCCCTGGGGGCGGGGTGACCTGCCCTCTCTAGACCTTGTGTGGATGGGCGCTGAGGCTGCCTGGGAGTCACACTCGGCACATACGTTTCCTTTATTCTGAGGGGTGTGTCAGGGGAGGTGTCCACCCCCCCCCCCCAGTTTGGGACCTCTGGTCAGGGTGGTCACTCACACAAGGCCTACTGACCTCCTGTGGCTCTTGACAGGATGGTGGTGGTGGCGGCTATCGGAGGAATGACCATGACAAGCCCCACCAGCAGTCAGACAAGAAGGGCAAGGTTATCTGCAAGTACTTTGTGGAAGGCCGGTGCACATGGGTAAGTCCAGACCGTCAAGCAGGGTGGGGTAGCGGTGGCGGGGCCACACCAAGAGGAGAGCGCTTGGTGACCTCCTTGTGAGACTTCCTTCCCACACCTCTGTCCCCAGACCTTGTGTCTTCTCACAGTGGTGTCCAAGGGCCTCTGAAATGAAGGACACCACTGTCAGGGTGGGTGATCACACCCGAGGGAGGGCCTGGGCTCCCCTCACTAGCGCATCCCGGGGCGCCGCCCTTCTGTGTCCTTCTGCAGGGAGAACATTGCAATTTTAGCCACGATATCGAGCTGCCGAAGAAGCGCGAGCTGTGCAAATTTTACATCACAGGCTTTTGTGCCCGAGCGGAAAACTGCCCATACATGCATGATATCCTTTGACTCTTGGTCCCTCCCTGAGGCCCTGGGCCCTGATAATGCTCCTGTCTCCTGACTTCACACTCCCTAACAGGCAGTGCCTGAAGCCCCATGGCCTGGAGGCAGCCCTCGGTGGGAATGGTTGCTGGTGCTGGCTGCACCCACTGAGGCAACCCCTCGTGAGGGCAGGTGGGCACAGGGAAGCTCATTGCACTGGCAGTCTGCAGGGAGATCCTTGGCTTCTCTGACCTGCTGTGTCCTCCTCTGAGGCCTGGCCATTAGGCCAGCCCATTCCCGTCTCTGACATCAGAGGATGTTTGCCTTGACCACCACAAACGTGATTTTCCTTGTAAGCTCTTTCACACAACTGGGAACTGTATCAATGGTGATGACTGCATGTTCTCTCATGACCCCCTCACTGAAGAGACAAGGGAGCTTCTGGATAAGGTAAACGTGGGGGCGGGACCGACTTGGGAGGGGGCCAGCTAAGAAAGCAGGCCAGCCCTTTGATGTCCCGTTATTGGAAGCCAAAGCCTGAGGACTTGTTTTAGAGGGTGGGGCTGGGGCGGGGCATAAATGTTCATTGAGCACCTACTGCATGCTGAGCTCTGGGGGTACAAAGAAAGGTGACGGCCCATACTCTCAAGGACCTCAGCCTCATGGGCAGACAACAGGCCAATAGCTATGGAAGAACAAGACTGAGACAGACTAGGTTAACAGGGAAGGCATGAGCAGGAAAGGGAAGCAGGGGCGGGGAAGGTTTCCTCCAGACGGGATTGGAGCCTGGACTGGAAGGAAAGCAGAGGGTTCAGTAAATGGACAGAAGGAGGGAGAGATCCCAGGCCCAGGGAGGCGGGGAGAATGGGTCAGTGGCGTTCAAAGCCCTTCCCAGCATGCCCCCCGCACCCTCCTTTGCAGGCTCACTAGCCTTCTCTTCCCCACCACGTGCTCTGCCATCCAGGGACCCGTCTGCCAGGGTTTGTTGAATGTTGGGTCTGATCTTTAGGAAGATCATTTTGATAGCCAAGCGGGGCACAGACCAGAGGCAGGAAGACCAGTTAGTCACTCGGGGAGAAGTGAAATTTTTTTTTTTTGGTGAGGCAATTGCGGTTAAGTGACCTGCCCAGGGTCACACAGTAAGTGTGTAAAGTGTCTGAGGCCAGACCTGAACTCAGGTCCTCCTGAATCCAGGGCCAGTGCTCTATCCACTGTGCCACCTAGCTGCCCCTTGAGAAGTGAAACTTGATGAAAAAAACAGTTTAGAATTAGCCGTTGAAAAGGACCAGAGACTGCAGCACTTCTGTGCAGCACATAGCTGGTGCCCCCAGCTCCTAGGGCAGTGTCTGTGGTTTGTCTCCCATATCCTTACTGGGCTATGTCCTTCCCTCTGTTAGGGCATGGCCAGGGCAGGGCTTTCCCCAGCACTTGGCACCCACAGTGCCCGTCAGAGTTAACAGTAAATGCTTGTACAAGTTCAGGTCTTTGCTACCTTCGGCCTTTACTTGGGTATGCTTTAGTAGTATAGTTTAAAAGAGATGAGAGTTCTCTGTTGTCTAGACCAAAGCTCCTTGAACTGTGGGTCGCATAAGAAAAAGTCTTAAGAAACCCTGGTCTAGACTAGTCTGAACCAGCTCCTCAGCTCTACAGAGTGTTACAAGGATAGCTGACGTGTAGGGCTACAAGGCTCTCCAGATGGTAGTTACTCTTAGCACCACCTGGGCTTTGAGGTAGGAGCCCTGGGGGTAGGCATTAAGAGCACTTGTCATCGAAGGCCAGTCTCGCTGATTCTGTGCATTCTCGAAGTTCCTGAAGAACCTCTGGTGTCATGTTATTTTAAGAGCAGCGTTTTTTGCTGGGGCAGCAGGTCAGCCCGTCATAGGAGACGTATCCTTCCCCTGGCCTGCCTCCCATGTGACATGGGAGGGGAGGCCTACTAAGTAGTGCCCTCTGCTGATCAGTCCCTGCTCCAGACCCAAAGTAACTTAAGAGTGCTGTGTCCCAATTGGAATCTTTAAAGTCAGTGTGTCAAAGCTGGACAATCCTCAAAGGGGGAAAAAATAAGCTTTGTTTTTCTTTAAAAGGACTTTTTTTTTTGGTGAGGCAATTGGGGTTAAGTGACTTGCCTAGGGTCACACAATTAGTAAGTGTCAACTGTCTGAGGACAGATTTGAACTCAGGACCTCTTGAATTCAGGGCTGGTGCTCTATCCACTGCGCTACCTAGCTGCCCCAGGACATTTATTTTTACATTGTTTTATATATTGTGTTAAATATTTACCATTTTACATGTACAAAAATCTAACAATCGTTTTTTAAAATTTGAGTTCCAAATTTCTTTACCTTTCCTCCTCTCCCCTTCCTTGAGAAGGCAGCAGTTTGATAGGGATTATACACGTGAAGTCATGCAAGCCACATCTTCTTATTAGCCAAGCTGGAAAAGAAAACGCAATAAAACCAAAAAAATCTGCTTCAGTCCACATTCAGAGTTCTTCAGTTCTCTCTAGAGGTGGACAGCATCTTTCATCTTAGGTCCTTGGAAATTTAACAAAGAAAGAAGGGGCAGCTAGGTGGCACAGGTGGATAGAGCACTGGCCCTGGAGTCAGGAGGACCTGAGTTCAAATCCAGCCTCAGACACTTAATACTTAGTCACTTAACCCCAATTGCCTCACTTAAAAAAAAAAAAAGTAACTGGAAGGCAAGGCATTCATGCCTCAATTAGAAAAAGTTAGTCTTTCCAAACCAAGAGCAATGCTGGACCACTCATATAATTAGTCTTTGCAGAAACACTACCCAGGCATCCCCCTTCCATGCCTTTGTTCACTTCATCCCCTTTTTCCTGGGATCCTCCTCTTTGTGTATATTTGTGTACAGAAACCCTCCTTTCCTGGAAGGCCCCTCTCAGAGGTCACCACTGTTAAATCTGCTACTGAGCTTCAATTCTGCTTCATTTGGTTGTTGGGCATTTTCCATTGGATAGGCATCTCAAATTTAACATGTATGGAACAACACATTGCTTTTCTCCCCAAATCTTCCCATCCTCTGATAAGGGGCATCCACCATCTTTGAGTCACCTAAGTTTACAGCCTTCAGAATCATTCCCTATTCTTTTCTCTTCCCATGCCTATCATATCAAAAAACTTTTCAAATCTTGTCATTTAAAAAAAATTAATTTCATTTTTTAAATTAAAAATCTATTTTCTATCCCTTCTCCCTCCCCTCCACCTTAGAAAAAAAAATAAAAATGAACCCTTGTACCACATATGAATAGTCAAGCAAAACAGTTTCCTTAAATTGGCCATGTCTAAAAAAATCTGTCTCAATCTATGTTCTTTGTCCATTACCTCCCTTTCAGGAGGGGGGTCGTGTTCTTTACTGTTGGTCC
Source organism: Dromiciops gliroides (assembly GCF_019393635.1). Taxonomy (NCBI): domain Eukaryota; kingdom Metazoa; phylum Chordata; class Mammalia; order Microbiotheria; family Microbiotheriidae; genus Dromiciops; species Dromiciops gliroides. The sequence continues at coordinate 645,483,957 of NC_057863.1, forward strand.
TCTGGAATTGTGGTTGGTTATGGCATCGATTAGAGCTCTTAAGTCTCTCCAAGTTGTCTTTACAGCTGTTGTTATTGTATAAATTGTTCCCTTGGTTCTGCTCATTTCATTCTGTATCAGTTGATACAGATTTTTCCAGGTTCCTTTGAAACTGTCCCTTTCATCATGTCTTATGACATAAAAAAAAAAAAATTCATTACATTCATAAGCTCCTGTTTGCTCAGCCATTCATTCCCCAGTTAATGGACACCCTCTTATTTTTTAGTTCTGTAACATTTAAAAAAAAAACCCTACTATAAATATGTTTGTCTATATGTGTCCTTTTCTTTTTCCTTTGATTTCTGAAGTATAGGTCTAGTTGGTGGTACTATAGTTTAATAACTTTTGGGCATAGTTCCAAATTATTTTCCAGAAGGACTGTGCCAATTCACACTTCTACCAACCCTGGCATGGTAGGGCAACATTCTCCCCATGCATCCTGGGGACTAGGCTGTGACTGTGATCACTTGGACACTGCTTACATACCAAACCAGCTCCTTGACCTCATAGGCAAAAGTAGCATTACTATACTTGTTTTCCTATAGCCCCTCCAACATTGGCCACTTTCCTCTTTTTCTTAATCAGTTAGGGAATGGCTCTTATAAATTTGAATCATTTCCCTATTTATTACTCTTGTTTTTTCTTTTTCTTTCTTTTTTTTTTGGTGAGGCTATTTGGGTTAAGTGACTTGCCCAGGGTCACACAGCTTGTAAATGTCAAGTGTCTGAGGCCAGATTTGAATTCAGCTCCTCCTGAATCCAGGGCCAGTACTTTATCCACTGTGCCAACTAGCTGCCCCTCCCTATTTATTACTAACGAGATCTTTATTGGAGATTTTTTTTTTTGCAATGCAAAGATTTTTTTTGTGGTTCTCTGCTTTCCTTCTAATTTTAGCTACATTGGTTTTGTTTGTGCAAAAATCCTTTATTTTGGTGGGGGGGGATCTCCATTTTTATTTTGGTCATTAACTCTTTTCCTATACATGATCTGAAAATAATGTCTTTGCTTATGATGTCGCCCTTTTTTGCTAAGTTATGTACCTATTTTGGAGTTTTTCTTGGTATGTGGTGTGAGATGTTTGTTTACACTTAGTTTCTGCTAGTCTGCTTTCCAGTTTTTACAACAGTTTTTTCTCAGATCATAAGTTCTTTGTACCCTAGTAGCTGGAATCTTTGGATTGAAAACATTAGGGCACCAGGTTTGTTTGCTTCTGTATGTTCTGTGATGTTCTAATGATATATAATAATAACAATGATAATTTATCATTATTATAGTTAACAATTAACAAATAATTTATTAAATTATATCAAACTATATATGATAAATCATGATAAATTATATTTATCATATTGTTCTGATTATGATTATTGTTAATCAAACATTAGGGCATTCAGTTTGTTCTGTACCTAATCTCATCCATTGATTAACTTTTTGGGGTTTTAGGCAGTACCCAGTAATTGTGGGGGTTACTGCTTTGTAGTCTATTTGATACTGCTAGGGTCCTTTTCCTTCCTTCCTTCCCACATTTTTTATTTGCCTTTACTTTCTTGACCTTGTTGTTCCTCTAGATGAATTTTGTCATCACCTTTTTTTTTTTTTTAAAGTGAGGCAATTGGGGTTAAGTAACTTGCCCAGTCACACAGCTAGTAAGTGTTAAGTGTCTGAGGCTGGATTTGAACTCTGGTACTCCCGACTCCAGGGCCAGTGCTCTATCCACTGCGCCACCTAGCTGCCCCTGTCATCACCTTTTCAAGTTATTAATCCTTTGGTTGTTTGATTGTGTGATGAGTAAAATTAAATGTGTGGTCGCCTTATTCCTGTCCCAAGTGTAGGGAAAATTAGCTAGGGTTTACTTATAAATTAGAAGCTTTAGCACTAGTTTTGGAGCATTAAGAATTTATTCAAGGGGGGTGGCTAGGTGGCGCAGTGGATAAAGCACCAGCCCTGGATTCAGGAGTACCTGAGTTCAAATCCGGCCTCAGACACTTGACACTTACTAGCCGTGTGACCCTGGGCAAGTCACTTAACCCCAATTGCCTCACTAAAAAAAAAAAAAAAAGAATTTATTAAAGGGGCAGCTAGGTGGCGCAGTGGATAGAGCACCGGCCCTGGAGTCAGGAGTACCTGAGTTCAAATCCGGCCTCAGACATTTGACACTAGCTATGTGACCCTGGGCAAGTCACTTAACCCTCATTGCCCAGTCCAAAAAAAAAAAAAAAGCATACCATGTGTTAGTAAAAAGAGAACATTTGGCTCAGAAAGTTAAGAAAAGGCCTATCTAGCTTAGAGTTCCAGCCTGACCTGGTTCTTTCTCAGGTCCTCTACCACCAGCCTGTTCAAGAGATGAACTGAGCATGGAAGCTTCCTCTGCATCCCAAGGAGAGGTGGTCCTTCCACATTACTTCAGGCTCATTGGTTGGCATCACCCAAATCCATTGCTTCACTGGACTTGAGGGTGGTCCTGTGTTGAGGTCAGAGTCCACAGTCTCTGAGAACACATCCTCCTGAGGGCCAGACAGGTGTGGCTTCAATTGAATTAACTTTAAGTGAGTTAATCAGTGAAGTCAGTCAATCTCAGTCAATCTAATCAGTCCAAATCAATCCAATCACTCACCTTGAGCTGGGGCCTTTGGGCGTTGGCAAAGCCCATTATTTTCTTACAATTGGCATGGCACTGAATAAGTAAATTAGTTAAAATCAGTCCTTTGATTGGCTCAGTCTACCCTTGAACCATTAATATTTTCCCAATTATTTGTGTTTATTTCTGTAAAGAGCATTTTATAGTTGTATTCACGTAGTTCTTATGGGACTTCTGCCGTGTAGACGTGTATTTGATACTTCTGAATTTATTTTAAGTGTAATTTTTTCTTCCAGTCTCATCTTGGTTTTGTTTGGTAACATGCATCAATGCTGATGATTTATGTGGGATCATTTTATATCTTGCAACTTTGCTAAGGGATTATTTCCAACCTCATGCTTCTGCCTCCACAGCTCGGCCTCCCTTTCAGACTCCTGAACTCTGCCCATAGCCTCCTGATTGCTCTTCCTGTGCCAGGTCTCTCTCCCTGCTTCCTAACCCCTCTCCCTTAAGCTGCCAGTGCTTTCCGCCCATCCCTCCCTGTCCCCTTCCCCCCCCCCCCAAAAAAAAAGGGTATTTCATATTTCCTGTGTTTGTTTTGTTTTCACTTGTAGATGTACATGCTGTTTCCAAAGGCAGAGGGAAGGGATGATTTGGTTTTGTCTTTGTATCCTCCTTGGCACCCACCAGGGGAGCTCTCCAGGGAATGGTTTGGCAGGAGGGGAGAGAAGCAGAAACAGAAGTAGGAGCCACAGGCTGACCTGACCCAATGGATCATCAAACGGTTTTAGATCGAAGGGCTTGTGGCAAAGAGGACCCGGCCCAAGCCCTGGCTTCTTCCTGGCTCACCAGTCTGCTGCTCAGCTGTCTGCTCTCTGGGGCTTCCCTTAGCTTAGGCTGGTGGCTCTTCATTCACTTAGTGCGCCTTTCATTTCTCTTCAGTTTTGGTCTTTTCTCCCCTAAGTCAGGACAAGTGTCTCATTGGAGTGAGTTCCTCAAGACCATGGTCTCTTGACTAGGTTCAGGTTTTATCTCAAGAAAATGCTGCCACCTCTGTGCCTCCCCAGGCATTTGCCCTTCCAATCACCCTCATGCCTGCTTTCCATCTGTTCTTGTTAGATGTTAGCAGATGATGCAGAAGCAGGTGCAGAAGATGAGAAGGAAGTGGAAGAATTGAAAAAACAAGGCATCAACCCTTTACCGAAGCCTCCGCCGGGAGTCGGCCTCTTGCCCACCCCACCACGTCCCCCTGTTCCCCCAGCTCCAACGTCTCCCAATGGCCGGCCCATGCCTGGAGGTCCCCCACCTCCTCCCCCACCCCCACCTCCGCCTCCTGGACCCCCCCAGATGCCTATGCCTATGCCATCGCATGAGCCCCTCTCTCCCCAGCAACTTCAGCAGCAGCAGGACATGTACAATAAGAAGATTCCATCACTGTTTGAGATTGTTGTTCGGCCCACGGGGCAGCTTGCTGAGAAGCTGGGGGTGAGGTGAGTGCTGAGCTGGCGGTGGGCTGTTGGGCAAGTGAGAGCTCTGTGGGGAGGGTGCAGCCTGGGACCTTGGCCTCCTTGATACCAATCACAGACCAGATGAACTCCTGGATCCCAGAGAGAGGAGTAGAATGACATAGGAAGTTAGTAGAATCAAAATCCCATTTTGTGTTTTCTTTTAGACACCCTGCTCCACCTCCCCCCAGATTCCCTGGGCCTGGGGGGCCCCCTGGGCCAATGGGGCCTGGGCCCAACATGGGACCCCCTGGGCCCATGCCAGGACCAATGCATCCTGACATGCACCCGGACATGCACCCGGACATGCATCCCGACATGCACCCGGACATGCATCCCGATATGCACCCGGACATGCATCCCGACATGCACCCGGACATGCCAATGGGCCCTGGGATGAATCCTGGCCCCCCCATGGGTCCTGGGGGCCCACCAATGATGCCCTATGGCCCTGGAGACTCCCCACATTCCGGAATGATGCCCCCTGTTCCGCCAGCCCAGAACTTCTATGAAAACTTTTACCAGCAGCAGGAGGGCATGGAGATGGACCCTGGACTAATGGGGGAGGCAGGTACGTGCCTTCCTGGGATGGGGGTTGGCAGCTGGGCTCTGGGGAAACTGGCAGGGAGGATTCGATTTGGTTTGAATCATTGGGGAGACTTTCTGGCTTTAAATGAGCTCTTAACATCTACTGACAAACACAAAAGAAGAGTTGAGAGGAGATCACGCAGCGGAACCTTTTGCTTGCATGTCTCCGTTACGGTTTTTATAGCACCTTAGCTAAGAGAATAATAGCATCATCCTGTCCTTTTCCTGTGCATCGACTCCGGGTTTTGTGCCGGTTGTCATCCACAGTCTTCGGGCTTTGCTCTCTTGTCTCTTCCTCGTGTCATCTGCCGTGAGGGGTCACTTCTTTCTCGTTGGCTTGATGGTCGTTACACACACTGGCTGCTTGGCTCCAAAGACTGCTGCAGGTTCCGTTTGTGGCTGGTGCCTCTCCTGCCCTTCCCGTAGCAAGGGAGCAAGGATTTAGCAGCTTTGCTCACCAGAAGTGGACTGGCTCAGCTCACTAATAATCACTTGGCCCCACTTACTCTGAGGACAGCAGCCACCCCCAAAACAACAGGCCTTGAGTCTGTTCATTCTCAACACTTTCCTTGTCCAACATAGAGATAGATTTCATGGAGCGAAATGAACGTGTATACTTGAAGTTTGACTGTTGTTCAATGGGAAATACATGTTATTTTTCACAAGCCAAGATCCATTAGTAAGCATTCATTAAGTGGATACTGGACGCCTTCAGCCCTGTGCTCGGTGCTGGGGTCAGAGGTGGCGCTGTTAATGAGGTCTGTTAGAAGTAACCCAGCCATTACTTCTTACTTTCTTGTTCATTCCATAAGTAGAAAAGAACCCGCTTTTACAATTCCCAAATGATTTCTCAATTTAGAGTGAATCCCAAAGGAAGAACACATTCTTTCTCTGCATGCAGAGGAGAGAGCTCTTCATGTGACTGCCCGGGTGTGCTCTCACTCAGGGTCTCTTGAGTCCAGCTGCTTAAGGCACTCCTCCACCTTGCTGATGTGACTCCCCAAGGCCATTGTTCTTTGACTCCCAAATAGTCCTGGCTGCGCCTCCCTGCTGTAACCTGTTCTCAGACAGTGTTAGGGGACACTCTTCCAGGGACGCCTTGCCCTCCGACCTTCTCTTCTCCCTTTTGCTATCGAAGAGTGGACACGTGCTTCTCCTAAAGTTGCATGAGGGAGCAGACACTCGCTGGTTAAGAGTAGGGGAAGAAAGAAATTATTTGATCTCCTTGGAAGTACATGGGTTGGGAATCCATGGGCAGGAATGGCTTTGGTGTTCAAAGCGACTTCCTGAAGGCCTCCTTCAGTGGGTCTGTGGGCTCACTGGTGAGGGTACTCCCTGGAGGAATGCCACTCCTAAGTGCCTCCCAAAGATTAATAATTCGCCCCATGGTTATTCCCCCCAGCAGAGGACTATGGACATTATGAGGAGATGGAAGGCGAGGCAGGAGAGCACGTTTTCCCAGAGCAGCCCCTGGAGCCTGATGGCTTCCTCGAAGCAGGGCCCCCTGGGAGACAGCAGCCCGCCACCAGTGTCCCTGACTTCCTCCCCTCTGCCCAGAGGGCCTTATACCTGCGCATCCAGCAGAAGCAGCAGGAAGAAGAAAGGGCAAGGAGGCTAGCTGAGAGCAGCAAGCAGGAGCGAGAGAATGAGGAAGGCAAGTGTGTTTGTGCCCCAGGGCCTCCCTTTGCTGCGGCCTGGCCCAGGCAGCGTGGCTGGAGCCAGCGTCCTGCAGTCTGTGGATGGGGGCAAAGGCTTAGGAGCCCAGCCGGCCGGCCGGCCTGCTGACCACCTACACAGAGAGCCTTACGCATCCATACACATCGTACAGTGGACAGTTGAGTCATAGCGCCCGATGCCCAAGTATGACTTAGGGTCCACAGAGGCCTTGAAGGATGCCTGGGTGATAGAGACAGACATTTGCTTTTTGAGCTTGCCACCTTGAGCAGTCATCGGTCATCAGGAACATCCGCCCTCCATGGCCCACTCACAGCTATGTGGGGAGCCCTGCTGCTGCGGTCAGGGTAGGCGAGGGCGGGAGAGGGAGAGCCGGGCCTTTGTGGGAGCAGCAGCTTAGCAGGCAACTGGGCGGAGTCCTGCTCTCATGACAAAGCGCCTACCTCCTACCTCCAGCTGGGCAATGGAGCAGAGGGAGGCCCATGGTCCCAGCCAGAGGGTGGTGAGACAGCTGGGCCTGAAGCCCTTCTCAGGCCAAGACTCTCGGCACCTCCCCCCGCATTTTGAGTAGCAGAGGAATGAGTTTAATAGAGTTCCCAGCGTAGATGCCCAAGAGCCAGGCTGAAGGCTTTGGACAGCATTTCCCCTTGACTTGATGGACTGCACGGACCTCACTCTGCTGCCTGGCATTTGTTACCTCTGCAGGGGGGGTGGTTATCGTGGGGACCTGCAGGTGTAAAGGGGGGATGTCAGCCACACCCACTTGTTGATGTCTGTCCTTCTCTCACAGGTGACACGGGCAACTGGTACTCTAGTGACGAGGATGACGGAGGAAGCAGCGTCACCTCCATCCTTAAGACCCTGCGACAGCAGACCTCGAGTCGGCCCCCTGCACCCAGCGGGGAGTCAGGGGGTAGTGGTGCGGGGCCCCTGCCCACAGTGGGCGATCCCCGTCTCCAGAAGGGCTCTGCTGCCGGGGGCAGACCTGCCGACCCACGCCTCGCCAGGGACCCCAGGCTCTCTCGTCACACCGATGCTCCTGGCCCCTCGGGCTCAGGGGATTCGGGGCCCTCGGACCCCCGGCTAGCCCGTCCCGTTCCCACCTCCAAGCCTGATGGACTCCATCCAAGCCCAGCATGTACCAGTGGTGGGAAGGGGTCTGGGCCCTCAGAAGAGGAAGAAGGGGAGAGGGCTCTGAGGGAAAAAGCAGTGACCATTCCTCTGGATGCCCTACCAGGGGCCCCCCTGCGGGATCCTAGATTGCAGCTACAGCAGTTCAGCCACATCAAGAAGGATGTGACCCTGAACAAGCCCAGCTTTGCTCGCACTGTTCTTTGGAACCCCGAGGACCTCATCCCGCTCCCCATTCCCAAACAAGACTCTGCAGCCTCCCTTCCTGCCGCCCTCGATCCCCGCCTCCACCGGCCCCCTGCCACTGGGCCCTCAGACCCCCGGCAGCGTGGGGCAGCCCCCTCGGACCCCAGTGCTGCCTCCGCTGCCTCTGCTGCCAACCTGCCCGATTTTGAGTTGCTCTCTCGAATCCTCAAGACCGTCAATGCGTCCGGCCCCTCAGCACCCAGTCCCAGCGAGAAGCCCAGTGACCCCCGGGTGCGGAAAGCCCCTGCCGACCCCCGGCTGCAAAAACCTGGGGACACCACATCATCCCGTGCCGCCAAGCCCAGCACTCCTGAGGTAGCTGCCCCACCCCCTGCTTCCTCTGGCGAGGCCTCACCTCCAGCTATCGCCCCTTATGACCCGCGGGTCCTGGCGGCCGGGGGGGTCAGCCAAGGTGGCGGGAGTGGGCAGAGCAGTGTGCTCAGCGGCATCAGTCTCTATGACCCGAGGACTCCGAACTCTGGCAGCAAAGGGGCCGAGCCAGCCCCCGAAGGGGGTGCTCAGCCCAAGGGTCCTGACGGCAACGGCAAAAGCCCAGCGGCCAAGGCCAAAGAGCCCCCGTTCATCCGCAAGTCGGCCTTGGAACAGCCGGAGGCGGGCAAGGCAGGCTCGGAGCCCACGGCCACGGACAGGTACAACAGTTATAATCGGCCGCGCCCTAAGGCAGCCCCGCCCCCCGCCACCGCCCCCTCAGCCACGCCCTCTCAGGAGGGGGCCCCCCAGCCCGGCCTCCACAACCTGCCTGTGCCCACCCTGTTTGGGACCGTGAAGCAGGCGTCCAAGGCTGGTTCTGGGAGCCCTTTCGCTGGCAACAGCCCCTCCCGAGAGAGCGAGCAGGATGCCGGCTCCCTCAAAGATGTTTTTAAAGGCTTTGACCCCACCGCGTCCCCCTTCTGCCAGTAGTGTTAACCTGGACCCCGTCCCCCAGCCCCCATCCTGTGATTGTATTTCATGGCCACATTCAGTGTTGGGAATGTCAGGGGAGGGGGCTGGGGGGGGACGGGGAGAGGGCGTGGGGGTTTTTTATTCTTTGGTTCCTATAAATTGTATATAAAAACCTTTGGTTCTGGTCAGTGCTGTACGACTCCCAGGCTATCTCCAAGAAAATGTCTTTTTTAACTGAACAATCAAAGTCTCCTGCCCAGATCCCTTAAAAGTGCATCTTGGGCCCCGTGTTGTCTTGGGTCTCGGGGGCAGTTTTGGTCAAGTTGTGCAGCCGTCCTGTCCTCTGTCCCTTTGTGTGTAAATCACGAAGCTCCTCTGTCCATCACTGTCCTATTCTCAGGGCCCGGGGCACACTGGGGTGTGGCTCATGCTGAGTCAGAGCTGGAGGGAAGCCCCCCCAGGAATCAGGACCAGGGTGGGGAAGGGGCCAGTGCCCACTGCCCCAGGGTAGCTGCTTGTGTCCTATGATTCACCTGTTAAGCGCAAGTGAGGGAGCGAGGGTGGGGAGGTAGGGGCAGGGGTCCCTAGGCCTCAGGCTCTCTACCACTTGTCCATTGGCCTGCAGGGAGCAGGGCTCAAGGGGTTGAAGCAGCCCCTAGTGAGCCTCAGCCTGTCCGTTAGTCAGTCTGGCTCTGGAGGGGTTGTAGGCCCTGCCTGCCCTGTTCCCCCCTGGGCTGGGCCAGACCCCTGCTCACACCCTCACTGCCCTCCCATCCTCCTCATTCCTGCTTCCTTAATGCGGACAAATCGTTCAAGAAAAGTCCCCAACTTTTTTCTTTCAAGAAGGTTTTTACTTTTGTCATTCTTCTGCTTCATGCCTTCTTTTAATTTCTGAACCAATGAAACCCTGGTGGGTTCTGGGCTTCAGAGCCAAAGGTATAATAGTGGATCTTTAGAAACAGCAATCAGGCCAGGCCAGAATCAAAGAGGACAAAGGGAGCATTAGGCCGGCAGGGAGTCCCGCTCTGTGGGAGGGAAGGTCTGCCAGGCTGGGCCTTGGTTCTCTTTCTCCTGTGGGGAGAGGGGGATGCTGGCATCAGCCAAAGGTAGGCTGTCCCGCTTGGGGACAGCCTGGCGGCCGGGGAGAGGCCAGGCCAGGCTTTCTGAGATGCTTGGCATGGTTGTGTCCTGTCCACTTGGCCTAGTCACTGCCATGTAATGGCCCCACTTTGCTAGGAGAATTTTAGTTTGCAAACGAGAAGAACTCAGGCACGGTTTTATTTGGAAGCTGTCCTGCATGCTCTTCCCCAGGCTACCCCCCAACCAAAAAAAAAAACAAAAACAAAAAAAACTAAGCTAAGAAATTGTCTTTTTTACGTGGACTCTGCAAACCTTCTTCATAGCCCCTGGCACATTCCTCTTTCCCACCCACCTCCTGTTTCCCTCCCCAGCCTGCTGGCACTGTCTCCATAAATAATGTAGAAACTGCCTCCCTTGGCATGTGGCTTCCCTCTCTCGGAGGACTGTGGGGCTGCTGCAGCTTCTCTGGAGGGACAGCCCACACCCCTTCTGGGCTGGGCCTCCACATGGCAGGCAGGCAGACATGGTCAGGGTCGTTGTGCTGTTATTGATCAGGTGTTTGGGGGGCGGGGGACACGATCAGTAGTAAGATTGCCCCCCTCCTTTCCCCTTCTCTCCCCCAAAGGGCCAGGTTCCATGGCATTTGTAAAATATGCAAGATACGGTGTTTTTTGTTGGGATTTTTTTTTTTTTTGTAAAACTAAAATGAAATAATTTTTTAAAGGAAATCTCTTGAGGACCTAGAAACCGGCTATGAACCTCCCAGAGCTCTAATTCGTCCATAGTTTTTCCCATCAGGCTAGAGCTTTTAAAGGAAAATCGTTCTCTAACCAAGATTGTAATAAAAGTGTAAATAATATTTCAGAGTTGACGTTGATGATGCAAATATGTATATACCGCACTGTATTTTTACAATTATGGTCGCATGGCTCTCCTTCAGCCCACCTACCCCACCCCCTTTTTTGTATCCCACATCTGTCTTCCAGGAAATGTCCTTCGCGCCTTTCTCCTGTGGTCCCTTCCTCCCCAATAATTGTGTTACTGCCATTAAAAGATGCAGTTATTTTAAAGTGATCTGGTCCCTTGCTGCTGGTGTTCATTTTCGGCAGGATTCAGAGCGTGAGACAGGCCGCCCACCCCGCTAGGCAGTGCCCATTCACTCTGATGATGGCGTGGAGAACACGCCCCCTAGCAAGGCCTACACTGCGGAGTCAAGATCCCAGCCCTTGTACGCCTTCTCCTCCGGCCTAAAAGCACTGCCTTTGACAGACTGGACGGCCTGACTTTCTTCTGATAATTAACGATGAATCTACCTCCATGTGGTGAAAGACTGTGGCTCACTACCTGTGTGTATGACCTCAGGCAGGCTGAGCCTCCTAGGCCTTAGTTCCCCCATTTGTAAAATGGGCTGTGGGCATCAGGACGGCCTCATCTGTCCCTTTCAGGTCTAGATCTGGGCCCCTGGGATTGCTCTTGGGCTTATTGAGAGGAGTGAGAGAGATCCAGAAAGTCCCTTCCTGTCTTGTGAATGGGGGGACAGACAGCCCACATGTGTGGTTCCTTCAGTGTTCTCAGGGCCTTGTGGATCCCACTCTGCTCCCCCACCCTTCTCTCCTCATTGCCCTCCATTGAGCAGGTCCAGTTAAGAATCCTGCAGACTTCGCACCATGTCATCTTAGTAACTCTTGCCCATCTGCTTCCAAAGGAAAGCAGACAGTGGGGATCATGAGTAAAGGACGGAGCCTGAGGACTCATTCCCTCTACAACCACTGCCCTTTTTCCTGGGCAGCCCCCCTCTTGCTGTGCCTTGGAGGTTTTTAAAGACGCTCTCATTTGGCTTTGGGATCCATTGCCACATTCTTTATGGCCTCCTCTTTTGAGTCATAGTTAAGCTGGGCTTTGAAATCCCTGCATCTCTGTGCAAAAGATGCTCCTGCTGTGAAGGGAGAAGAGCCCCACACCAGGCAGTGGGTCCCAGTCCCAGTCCCAGCACATCTGGGGGTGTCTTGGTGCTGGTTTGCAAAGGACTCACTTTCTGGTTCTTTTCACAATGTCCGTCTCCTCCGTAATCCCACAAGCCTCCTTAGATTCTGAAGTGTCCAAAGAACGGCTCCTTTTCTTCCCCTTCGATCCACTCTCCCATCATCCTTGCACATCTGTGACCTCCAGAGTCATCTTTCTTCCTCCAGGGCCCCCTCCCAATCCAGTTGGTCCATGTGTCTTATTGAGTCTCCCTCTGCAGCACGTCATTCATCCCCTTTCCCCCTCCTCCCACAGGCACCCGGCCAGATCAGGCCCTCATCACTTCTTTCCTGCTCCACCATAAAGCGGCTCTATGTTGTTCTCTGTTCCATTCTCCACACAGCTGTGAAAATCAGCATTTTCTTGAAAAGTACAGATGTGCCCACGCCACCCCCTGACTCAGAGAGAGGCTTCCGTAGCTCTTCCTATGAGATCGTCCGTGGCCCAGCGCCTGCAGACACATCCCAGTTCTTGGATACTTCTAGACTAACTCCACTTAGCTGGCTATGCAGCTGAGGCTGGAATGTGCTCCCTGCATCTCCCTCCCCTCAGAGTCCTCACCTTCCGTCCCCCACCTGGCCATGGCTGTGAAGACTTGGGAATTCCCTCTCCCTCTTCAGGTTACATTTTACCTGTATACATGCGGTAGAACCCCCATTCCTTATATAGTGTGAGCTTTCTGAGGGGCAGGGACCAAGCTCCGGGGAAGACTCGAATGCTTCAGAATAGGCCTTTCTGTGGGACATAAGGTCAGCAGTGATGATGGTGGTTCTCTTTAATGCCTGCAGCAGCCCTTTGGGGGTGGTCTATAAGCCCCCTGCCCCTTCCCCATCAGAGGGGGGCCTGGCCTTCAAATCCTAGCTTGCTGCTTACCATCTCAGTGATCTCTGACCTCAGTTTGCTTTTCAGGAAAGGAAAAGGGCTCAACTGGATGATTTCTCCTGTCCCTTTTAGCTTGAAATCCTATGAAGCCCAGTTTAGGGAGGTGGGGAATGAGGGAGATTGTGGGATGGGAAGAAGCCATTCTCTTTGAGGACCACCAGGGAGGTGGGGCAGTGGGGAGCGGGTAGGTGAACTGGCCCTGGGGAACTTTCTTTTCTTTCTTTTCTTTTCTTTTCTTTTCTTTCTTTCTTTCTTTCTTTCTTTCTTTCTTTCTTTCTTTCTTTCTTTCTTTCTTTCTTTCTTTCTTTCTTTCTTTCTTTCTTTCTTTCTCTCTCTCTCTCTCTCTCTCTCCTTTCTCTTTCCTTCTTTCTCTCCTCTCTTTCTCTTTCTCTCTTTCTCACTCTCTCTTGCTTGTTTGCTTGCTTGCTTGGCTATTGGGGTTAAGTGACTTGCCCAGGGTCATACAGCTAGTAAGTGTCAAGTGTCTGAGGTCAGATTTGAACCCGGGTCCTCCTGACTCCAGGGCTGGTGCTCTATCCACTATGCCACCTAGCTGCCCTCTTAGGGAACTTTAATTTAAAATCTGATAAATTTGAGAATGGAGACCTTCCCAGTCCAGGAGCCTGGTGATGTTCTTTCGTGCTTAGATCCTTAGTGAATCCATGACTTTGCTGGTGTGGGTCCTTGTGATTCTCATCCATGACTTTACATCAGCCCATTAGGGGGTCTTCTTTCGACCTTTTCCATATCTTGTCCCAGGCCAGCACTGCAGCCATCCATCTGTGCTCTCTCTTCCTCACCACATGACTGTCTCACCTCAAGTCTCAGTTATTAATGAGTCTTTCTGATGCCCCTGCAGTCACTTGCAGGTTTTTCTTTCCTCTTTGCAAATATTTTACCCTCGTGTTACTATTTCTGAAGCGCTGTCATCTCTTTCCTGGAAACCAAACCAGACAAAAACAACAAAAAACACCCTCTGGGATCCTGGAGTGTTTAAGAAAGGAAAGAAGAAGGGGTGACAGTGACCAGGACAGAGCGTCTACAGAGGGAGGAGTATTCAGTAGGTTAGGGACCAGCCAGTAGACTTAAACATCAAGCAAGCTGAGGCCCACTGCTTAGGACCTGCAGTGGCCCTGCACACAGGGAGGGTTTAGACATTACAACGGGCGTGGGTGGGCGGTGTAAGACTGAAAGCTGGTGGGGACCTTACAGATCATCCGTCCAGTGCAGGAGTTCTTGTCCTGGAGCCCTGGATCTCTGGTGGACTGTGGAGAGATGACAGGGGCTGGGAGTCTATGAACTTGGATGAAAAAAATATTTTCAGTAATCTCTTACTGGGAATTAGTATCTCCTTCCTTTACAAATAAACCAGACATAACACGGTTCTGCACAGGCTTCAGCAAACTGCTGACATAACAAAGGTTGAGAATTTCTGGTCGTTTTAACAGCAGAGGAAATGGAGGCCCAGAGAGTTGCATGACTTGCCCAAGGACACACAGCTAGTTAAATGGTTCTCAAAACCCAGTCCACTGGCTCCAGACCCCAGGCTCTCTCTCTTCCAGGCTGTTTATCTTAGAGGAGAAAGTCCCAGGCTTAGGAAGCTGTCTCTGATCAGCCAGGCTTACCACGGTGAACCCAGGATAGCAGGAGGACAGACCCAAAGGGGGCTCAGCTTTCCTGAAATCCCACTTAGCAAGAGCAGGTAAAAGCCCTCCTGGGGGCTTGGAGGAGGGGCTTCCATGACCTGGGTGCAGAGGGTATGGACCCAGGGAGAGCTCAGATATGGGTGTACCTACCCAATAGCTCTTGCTTCTTGTATTCTGAGCCTTCCCCCCTCATCTTAGTCTGACCCCAAAGACCTCTCCTGAAAATCCATACCATTGCTGCTGTTCCCTGAGGGCCTTGACTGGGGTGTCCCCAAGAAGCTTTGTCTCCCCTCCAGACAGGTCTCCCTTCCCAAATCAATTAGGGCCAGCATTTTCCGCTTTTTTTTTTTTTTTCAGTGAGGCAATTGGGGTTAAGTGACTTGCCCAGGGTCACACAGCTAGTAAGTGTTAAGTGTCTGAGGCCAGATTTGAACTCAGGTACTCCTGACTCCAGGGCCGGTGCTCTATCCACTGTGCCACCTAGCTGCCCCACATTTTCTGCTTTCTAAATTTTAATAACCAGCTAGGTGAGCATTTGACCTCAGGACATTTTAAACATAATTAGGAAAATAAGACAGCAAATATAATAAACAAAAAATTGTAATAAATAAAAGGACTCCTGATGAGTCAGGAGATCAGAGTCTATCTACTAGCTGTGTCACCATGGGAAGGCAAGGCCTAGGGCCCAAACATCTCTCTCAACCTCATTTTCAAAATGGGAATAGTATCTGCGTTGTCCCTATTCACCAGGCTGTTCTGAGGAAGGAGCTATAGAAATCAGAGCAGGGATGCTACTGGTTCCTAGGAGTTTGGTTCAAGATGGAGCCAACCCCCCTGCCACCCCCCCCACAATAGCACTGTATCTTTGGGTGGGATTTTTTTTTTGCAGGTGGGGTTCACAGGGTAGGGTTGAGAGTTGGCCAACTTGGAAACCTTTCCCATTGAAATCTGTTTTAGCACAGACATCTGTCTTCTCTCCATGGAGGGAGGAGAAGGTTTTAAACCCAAGGCACTTTGTTCTTGAAGCCAGCCGCTCAGCAGGGGGTCCTGGTTTTCTTTTTCCTTTGAAGGCAGGTATTAGTGAGGGTTTCCTTCTGACCTGGCCGTTGGCTAACTCACTGTGGGTCTTTCCCATCTCTAAGGTCCCTTCCCAAGCAGCCATGGCCCCTTATTCATGGTCTAAATTGGTCATGCTTACATGACCCACCTTAGCTTCCCTTGTGCAGGACACGAAGCCCAGACACAATCCCATGTCCCTCTGAGGGTTTAAAAGGAGACAGTGTGTTCTTCCCCAAACACACACTAGGGCTAATGGTCCTGGGATCTTCCCTCAGGGAAACATGTAGGATGTCACTGAAAGGGACAATGTTCAGCCCAACCTTCTCCTCCTGGGTGCTGGGAGGGAAAGGAGAAAAGCTGGGATTTGAACCCAGGTCATCAGACCCCCAATTCAGTGCTCTTTCCACTACCCCATGTCTCTTTTCTGTCCTCCCAGCAAGCTCTTGTTTCCTCATTGCTAGGAATTGTTGTTTTCCCCATTGGCGCATTACTGTCATCCACCACCCTGGCTTTGGCTCCTTGCCAGCCAGTTCCTTTTTTACCCGCCCAACAGTGACTCCTGGCCAGTATCCTTGTAACGATTTATAGTTTTGCAAAGCATTTTACATATCTTACCTCATTTTATCCGAACGACTCTGTTGTATTAGAGGTGCTGTTCTCTCCAGTTTGTAAGGAGGAAAACCAAGGCCCTGGGAGATTAAGTGACTTGCAAAGAGCTGAACCCGGATCCTCTAACTCCAAACCCAGATCTCTTTCCACCGTCTCTGGGCCCCTGGCATGCCAGAGAACCTTGAAAATGTGAACTAGGAGGGACTTTAGAGACTGGCTGGTCCTAACACCTTCATGCTATGGATAGAAGAAACTTGAGGGCCATAGAAGGGAAGGGGCTTGCCTGAGGAGGCACAATTAGGACTTGGTCACCAACCCGTCAAACAGTGTTGGAAGAGACCCTAGCAGTCTTTTTTTTTTTTTTTTTTTTTTTTTGCGGGGCAGTGAGGGTTACATGACTTGCCCAGGGTCACACAGTTACTAAATGTCAAGTGTCTGAGGCCGGATTTGAACTCAGGTCCTCCTGAATCCAGGACTGGTGCTTTATCCACTGTGCCACCTAGCTGCCCAACCCTAGCAGTCTTAATCGAACCCCCTCGTCTTACAAAAAGGGAAATCTGGCCGGAGTGAATGGGGGAGTGAGTGGCAGAGCCAGGCCCACGGGATGTCGTTATTCAGGTGTGAATCTTTCCCTTCTGGGCATCCTCCCAGTACATTGATTTGTGGACTGTAGATTGTGCTCTTACAATATTTCACTCCACAGCACGTCTAAAAACATGCCCTGATCTCTGAGAGGAAAAGGAAGGAAACTGGTCCCATCAGGAGAATGATCTTTGACTGGGAAGGATAGCTCAAAAGTGGTTAACAGGGAGTTGGCACAACCAGGAATAATTCAGAGCAGCCTCCTGACCTCAGGGAGTTCAAGTCACCAGGCTCGGACAAAACCACATCCCAGGTCCCTGAGAGGATGGACAGGTGCGATTGATTGCTTAGTGGCCGTCGGTGATCTTTTGAAAGATCATGGAGGATGAGAGAGCTGCCACAGAACTAGAGGAGGGCAAATGTTATCCTGATTTTCTAATAAGGGAAGACGGTGGAATCTGCAAAACTCTGTTCTGGTGAGTTTGGCTTAGAATACTGGCAAGATTCTAGAATGTTTTGTGGAAGGGATGGTTGGTTGGTTGTCATTTCAGAAGGGAGGTGGCAGCCACAAAGGAACCAGCGTGACTTCTCCAGGAGTAGGGTATGCATCACTAACCTTCCCTTTCTGGACAGGGTTGCTGGTCCTATAAAGGAGAGGAATGCTGTAACATGCTACACTTAGGTGGCAGCAAGGCCGTTTGGCTGTATCCTGACACATTTAGGTAGTTTCAGAATGGGTTGAGGTACCAGGCTTAAAGCAGTGGCATGAATGAGTCATTAGCCTGAAGGGAAGTCTCTAGAAGAGGGCCCCAGGGATCTACCTTTGGTTCTTTATTGTACAACATGCTCATCAATGATTAGAATGAAAGTATAGAAAGTATGGTCATCACATTTGCAAATAAAATGAATCTGGAAGGGATAGCTAACAGGAAATGCATGATGGAGCCAACATAAAAAAATACTTTGGCCCGCTAGAACAATGGTGCTGAACCTAAAAGGAGGGAATTTATTTGAATGTAGACTTTTACAGTTGAGTTTTTTAAATCCACAAGTAGAGGATGGGGGAGGCATGGGCAGACATTTTGTACAAAAAGGGCACGGAGGTCTTAGTGGACCACAACCTCCACATAAGTGAATAATGTCCGATGGCAGCTGTCCCAGGTGGCATTGAGAAATGCATGAGTGATGTCCAGAGCAAGGGAGCTGGTGATAGTCCTTCTCCACTCTACCTCGGCATAACCTCTTTTGAGTTCTAGGTGCCACATTTTTTTTTTTTTTTTTGCTGGGCAATGAGGGTTAAGTGACTTGCCCAGGGTCACACAGCTAGTAAGTGTCAAGTGTCCGAGGCCGGATTTGAACTCAGGTACTCCTGAATCCAGGGCCAGTGCTTTATCCACTGTACCACCTAGCTGCCCCCAAGGTGCCACATTTTTTTTTTTTTTTTGGCAGGGCAATGGGGGTTAAGTGGCTTGCCCAGGGTCACACAGCTAGTAAATGTCAAGTGTCCGAGGCCGGATTTGAACTCAGGTACTCCTGAATCCAGGGCCAGTGCTTTATCCACTGTACCACCTAGCTGCCCCCAAGGTGCCACATTTTTTTTTTTTTTTGGCAGGGCAATGGGGGTTAAGTGGCTTGCCCAGGGTCACACAGCTAGTAAGTGTCAAGTGTCCGAGGCCGGATTTGAACTCAGGTACTCCTGAATCCAGGGCCAGTGCTTTATCCACTGCGCCACCTAGCCGCCCCATAGTGCCACATTTTAAGGAAGATATTGACTGGAATACTTCTAGAAGAAGATGAGCAAGATGGGGAAGGAGTCCCCAAACTATAGCTTAGAAAATTGTTTGAGAAAACTGGAGTTGTCCTGTGGGCTTCCTCCTGCTCCCAGAGGTCGTAACTTGGAGCGTGAGTGGAAGTTGCAGAGAAGTAGATTTGGGCATGGCTTGAGGAAAAATTTCCTAACCTAAAGAGCCATCCAGAAATGGAGAAGGCTGCTTGGGAAGTTGGGGCATCTCCCCCCACCAAGCAGAGGCTGGAGAGACGGTCCTTTGGACTAACTGACCCGAGGTCCCTTCTGATGGCCATGTCGTAGCCCAAATTTCAGAGCCACCCTTTGGCTGCCAGGCATCCATGGAAGCTTGGGCCGTAGGGTGACTGGTTGAGGGAGGTGTGTAGTTTTTCCCCCGCATTGGCCCTAACTATGCTATCCAGCCCTTCGTTTCACATAGAGGGGAAACCAAGGCAAGGTGACTTGTGTGAGGCCCTAGAAGGTACTAGCAGACCCAGGACTAGAACCGACATCTTTTGGGTTCAGTCATAGAAACATAAACTTGAGATTTTCTAGATGGCAAACCCGAAGCCCAGAGAGTAAGGAAGGGACTTAGCCCAGGCCTTTGGAAGACCTGGCCCTGGAAACTGGTCATAGGAATGGCAAGATTTAGACATTTTTATTTATTTTTTTTTTAGTGAGGCAGTTGGGGTTAAGTGACTTGCCCAGGGTCACACAGCTAGTAAGTGTTAAGTGTCTGAGGCCGGATTTGAACTCAGGTCCTCCTGACTCCAGGGCCGGTGCTCTATCCACTGCGCCACCTAGCTGCCCCCAAGATTTAGACATTTTAATTTGATTAATTAAATTTAATTTAAAAGTCCATACAGTGGTAGACTAGCTTTAAGGTTGGCCAAGTGTTTTACGTCATGCTAACTCATTTGCTTGAGAATCACAGAGGGAAAAAGACTTTTTCAGTCTCACCATGAGTTAAGTTAGATTAACTGCCCTGTTTGACAAAGTCACATGGTCCTTTAGAGGCAGTGCTAAGACTCGAACTTTTGTCCCCTGAAGACTTATCAGGTGCTCTCCTTGACAGCCACGTGTCTGAGAAGGTACTAGCAGCTGACATTTCTATGGCCCATTTGAACAATTTTTTATCTATGCTGCCTCACTTGGCTAGGGGCCAGAGATTTTATTATCCCCAAATGACAGATGAAGTAACCAAGGCTCAGGAGAAGGGACTTGGCCGCAGTCACACAACACAGCAGGTAGATATTGGAGACAGGTTTGGAATTCAGACTTTTC
Organism: Dromiciops gliroides; assembly: GCF_019393635.1. Lineage (NCBI taxonomy): Eukaryota > Metazoa > Chordata > Mammalia > Microbiotheria > Microbiotheriidae > Dromiciops > Dromiciops gliroides. The sequence continues at coordinate 645,503,571 of NC_057863.1, forward strand.
TTGACTCTGTTATCTTCCTCTCACCTGTCCATCTGGCACTTAGCACAGTGCCTGGCACAGAATAGATTCCTTTTTTGGGGGTGGGGTAGGGCAATTGGGGTTAAGTGACTTGCCCAGGGTCACACAGCTAGTAAGTGTTAAGTGTTTGAGGCTGGATTTGAACTCAGGTACTCCTGAATCCAGGGCCGGTGCTCTATCTACTGTGCCACCTAGCTGCCCCAGAATAGCTTCTTTTTTTTTTTTTTTAGTGAGGCAATTGGGGTTAAGTGACTTGCCCAGGGTCACACAGCTAGTAAGTGTTAAGTGTCTGAGGCCGGATTTGAACTCAGGTCCTCCTGACTCCAGGGCCGGTGCTCTATCCACTGAGCCACCTAGCCGCCCCCAGAATAGCTTCTTAATAAATGTTTATGAACTGATACCTGAGCATTTGAACATCCCCCTCTACCTTCAGACGCACCTTACAAATCTGACCCGGAGAAACAGGCATGTCACAGAATGTCTGAGTTGGAAGGGACACCGGAGGCGCTCTCAGTCATTCTGTTCCTCAACAAGTATCCTTCCTCTAGCACACCCGAGAAGCGGTCACTCAGTTCTTCTAGGGGACCAGAGCCTGATGTCACCTACGCTCTTTGCAGCAGCAACTTTGGGGCAGGCAGAGGGGTCAAGGACCTTCTTGGATGTGGCTGGTGCTCCAGTCTATAAAACCTCATTTCATGCCACATGGGCCCTCTTTCTTGACCCGTCAGCCTCAGCCTGGCTCCCCCAAGGGAGATAATTCCCCACTCTCCCCCCGTGAATCTCACGAAGCAGAGCAAAGGACGTGTCAGGGGAATCCTGGCCTGGCCTTCAAGGTTGAGATGGTCAGCCCCGACGGCCAAAGGAGTTAGAGCTGAAAGGGACCCTTTGAAAGGGTCTGATCCAACCCATCCATTGTGTAGTTGAGAAAACTGATGCTTAATCTGTGGTCACCCAAGCCAAGATGTGGGTGAGATCTACTGGCTGGACCTTCATGAGAAGCCTCACTTCCTGAATTCTCACCCCTCCTTTCTAGCCCTTCTCCTTCAAAAAGTCCATCTCCCCTCCCTGCCCCTCAGCCTTGGTTCCGCTTTCATTCCCTCCAATGTCATGTGACACTCCTTTCCTTATGCCTCATTAATGTGCTTGTTACTTGTATAGTTACTCATTTATCTGCATCTCCATCCCCGACTAGACTGGAAATTCCTTGACTGCAAAGGACAGGGCCCTTTAGAAACAGGGTTCAGTCCCTGGTCTTCCCACTACTGGCTGTGTAAACTTGGAGCAGATCCCTTAAACTGCCTGAGCCTCAGTTTCCTGACCTGTGAAATGGGGGAAATCAGTGTGGTAGAAGGAGAGCTCCCTGGGTCAGAAGATTCGAGTTTGAGTTCTAGCTTTGCTGTTTCCTACGTGGGTAGGAACCTGGGGAGGCTCTTCCCCTCCTCCCTGGGCCTCACTTTGCGGATTAGTTGGACTCAGGGGAGCCTGTCCCTGTTGCCCAGCCTGGTACCCACCGGGATAGGTTGTATTTCAGAGGAGATAAAGTAGATAGAATACTTGTGTTTTCTGTTTGTTTTTCTCATTGTCGTGACTGGCCAGGGGAAGGGGCCTTGGAAAGGTCCGGTGAAGCCCGAAGTGCTGAGCTGCAGGTCTCCCCTCTCCCCGTGGGGCTGGGTGTAATGTGTCTAACTTTTCTCTTTCAGCCCTGGGTTTTCCCCCTTTCCAACAGGTCCCCTTGTCCCCCAGGAGAAGCCGTCTGTGCCGAGAGGATGTCTAGCCAGCAGAGGTAAGAGAGACGCTGACCCAGACGTCGTCCTCCTCCAGGGCTGGGCGCACATCTCCGCTTGTCAAGCTGTGCTTAAGAGTGAATTAGGGCCAGGGTTTGAAGGAAGACGGTGCCGTGGGATTGGCCCGGGGAAGCCGACACGCCAAGGAAAGGGGGTGCAGGGAAGCAGCTGGGGAGGAGGGCTTGGCTCCCAGTTCCCTGGTCCGTCTGGAGCAGATGATGACTCAGGTTGTCGGGGCAGGTGGCGTCACCAGGGATGGGATGGCCCCTCAGTATCCCCGCCCTGGCCTTGTGTTTGGTTCTTAGGGAAGACGTTGAGGAGTCAGCTGGAAGTGAGTGCAGAGGAAGGAGTCTGGCAGAGCGGAAGCCTTAGGATCAGTATGGAGATCCGTATGGAGACTGGTGGAAGGAATCGGGGAGTTTACCTTGGAAATAAGATGAAGTGTTTTCAAGAGGGAAGAAGTACAGAATTGGGATGGGGGGGGCGGGGGTGGGAGGGAGTTGCGCCCCCTCCCAGTGAGGTGGAAAGAGCTAACTTGGCAGGTCTCCCATCGGGAAGGTCTTCGGGTGAAGGCTGAGGATGGCATGGAGGGCCTTCCTGTCCGGCTGTGGGTTGGACTAGAAGGGCACTGAAGTGCTTCCGCCTCCCCAGCTCGCTGATGGACTCCTGCTCTGGGGTGGCTTTCAGGGAGAAAGTAGAAGGAAGCCTGCCTCGAACAGTTTTTCCTCCAAGGGGGTGTGAGAGTTGCGGGGAGAAAGATGACTGGCTTAGGGTGCCATGTGTTGAGGGCCCGGCTACCAAAAGACATGCAGGTGATCATGCTGGGTAGGGTTAAACACTGTAGTTCTTTTGGAAATTCAGGGATTATGATATAGAAAAACTGCTGGAAGGAATTGGAGAAGAGAGAAGGGCTGATAGGCAAAGGAGGGGGTGGAGCTGGTCTTTCCTGATTAGAACCAAAGGCAGCAGCAGGGCATGAGAGGGAGAGTGGAATCACAGATGATGCCTTGACTTTAGACGGTAGAGTAAGAGCCAGAAAGGACCTGAGCTAACCACCCCATTTTATGCATGAGGGAACTGAGGCCCAAGAGTTGTGAAAGTAGCTTCCCCAAAGTCCTACGGGTGGTAAAGTGGCTGAGCTGGAATCTGGGCCCTGGTCTCTCCCAATCACTGTCCCTATGATTGATTGTTTTTTGTTTTTTTTGGTAAGGCAATTGGGGTTAAGTGACTTGCCCAGTGTCACACAGCTAGTAAGTGTCAAGTGTCTGAGGCCGGATCCGAACTTAGGTACTCCTGACTCCAGGGCCGGTGCTCTATCCACTGCGCCACCTAGGTGCCCCGATTGTTAGTAAAAGCTAGATATCCCCCTTGTAAGAGTGATCCCCAAAGGTAATGGGCTGATCTGGGAGGGAGGTCTCCATCCCTGAAGTCTTCAAGGAAAGGATGGATGCCCGCTTGCAGAGGGCCACTTATAGATGGGACCAGGCACTGTGTTAGGCACCCTGGAGAAAAATCTCAGACTGAGAGGACCACCCCCTGCCCCCATCCTCAAGGAATTTTCATGACACATTTATCGATAGATAAATAGATGCAAATTCATTTTTGACTTTGTATGTATGTTCAGCTTGTAATAAATGCATATTCAGTGATCGGTGACATTCTCCTGGGGGTCGGAGGGGAGACATCATTTCTGTAGCCCTCCGAGCTTAGTTTGCAAAATGCTTTGCACCCCTTAGCTGAATCTTAGACAACCCAGAGAGGCTGGCCTGTATTTGCCCCATTTGATACGTCAGAGGTAAAGTCATTTGTCCAGTCACACGGCCAGTAAACTCGGAAGCAGATCCTCCTCACTCCCATCTGGCCTCCCCCTTTGTTCTCTGGACAGTGGGAGCAGCCTCTAATTTCAGTGATAGTTGTCATCTCCGCCCCCTACTCCCTTTGAGCCAGTAAGGGGAGATAATATCAAGTTAGCTTTAAATCCCATGGTTTTATGAATTTCCTTTCAGTAGGGTAAGGGTATATTGTAAGGCGAAGAGAAATTATTCTCTTGGGTGGCCCCCAAGGGGGTCCAAAGCCTGTGCTGTGGGGGCCTGGCTAGGCCTGTGGAGCTTAGAATGTCCTGGGTTAGAACAACAGCAATGAACATTTCTATAGGGCTTGAAGATTTCCAGGGCGCTTTGCAAATATCATTTTGTGTTATCTTCACAACAACCTTGGGAAGTGGGTGTTTACAGTTGATTAATCTGAGACTGACAAAGGTGGAGTGACTTGTCTCATTTATAAAATGGGGTTGGACCAGACTTGCAAGGTTTCTTCCAGCTAGAAATGGAATTGTTAGGAGACTAGGCACACACCACAGGACAAGGGTGTAGGTGGTGTTGGGTAGGGAGTCTAGAATATGTCTTAAAGAAAGGGGAAGAGCGTGCTGAGCTTTGATTGGCAAAGGGAGTGGGAGTTGGTGCGAGAACTGGGCCTCTATCGAGAGGGGCTGTGGAAGCGAGGGGAGGCTGGGGCCAGATTGCAGAGGCCTTGACTAATAATTCTCATCCTTCTTGACCTCTCTGCAGCTGTTGACCGTCCCCTCCTCCTGGATCCTCTCTCTGGTTCTCCTTCCTGTCTTGTAGCTCCTTCTCAGTCTCCTTTGCTGGATCCTCATTCGTGTCCCGCCCCCTTCTTCATGGGTGTGGCCGCAGGCCTGTTCCTCCCAGTGATCTCATCAAGGCCCTGGACTCCCTTATCATCTCTCTGCAGATGGCTCCAGACCTCACCTGTGTCCTGAGTGCCAGTGCCCGGTCAGCATCTCCGCTTGGGTGTCCGATAGGCCTCTCCAAGTTTACCCATCCAAAATGGCATCGTCTCTTCTCCTTGAGCCTGTCCTTCCTCTGAATCCCCCCTATTTCCCACCATCCTTGTGGAATGCCAGGTTTTCAGCCTTGGACTTATTCCCCCTTCTCCACTCTCCCTCAGGTCCCCCCCCCCCCATCCCATCCTCGGTGGATCTCATCACTCCTGTCTCCACGGTCGCTCCCCTTCCCTCAGCTCCTGGGCTTGGCACTTGCACCTCACCTCTCACCTGGACTTCTTCCAGAGCCTCTTCTCCCTGCCTCCAGTCTCTCCCTTCCACCATCCATCCTCCACACAGCTGCTAAATCGATATCCCCAAAGCACGGCCATTGCCCCTAGGATAAAACACGCCACTGCTCCGGCATCTTCACGAGCTGCTGCGTCTACACTCTCCCCACAGTTCACACATTCCATGTCCGGCCAAACTGGCTGCCTTCCTATCTATTCCCCGTACACGCTATTCTACCTCCCACCGATTTGCCTTTGCACAGTCTGGCGCCCCATCCCCCTCCTCCAGTGCCTGGAATATCCTCCCTTCTCATCTCCACCTTTCCCATCTTCAGATCCGTTCAAGGCTCAGCTCAAGTGTTATGTCCTCCAGGAAGCCTCTCCTGGTGACCCCCCCCCCCAGCTAACTTTGTATTTATGCTGTTTATACTTTGTGTCACAGACTCCTCAGTGGCCAGCTTGTATCCCTGCCCCTCTGCTCCCTACCCCACCCCCAGCGCACAGAATGAAAATTCCTTGAGGGCTCGAATGATTTCATTTTTGTCTTTGTAACTCCCTCCTATCCCTGCTTAATACATAGTAGCTACCTAATAAATGCTTGTTAAATTTGACTGCATTGAATAATCATATGCCCTTTGTATAGTTCTTTGAGGTCATAGAAATATTGTTTTCCCCATCATGGGGATGAAATGGGGTTTCTGAGAGGTGGGGTCCCACCCCCCCCCATCACAAAGCTGGTCAGTGTCTGAGGCTGGACTCGAACCCAGGTCCCATGACTTCTCCTTCTGTCCACTACACTGTATTCTTTGTCACAACAAACCAAGTTCTTGTGAGCACTGGAGAGATGGGATGAAGGAGTTTCAAAGATGGCACCCATGCACGGCTTGCTCTTGGCCTGGCTAGGGAGCCAGCACTGGCTTCTTAGGTGGTGAGGGACCTGTAGGGTGGGGTCAGACAGGGGCCATCTTTGAGGCCTGGGAGTCTGTGCAGGGGACCTGGTAGACCAGCATTTAGGGGGCTCCCATGCCCCAGGAAGCTTGCATGGACTACCCCCCCGCCCTGCTCCCTGGGAGTGTTCTCTTCCTTCTCTGCCTCCCCTAGTCCTGGGTCTGACCCTCTCTTGGAGCCCATGTCCCAGCCTGCCTGTTATTTAGAATTCATTCAACAAACATCTATTAAGTCCTATGATTTGCAGATGGCTACCCTTAGAGAAGCATGAGGTCTAGTCAGATAGATTGCCTGTCCTCTGGGCACCCAGTCCAGCAGAAGTAGGAGGCACAAAAGTAGATAGGGAGAGTAACAACACCACCACCACCACCATCACCACCATCCTTTCAAAAATAGCTAACATTGGGGGCAGCTAGGTGGGGCAGTGGATAGTGCACCAGCCCTAGATTTAAATCTGGTCTCAGACATTTGACACTTAATAGCTGTGTGACCCTAGCTAGGCAAGTCACTGAACTCTCATTGCGCCACCAATAAATAAATAAAATTAAGATTAAAATAGGTAACATTTATAAAGGGCAGCTAGGTGGCACAGTAGATAGAGTGCTGGGCCTGGAGTCAGGAGGACCTGAGTTCCAATCCATCCTCAGACTTTTACTAGCTGTGTGATCCTGGGTAAGTCACTTCATCCTGTTTGCCTCCATTTCCTCATCTGTAAAAAGCTGGAGAAGGAAAAGGCAAACCCAGAAAACCCTAAATGGAGTCATAAAGTCAGACACAACTCATCAGCTCAACAACAACGTATACAGAGATGTTGATATGATTCGCAGACGGCTGCAAGTACATACATACATATATACACACACATTGTATATGTTGGTGCTTAATCATTGCCTGTTGACTCTGACACAAGGCTCCACTCCGTCCCAGCCAGACCCTTCTCTTCCTCTTAATTGTCCACACCAGGCTCACCCCGACACCCTCTTCTCCACTTGTGCCCATTCTAACTTTTGTCCTGAGTACCCTCTCCTGAGAGTTAGAGCAGTTCAGGACTTCTTGGACCAGAGAGTTAAGATGGAAGCACTCATTCTCTTACTAATCAACGCCCTCCAAAGCCCCTCCTCTTACAGCCTCACTGTGATGTACGGAATCTCCACTATGAGAGGGCAAACTGCAGTCCCTCCCCGCCCCTACTCCCACACCAGAAAATCTTCTGGGACAGGCCCTGGTGCTGGGTTCTGTTATCTCTGGTTCACAGGCCAGCCCAGCCCAGCCCAGCCCAGCTAATTAGGGATATGCAGGGGTGCCCCACTCAGAGTTTGCTCACTGGTCGTTTTTAATTTTTTTTTTTAAAGTGAGGCAATTGGGTTAAGTGACTTGCCCAGGGTCACACAGCTAGTGTTAAGTGTCTGAGGCTGGATTTGAACTCAGGTCCTCCTGACTCCAGGGCCGGTGCTCTATCCACTGCGCCACCCAGCTGCCCCCACTGGTCATTTTTTTTCTCTTAGTTGCAGTAATTAATGAGCCTGCTAAATTGTACGGGATGTGGTGATCTCCGGGTAGAACCCACAGCTCTTGTCTCTGAGGCCCTGAATTATAATTATGGCATTACTTTATATATTACATTGATATAGCAATATTTAGATTTATCTCATCATAGAAATGCATAGAGCAGTAACTGTCACTCTTTTCATGCATTAAGGTTTAGTGATTACATACTTCTTTGCAGGTTCCCTCACAACAACTCTGCGGCTGGTGCAACGGGCCCTAGTGACTCCATTTTAGAGATGAGAAAGCCAAGGCCCAGAGGGGTTAATTGAGGGCTCAACGGCACACCACTAGTACGCGCTAGGAGGCCGGGTTTGAAAAAACAAGTCTTCCTGACTCCAGGTTCCAGCAGTGGGCAAATCACTTAATCTGTATGTCCCTCCAGCAAGTCTTACTGAGTAGTAGATTGGTCGTGGTCTCTCCTTGCAGGAGTGGTGATGAGATCCACAGAAGTGTGTGTCAGTACACACACACACACACACACACACATCCATATACACATAACATGCACACAACACAACAATACATATATATATGCACACACATGTATACACAATACATCCACACACATATATACACATGACATGCACACACATACACATACAATGCACATACACACATACATAATACCCACATAAGTCTATCTATGAGAGCATCAGTGCATTACTATAGAGTAGATAGCCAACTTGGGAGCACAGGAAGAGCCAAGTGTAAGGTACCTACTGTCTAGCCTGGGGAAGTCACCCACTGATCAGTGCTTTAGGGGAAGAGATGCTAAGTTTCCGAGCAGCTGAGGGTCTCTTCTTGGTAGGAGGGCTTTTCTCATTGGGGCTTTCCTATGGTAATAAAAACACAAGTATAGTCTCTTTTTACATACACCCCTTCCCCAATCCAGACCTCTGTATCTATTGATCAGTCCCTTTCCTAGCATTATATTAAAACATAATAAAGTCCTAATTTCTGTTCAGACAAAATTAGACAACTCCTATTTCCAGTCTATCCTATCCCATGGCATACATTTAAACATTTCTCTTCTTAGCAGCCTCCTAGGCTCTGTAATGACCAAACACAATTTTCTTGTGACAGAACTTTTCTTTAAAAACATAATCTAGGGGGCACAGTGGATAGAATGCCGGCCCTGAAGTCAGGAGGACCTGAGTTTAAATCCAACCTCAGATACTCGACACTTACTAGCTGTCTGACCCTGGGCAAGTCACTTAACCCCAATTGCTTCACAAAAAACCAAACCAAAAAACCCCCATAATCTAATTAATAGTCAATGGAAGGGGGCAGCTAGGTGGCGCAGTGGATAAAGCACTGGCCTTGGATTCAGGAGCGCTTGAGTTCAAATCCAGCCTCAGACACTTGACACTTAACTAGCTGTGTGACCCTGGGTAAGTCACTTAACCCTCATTGCCCTGCAAAAACAAAAAACAAAAACAAAAAATAGTCAATGGAAGGGGAGGCAGCTTCATTTTCAGATTTTTATAGAAGGCATATAATAGATAATATATGGCCTAGTACATACTCATATGGGCCTGCAGTCATAGTATAGGGAACTCCACTAATCAATTCTGTACTCAACTATAGTGACTTGTCCAAGGTCACACAGTCAGTGTATAACAGAGACTGGTCTTCCATCAGGCTCCTCTGTAATTAGCAGCTGGCAGGAGCCTAACTCCTGAGTGCTGCCCAAAGCAGATTAAAATGGAATTGGGAAATATCTGACAAAATAAATAAAAATACAATGAAATGTAGATAATGTTAATTTTCTAAGTCAGTGTGTTATCCATAGGGATCCATTTCTATTTGAGTTTGACACCATTGCTATGGAAGAGTATATCCTAGGTTGTATGAGAGAACAAATATATGTGTGTGCATATATTATGTATGCACATACATATATATGTTGTAGTTGTTAAGTCATGTCCAACTCCCTGTGACCCAATTTAGGGTTTTCTTGGCAAAGAGGCTGGAATGGTTTGCCATTTCATTTTTCAGCTCATTTTACATATGAGGAAACTGAGGCAAACAGGGTAAAGTGACTTCCCAGAGTCATACAGCTTAATAAGAGTCTGAGGCCGGATTTGAACTCTTCCTGACTCCAAGTCCAACACTCCCCTGCACCTCTAGCTGCCATATGTACATACATACACATATACATGCACACATATATGTGTATATACATATACGCACACTCACACACTTTTTAGGGTACTTGGATCATTATTTTTTCATATTAGCCTCAAAGAGTCATGTTTTCTAGTTTAACCTAAAGAGTTATAGCGAGGTGGCACAGAACTTGGAGTCAGGAAGAACTGAGTTTAAATCCTACCTCAGACACTAACTTAGCTGGATGACCTTGGGCAAATCACTTTGTGCCTCGATTTCTTTATCTGTAAAATGGGTAGATTATAACAGCAACCTGCTTCACAGGGGTGTTGTGAAAGTCAGATGAGTTAACGTAGTTTCTCTTGCTTTGTAAGCCTTAAATTGCTGTATAAAATGCTAGCTGTTATTATGAATGACTACAATAACAATATTTATATTTATATAAGTATAAATAACAATAATTATAAATAAATAAAATTTAACATGCCTGCACTGATGCAGAAAAAGGCCAAAGACCCCTTCCCTAAAAGCTCATGCCAAATACTCCTGTCAAGGAAGAGGAGTTTCACAATCAGCACAGGATTTCAGTTCCTCACAGAACATCAAAAACTTTAAGGTTTAGGAGTCACTTGATAGGGGCAGCTAGGTGGCACAGTGGATAAAGCACTGGCCCTGGATTCAGGAGGACCTGAGTTCAAATCCAGCCTCAGACACTTGACACTAGCTGTGTGACCCTGGGCAAGTCACTTAACCCTCATGCCCTGCAAAGGAAAAAAAAAAGAAGTCACTTGATATACATTCCTCTCATCTGATCTTCACTCACTCTAGGTTAGGCACAGTTGGGATCATTATCTCCATTTTCCCAGATGAGAAAACAGATTCAGAGAGTTAATCCAAGCCCCAACATCACAGAAGTAATAAAAGTTAAGGAGATAGGATTTGAACCCATGTCTCTCTGACCTCTAAGTCCGACTCTATCCACTGGGCTGCACACTGCCTCTCACTGGGGACAGGAAAATATCAATTGGATGTGAAATAGTATGATGTGGTGGCTAGAGAGTCGGTCTCCAAGTCACGAAAACCTGCGTTTGAATCCTGCCCCTGACACCACTATGTGACTTGGAGAGTCAGGTCAAACTCTGATCTTTTGTTTCCTCATCTATAAAATGGGGATTTCACCTCATTAGATAAAATATCTAACTCAGATGGTGGTGGTGAGACTCTGTGAGATCTGTGGATGTGACAGACTGCAGACTTTAAAGCACAGGACCTTAGATTTTGAGCTGAAAGAGCACCAAGGACGCTGAGCCCCTTGGGGGGCGGGGGTTGGTACACCTTGGCCCACAAGACACTGTACTGGGCTCTGAGGAGAGCCTGTCATTTTATGTCTCTCTTTTTTTTTTTCCCCCCAAGGGATCCCAGAGAACTAGGGGAGGGAGGGATCTGGCTTGGCTCAATTCCCTCCTCATCTTCAGCTCTTGTGGTAGAGGCTGGCATGGGCACATTTCTTAGTTTGTTGCCTCCTTCCATCAGATGAACATCGCTATATGGCACTTCCCCCCAGCCTATTACAAGCATTCAAGCTTGCACAACTCAAAAGTATAATTTTTTTTTTTAAGTGAGGCAATGGGGGTTAAGTGACTTGCCCAGGGTCACACAGCTAGTAAGTGTGAAATGTCTGAGGCCGGATTTGAACTCAGGTACTCCTGACTCCAGGGCCGGTGCTCTATCCACTGCGCCACCTAGCTGCCCCCAAAAGTATAATTTTTTACAAGTCAGTGAACACAGAAAGGACTTGCCTGCCAACCCTTAGAGTCTAGCTCAAAAGCTGCCTTTTTGAAAGCCTTGTAATCTCTATGACTTATAGTACTGCCCTGAGTGGGGCTCCAGCAGGCAGGGAGGGCTGGTTTTTGCTCTCCCACGCTCCTCTCTTTTGCTGATTTCTGCAGTTCCACAGATTTCCAGCAGATGGCACACATCACCTTCCGATCCAATACAATAAGTATTTTATTAAGCATGTACTGAGCAAGAAACTGTTTCTGTATTTGGAGATACAAAGACAAAATGAAGCATTATCCCTGCCCTTAAAGAGATTAAATTCTCCTAGAGGGATATCCAAGTGCTGCCTCTGACAAATACTGTCCATATGTTCCCCGGGCTAGTCACTTTTTGCTTTTTGTTTGTTTTTTGCAGGGCAATTGGGGTTAAATGACTTGCCCAGGGTCACACAGCTAATAAGTGTTAAGTGTCTGAGGCCGGATTTGAACTCAGGTACTCCTGAATCCAGGGCCGGTGCTTTATCCACTGCGCCACCTGGCTGCCCCAAGTCACTTAACTTTTTAGGGTTCTAGGCAATTCTCTGCATTGCCCACCTCCACTGCTGGAGGGAGTTTCCTCACCATTGAGGCTATTTAACCAATAAAATCACAAGTCCAGTCTCTATTCCCCAATCCTCCTCCTCATTAACAACCTCCACCTCTACCACAACTCAGATCCAAGTTCCACTTATTTAGTTCAATTTGATTAAGCCGATAAGCTCTTCTAGTTGCCAGGCGGGTGCTAGGTGCTCGGGATTCAAAGATAAAACAACCCTTGTCCTTAAGTTGCTTACATTCTGTGTGGGGGAGAGGGTAGATTGAACGCAACAGATAGGGAGAATAAGTGGGTACAAAACATATACCTGAGAAATGAACCGGATACCTTTTCCCAGATGAAAATATGGGTGGGAAGTCAAAAGACAACAAAGTGAGTTTTGAGAATCTCTACAAGATGGAGCCTTAGCTGATTGCTAAGAATAGTTGGAATTATTAATCCACTTGATGTTATTTACATTATGTACTCAGTTCTTTTCGTCCTTCCTGTTATATGGTTGGAGGTAACTCCTCGCGGTAATGGTCCACGTTCTATCTTATACAGTCCTTTCTAGCACCGATGGTTCCATTTTGTGGTTCTAAGGTGTTCCTTCTGGATCTGACATTCTCTGTTCTAAGGTCCCTCCCAGCTCTGACATTCCATGTTCTAAGTCTCTGCCAGATCTAACATTCCCTATTCTAAGGGTCCTTCCAGCTTTGATGTTCCATGTTCTAAGATCCCTCCCAGATCTGACATTCCATGTTCTAAGCCTCTCCCAGATCTGACATTCCATGTTCTAAGGTCCCTTCCACCTCCGACATTTCACATTCTCAGGTTCCTCTCGGCCACCCCACATGCACTTGGAAGTTTCTCTAGGACTAGACTTCCCTTTGCAGGAGGGGAATTTTTTTAATTCTCATTTTTTCTGCTTATACTATTTATTTGGCTACTGTTAGGTGTTTTACTTTTCCCCTTTCCTTATTGTTTGAGTTGGTCCAGACTCTTACAAGCACCAAAGTGAATTTAAGATGCTAAGGAACTCTGTTGTCAGATTTATACAATTATGTGTTTGGGGGTGAGTGTAAGTTCCAGGACCACCAGCTGTATGGAGAAGGCCTGGGACCTCACAAAAGACTCTAAGCCTAATAGAAACTGCTGGCTTCCTCACAATAGTAATGAGGGATTGATTGGTCCCTGGACTCCCCGAGCTGGTTTATATAATCCTAGCAATTAAAGGACAGATAATAGAGGTAACAAGGTGCTAATAGGCCAACCAAGTGCAGAGATGCATCTACACCGTTATTAAGTGTGGGAAAAAGTTCTTTGATAAAATTAGAAAGGGAGCCCGGCCACTGGCCTGGGAAAGATTGGGGATGCCCAGGGTGACCCTTAAAAAGACAAGCTAGGGAGCAGCTAGATGGCACAGTGGATAAAGCACCGGCCCTGGATTCAGGAGGACCTGAATTCAAATCTAGCCTCAGACACTTGACACTAGCTGTGTGACCCTGGTCAAGTCACTTAACCCTCATTGCCCTGCAAAAGAAAAAAAGAGTGTGGACCCATAGAGTGCCCTTTGAATCTGAGGGAAGTAGTCACCCTCAGGGGAAATAATCCAGAAAGGGGTTAAACTTGTTAGTATAAGTTAAGTGGGGGGAGAAAAGAAAGCAGCTTCTGTCTACAAACATTTCCTTATGCTCTAAGGCCCTTCCCAGCCCAGACATTCTTGGTCAAATGACCTCTTCAATCCATCCACTATATAGTTTCAGGTCTCTTAGCTCAGACTTTTTAAGAAATATATACATATATATCTTATATTTTGTTTCTCCCCAATTATATGTAAAAACAATTTTTAATATTTTTTTAAAATTTTGAGTTCCAATTCTCTCCCTTCCTCTTTCCCCTCTGCCCTCATTGAGAAGGCAAGTAATTTGATATGTTATTCATGTGCAGTCATGCAAAACATATTTCCATATTAGTCATCTTGAGAAAGAAACCACAGACCAAAAAAAAAAAAAACCACAAGAAAAACAAAGAAAGTTTTTTTTTTTTTTTAAGTATGCTTTGATCTGCATTCAGACTCCATCAGTTCTTTTTCTGGAGGTGGAGAGCATTTTTCATCATGAGTCCTCTGGAATTGTCTTGGATCATTGTATTACTGAGAAGAGCTAAGTCATCCACGGTTGATCATTGTCCAGTGTTGCTGTTACTGTGCACAATGTTCTCCTGGTTCTGCTCATTTCAGTTTGCATCAGTTCATGTAAGTCTTCCCAGGTTTTTGAGAGCATCCTGCTTGTCATTTCTTGTAGTACTGTAGTATTCCATCAAACATCATCCACCACAGCTTGTTCAGCCATTTGCCAGTTGATGGGGAGCTCTGACTTTCTATATTCTAAGTTTCTTGTCAGCAGTGATATTCTGTGTTCAGTATTTTAAGGTACTCGCCAGTTCCAATGCTAAGGCAGGGGTTCTTAATCTGGGTTCCGCAGGGATCCATGACTATGGACCTCTGAATGTTTTCATAATAGTGCGACACTAGTTCGTTTAAAGACATGATCCTGAAAAGAGCTCTTTAGGATCCACCAATTGCCAAAGGGGTCCAGAACCCCCCAAATGCTTGAGCGCCCTGTTCTAAAGTATTCTTTGGGTCAGACATTTGCTGTCCTAAGGTCCCTTCTGCCACTGCCTTTCTAATTTCTAAGTCTTTTCTGGCTCTTATATTCTTTTCTATATTCTAGAGGCCGCTTTTCCTCTTAATGTTCCTTTTAATGTTCCTTGCAACTCAAAATTTTGTGCTCCCAGTTCTTGTATAGCTTTGCTGGTCTAAGTTCTATCTTCTAATGCTTCTTATTCAAAATCTTACATTTTATGTTTTATGGTCTCTTTTAATTTTAACATGTTCTCCTTTGACTTCCAATATTCTATATCTCATAGATTCCTCCCAACTTTGAGAGCCCTTGTTTTATGTTCGAAGGTCCCTTCTAAGGCTCTGATTTATTGTGTTCCATGTTCTGAGTTCTGTCTCTGCTCTGGCATTCTCTTTGCTAAAGTCCCTCTCATCTGTGACATTCTATGTATGTTTAAAGTCCCTTCCAACTATGTCACATTCTTTGCTCTGAGATGCTGACTAATTGTGTGCTCCAAGGACCTTTCCCCCTCTGCATTCTATGTTCTTTTTTTTTTGGCGGGGCAGTGGGGGTTAAGTGACTTGTCCAGGGTCACACGGCTAGTACGTGTCAAATGTCTGAGGCCGGATTTGAACTCAGGTACTCCTGAATCCAGGGCCAGCACTTTAACCACTGCACCATCTAGCTGCCCCTGACATTCTATGTTCTAAGGTCCCTCCCAGCTCTGACGTTCTGTGCTCTAAAGGTTCCTTATAACTCTGACCTTCCGTGTTCTGAGGTCGCCAAATTGCAGAATTTCCGAGTTGGAAGGAATTTATCAGACACTATTTAACCCAACTCAGACCTCAACATGAATCCCCTTGGTATCATCTTTAACAAATTGGTCACCCAGTCCTTGCCTGAAGACCTCTGGTGAGGGAGAACAGACCTCCCAAATCAGCTCCTCCCACCTTTGGATGGAATATGGTGCCTTTTTTTTTTTTTTTGGTGAGGCAATTGGGGTTAAGTGAGGCCAGATTTGAACTCAAGTACTCCTGACTCCAAGGCCAGTGCTCTATCCACTGCACCATCTAGCTGCCCCATGGTGCCTTTTTTTAATTCAGCCTGAGATGGCATGAACTTTCATGGTCTCCACAGCTGACTTAGCTTGTGGTCTACTAAATCTCTCAGATCTTTTTTAGATATACTACTGTCCAGCTATGCTTCACCCAGTCTTGTACTTGTAAGTTGTTTTTTTTTTAAGCAGGGCAATGAGGGTTAAGTGACTTGCCCAGGGTCACAGCTAGTGTCAAGTGTCTGAGGCCAAATTTGAACTCAGGTCCTCCTGACTCCAGGGCCGGTACTCTATCCACTGTGCTACCTAACTGCCTCTACTTATAAGTACTTTAAAAACAACAACCACCCAGATTTCATCTTACTCCACACTTGGCCCAGTGCTAATTTGCATTAATGTTTTCCCTATCCCTTTTCAGAGATGAGAAGTGACCTTGGCCAGATCTGATGGCTTGCTGATGCCTCTTCCCACCAGGTGAGTGTTCCAAAGTCAGTGTCAGTTTCCTCAGAACATCCCTGGGGCAGATCTCTCACCCCTGCTGCTGTCCTGGGCTAATAGAATCTGTCCTCTCCTGGGCCTGGAGCTTTCTCTTGGGGTAGCTCTGACTGACTTCTCAGGCCTCACATAGGATTGGTCATGGGTGAATATAGTCACTCCCCCAACTGTAGAGTACCCTCACGGGAGGGAAGCTTGATTGCACAAGGCTCACAATACCCTCCCTTCTGTCATTTCTTATAGGGCTTCATCTTGCACCTGGGCTTCCCACCAGTCCACGCTCACTCTGGGCATGAAGGATGGTGCCAAACCTGCAAAAACATATTATTATGGATACACTCTTCAGAAGAGACTCAAAAAAATGTCTAGCCATACTTTTTTTTTAAAAGAATTCTAATTGTTTTTACATCACTTTTATTTCTTAATATATCCCTACCTATTCCCCTATGCAGTGAGCCAGACCTTGTAGCAGAGGATAAAAAAAACAAATCAGAGGGTGGAAAAATTCAGCTGAACCAACACATCAACCAAAGCCGACAGTATTTGCCACATTCCCCACCCTTGGTCCCCCACCTCTGCAAAGAAGAGAGGGAACTATCTTTTCTCATCTCTTCCCTAGGTTGGCAGCACTTTTTAAAATAACTATTTTTTATTTTGAAATTAATCCCCCCAAAACCATATGAACATGAAAAAAATTCCATATGAAATCATGATTCTCATATCACTTGCTTAAAAATACATAATAAATTCTGTTACTTTCACAACTCTCCTGCTTGTCTGTGTTTCTTTCAGAACTTCCTTTTGTTCTCTTCTATGCATTTTATTTTGTTTGTTTGTTTGGGTTTTTTTGGTGAGGCAATTGGAGTTAAGTGACTTGCCCAGGGTCACACAGCTAGTTAGTGTTAAGTGGCTGAGGACGGATTTGAACTCAGGTCCTCCTGAATCCAGGGCTGGTGCTCTATCCACTGCACCACCTAGCTGCCCCCTCCCATTGGTTTTCTTGATCATTATTCAGTCTGGTGTGAACTTAACCCTGGCAGTTGCTGTCACCCCCTCTCTATTCTATCATCCCCGTAGCCTCCTCGTTCTGGAGTCAGGTGATGGAATGTCTTATTTGTGGAACAGGAAAGAGGCCAGTATCACAGCAACTTAGAGCAGCTAGAGGAGTGTGTGAAGGGCAGAAACTTGTGAAGGAATGAGATTATGACAGGCTCTCTTCCGTTGTATGAGTGATGACCAAGAGGCTTTGCAGTGAGGGCAACCTGGGACAGGAGCCACCAACACCCAGAAGCACCCTCAGCTCTCCGTCTTTCTCCAGACAGGGTTGGGGGATGAGCACTTGTGTTTCCTCAAGACTGGTCTTCATTCCCAGAGGAGACACTATGGGACCTCTGCCCTTGACAGAGGCTCAGAAGCCTCAGAGCTTGTCAGTCACCTTCTTGAGACTGGCTGCTTTTAACAGAGCCAATATATCTCCAGCCATCCTTCCTCATGCTCTTTTGAAGTCAGCCCAGACATGATGAAGTCATCCAGGGAGGCCGATACTTCTGGATGGCTCGTGTCCCCAACCACCCTCCCCGTGAACCCACTAAAAAGTGAGTAGGGTCCACAATATTAAACAGTTTCTTCCCATAAGTAGCTTAGCATTAATAGTAGGAATGGTGAAGAATGTGAACCCAGGCAATTTGGCACAAAATAGAAATTTTCCTTTCTGAGGAAGTCTCCCTGTAAGTAAAGAGGCCTGTGCCTGAACTCTCCAGCATAGGAACTTTTGAATTTGGAGTCACTGGTGAGATATTTGATCATGATACCATTCTCCACTGGGAGGGCTAGGTTCCCTATCTAGGGAATTCACGTCTGACCCCGCCCCCGCCAAACTCACGGGGCTACTTGAGGGCAGGGACTGTTTAATTGTTCTTTGTGTTCCCAGAAGCTAGCCCAGTATCTGGTACACAGAGAAGCAGACAAGCTGCTTGGCAAATCAGTTATTGACCTTCGGCTCGAAGAGGACCAGAATGACCTCACTATGTTGGGGTCAGGGTACAGTGTGTGTGTGACTGTGGCTGATCAGATCAATATGAGTTTGGAAGGCTATACCACAGACGGGGCACAAATCATCCACATGAACATTTGGAGGGGAGTTGTCCCTAAATCTGCGCTTTTCCCGGTCTCTTTGAACAACTGCAATTCTGTTTTGCGCATAGAGCACAGAGCCTTCTCTGAGGAGGGCAGACCATGCTGGGCGGTCTTGTGCCAGTGTCTCCCACGTCACACAATCCATTCCAGAGTTCTTCAGAGACCAACAAGCAAGCAGATGAAGCCTTTATTATTAATAATTATTTATTATTATTATTACGTGCTTGATTTCCTAAGTAAAATGAAGTGCTTCCTGTGTCTTCAAAGATGTCACCAGCAGGCACTCGAAGGCTCTCTGATGCCTGCCTCTACTCCCCTGACACTCTTGTATCACTCCTGTGGATTGTTCTGGGAGGCATCAAAGGCTCCCCATTAAAATAATTGTCCAGAGTAAGATTCTTTGGACCATATGGATTGAAAGATGACCTGAGGGGCAGCTAGGTGGCGCAGTGGCCCTGGATTCAGGAGGACCTGAGTTCAAATCTGGCCTCAAACAGTTGACACTTACTAGCTGTGTGACCCTGGGCAAGTCACTTAACCCTCATTGCTCCACAAAAAGAAAGGAAGAAAGAAAGAAAGAAAAAGAAAAAAGAAAGATGACTTGAACTTTGAGCTGTTCATCAGACAAATCCAAGAGCCCCAGAGTCTGCCAGACATTGGAGTTTCCATGTCCAACAATGTTCATTTATGCCCCTAACAAAGGGAGGCTTCCCGGGAAGGGAATGGTGTACTCTCAGAGGCCTAAAGCCGCTGTTTTCCTTTGGGGAAGGGTAACGCTTCAAAGTTCAGAAAGTGTTGTTGATAGTTGTCCAAAATTTCTAGCATCCCATAGCAAAGTGGGGGGCCAAGTGCACCTCCACTGTGAGACTCAGCCCCCTTGCTCTGAAGTCATTTTCCTCCTCCTCTTTCTCCTCCCCTTTATCTCTCACTCCAGCTCCATCTTGGTCTGACACTTCCTCTTGAGATTTCCTTCCCCTTTCAACACCTCTTCTTCCTGCAGAGTCCCTCCCTGTTCATCTCTGGGTACTGTGAAGGGGATCCTCTTTGCATGTAGCATGTGGGGAAACCTTCAGGATTTGGGGCAGCTTGTGCAGGATATCATATCCATTGTCCCACTTTCTGAAGAGTCTCCCAGTACTTGACACATCTCTTCTCAAACAATTTCATAGCACTGTGTAAAGTTCTGATGGTGCCCTCACCCTGTGAGGCATCCCGAGCCCATAGGAAGTCCTGGCTGAGACCCAATACCAAGCAGCTGCTGTCTAGATACCAGGCAGCTGTGGCGGCTACTCAGTCCCAAGACATAATTCCACAAAACTTCTTGGCATCAAGCTTGCTTGGCTGTTGGCAAGGGCCATCCTGGATAATATAACTAATATGGACAGTCTACACCCTCCTCCTGCAGAATCACATCTCCTGCATGAGTTCCCCACCTCTACTCCTTAGCTACAACCAGTAAAGGAAAGAATTCTTGATTGGAAGTCAGAGGTCATGAGTTCAAAGCCTAGCTTGGCTTTCTCCCTGTGTGATCTTGGGTGAGTCTCAGCCTTCATAGACCTCCATAAGGCTGTGTCATTGCAGAAGCTGGAGGGGATGATACAAGACTAAGAGAGGAGGGGATTTCGGGGCGGAGCCAAGACAGCAGAGGAAAGGCAGTGAGTTCCCGAACTCATGACACAATCGCTCCAAAAAACATCCAACTAACGCCACAGGAAAATGCCCAGAGCAGCAAAACTCACAGAAGAATGTGCTGAAATCATCTTCTAACCAAGAACGGCTTGGAAGGTCAGAGGGAGGGAGCTGCTGTGCTGATACAGGAGTGGAGCCCAACCCCACAGTCACCCTGACACAGATCCAGTGTCAGGAAGTCCTCACCAGAGAAGCAGACCCCCAGAGCCTCTGAATCAGCTGAAGCGCCAGTGTTGTCTAGAACTAAGCTCACAGTCTGGTGAGAGGGCTGAGCCCTGGGCAGGGGAGAGACTACAGGGGTCTATGCTGGTACTAAGGCAGAACTTGGATTTTACACCCCTGCTGAGAACCAGGAGGTAGGCTTGAGTAGGAGTGGCCCAGGTGGGGGAGGGGCACAGGCTCCTCAGAGCTAACAATCACAACACCCAAAGCTGGTTGATTAGCAAGTTGGTCTGGGGTCATCTAGGGGCCAGGAAACAGGCTGGGCGAGGGAAGAACCTGATTCTCCTTAAATCATACCACCTGGGACTTTTTAAGCTTGGGATACTGCAGCCTGGAAACAGTGCCCCACTTTAAGGAGCTAAAAGTCAAGTAAAAGAAAGGCAAGATGAGCAGACAGAGAAAGGTGAGGACCATAAAAAATTTCTTCAGTAACAAGGAAGACCAAGGGGCACCCTCAGAGGAAGATGTCAACATCAGGGCCCCTATATCTAAAGCTTCCAAGAAAAATATGAATTGGTCTCAGGACATAGAGGTGCTCAAAAAGGACTTTGAAGATAAAGTTAGAGAGGTAGAGGAAAAAATGGAAAGAGAAATGAGGGTGATGCAGGAAAGACATGAGAAAAAGGTCAACAGCTTAAGGAGGTACAAAAGCTCTCTGATGAAAATAATTGCCTAAGAATTAGGATTGAACAAATGGAAGCCAGTGACTTTATGAGAAACCAAGACACAATAAAGCAAATCCAAATGAAAAAAAATAGAGGCAACATAAAATATCTTCTGGGAAAAACTGCCTACCTGGAAAATAGGCCCAGGAGAGATAATTTGAAAATTATTGGTCTATCTGAAAACCATGATCAAGGAAAGAGTTTAGACACCATCTTCCAAGATATTCTCAGGGAAAATTGCCCTGAAATTCTAGAAGAAGCAGCTAAAATAGAAATTGAAAGAATCCACCAATCACCTCCAGAAAGAGATACCAAAAAGAAAACTGCTAGGAATATTATAGCCAAATTCCAGAGCTCTCAGGTCAAGGAGAAAATATTGCAAACTGCCAAAAAGGAAGAATTCAAGTATTGTGGAGCCCCAGTCAGGATAGCACATTGTAACGATTGGAATGACACCACCTGCTGGAGACTTACTGTAGAAAAGCTCCACCATGAAAGGAAGGTCTTTGAGGGCAAGACCATGCGTCTTTTCTTTGGCGTCAGGAAGTGACGTTTGCTGGTGGGAGGAGGAAGGGGGAGCCGGGCGCTCTGTCTCTCTTTCCTGAGGACGCTGGTGGAGAAGGGAGCAAGAAATGCGCTCTCCCTTTAATGGATAGATAAATGTAGGTCTTTCTCTCTCTCTTTACCAAATTCTTATTCTCCTTAATAAATGCTTAAAAGTCTAACTCTTGCTAAAGCTTATAATTTATTGGCAACCACTCATTAGATATTTTAGACAGACTAACTAGAATTTTAGCCTTTAACAACAAGATCTAGCAGCTTCTACATTAAAGGACCAGAGGGCATGGAATATGATATTCCAAAGGGCAAAGGAAATGGGATTACAACCAAGAATCACCTACCCAGCAAAACTCAGCATTATCTTTCAGCGGAAAAAATGGGACTTTAATGAAAAAGAAGACTTTCAGATATTTGTGATGAAAAGACCTGAACTGAATGGCAAATTTGACTTTCAAATACAAGACCCTAGAGAACCATAAAAAAATTGGAGCTGGGGGACATACCTGGGGTCGTACAGTGGGCAACTGTCTTGTGTCTGAGGCCGGGTTTTGGCTGGGATCCCCCTGGGTCCAGGGGTGATGCTTTGTCCACAGTGTCACTTAGCTAGGTGATGACATCTTTAGGGTTAAATTGAGGGGTGAAGGGAATTCATTGGGGGAGGGGGAAGGGCAGAAATGAAATCCTACATGAAAGTAACAAGAAAAGGCTTATGGAGTGGGGGAAGAGATGGGAGAGGATCAGGGCAATAAATGAATTTTACAGTCATCAGAAAAGGCTCAAAAATCTTAAACTCACCAGAGCTGCCTCAAGGAGAGACTAACAGACACACCCAATTGGGTGGGGTAATCTATTTAATCTGGCCTGTAAATGAGCCTAACACTCATCAAAATTGGCTCAAAGACCTCAATCTCATTAGAATTGGCTCAATGAGGGAATAATGTCCACACTCAATTGGGTGTAGTAATCTCTCTAACCCTGCAGGAAAATAGGAGGGGAAGGGGATAAAGAGATAGGGGCAAAAGAAGGAAGGGCAGAGTCGGGGAGGGGACAGACAGAAGCAAATCCCTTTCGAAGAGTGATAGGATGAAAGAAGATGGATAATAGAATAAATATCATGGGGAAGGGAATAGGATGGAAGGGAAACTGTTAACAATAGTAATCATGAAAAAGAGAAAAGGGGGAAAAATTGTACAAAAAAATATTTATAGCAACTCTTGGTGGAGGCTAAGAACTGAGAATCAAGGGTATGTCCATCAATTGAGGAATGATGGAAAAAGCTGTGCTATATGATTGTAGTGGAATGGTCTTATGCTACAGGAAATGACAAACAGAATGATCCCGGAAAAACCTTGAAAGACTAATGAACATTGATGTATAGTGAAGTGAACAGAGCTGAGAGGACATTGCGAATAGTGACAGCAGTATTGTTCAATGAGCAATTGTGAATGACTTAACTACTCTCAGCAATGCAATGATCCAAGACAATCCCAAGGAACTAATGAGGAAACTTACTATGCACCCCTATAGAAAGAACTGATAAAAAGAACACTTGTGGAAGACTAAGAGAGACTCTGTATTTTATGGGCAGACTGACCTCCTCCCTCTTCCTCACCTATGTTGCTCTATCCCCTAAGCCTGGAATGAGTCCCCTTCTTACCTTCAGCTCAGAATCCCTCCCACCCTATAAGACACAGCTCAAATACCATCTTTCCTGATCCCCTCCTTCAACTTTTAGTGCCCTCTCTCCCAGACTACGTTGTATTTAACCACTTTATATGTAGCACTATACATTTATACTGTATATGTGCATGCATCTTGTCTCCCCCATCAGAAGATAAACTTCCTGTGTGTTGTTGTTCAATTGTTTTTCAGTCAAGCCTGACTCTCTATGACCCCATTTGGGGTTTTCTGGGCAAAGATGCTGGAAAGGTTTGCCATTTTCTTCTCCAGACTATTTTATAGATGAGGCAACTGAGGCCAACAGAGTGAAGTGACTTGCCCAGGGTCAAACGGTAAGTGTCTGAGGTTTGTCAGGATTTGAACTCAGGTCTTCCATCCACTACATGACCTGGATGCCTCTAATTGTTTCATTCTTTATACTACTTGTACCCCCAGATCCTAGCATGGTGCCTGACGCATACTAGTTGCTTGACAAATGTTTGTTGATTGAGGGATTGATTGCTAAAGCCGAGGAATTTATCAAGTGTTCAATTTACTGGTGATAAACCTCTCCCTGCTTGGGGGAAGGGCTTTTATAGTGCCTACTATGGGTCAGGCAATGTGCTAAATTCTTTTACAAATACTTTCTCATTGATCTTCCCCACAACAAACAGATACAATCTGTCACTGGGATTGTCTGTGAAGTCTTTCTCCCTGTGGTGGAACCTGCCAGAGACTTCATTCTCTTGGCATAGCCTTCAAGACCCTGGGGTCATGTCCACACCATGATGAAGCCTCTGAGCAGGGCTTCATCAGGGATATTTAGTGTGAACGCATTGATTAGGGAACAGAACTAGGACCAAGTCCGTTGGAAAGATATTAACTCAGAGCCAACTGGGAAGTCCCTTCAGCAGGAGCATGATGGGAGCTTCTGGGGTAGAGATGATTTGGGGGCTCCTCTCAGCCTTGGTTCTCTGGCTCTGCCTGGAAGGCTGATACTGCTTGATCGTTAGGAGCCAGCTTCATTGGAGGCACGGCCCAGCCAGTGATACCCACAGATTCTGCCATTGCTCAGGAAGCCTCAGGCCAGTGCCTCCTGGTTTCCATTTGTCTAGCAGCTCCTATTGTCTTCCCATCAGCACCCAATTCCTTTGAGTTTTCCCACAGGCCTTCAGGAAATATGGTCTTTTCTTTCCTTCCAAGAGTACGTTCTCCCTATTGGCCTCACCCGCACCCCACCCCAGAGAGAAACAGAAGCTCCTGGATGTACCTGCTACAATAACATTTGAGGAAGAAGGACCACAAGACAAAGAATGGTAGGACCTAAAGCTACCAGACCTGTGAATTTCATCTGGGGTACGGTGTCCCAGGTTTGGAATGTCTTCTCCTCAAGCAGATCAGCACCTCTTCTGCACCTGAGCTGCCTGGGGCCCCAGAAGTTAAGTGACTTGCCCAGGGACACAAAGCCAGGATGGGTCAGAGGTAGGATCGAACCCCCCAGTTTTTCTCACTCTGAAACCATCTCTCTCTCCCTAGGTCATCAGGCCAGAGCTGGAAGGCTGGAAGGTAGCTGAGGCATTAAAGAAAAACTTACCTGGTCATGGTGGCCCGTGCCTGTAATTCCTGCTATTGGGGAAACTGAGACTGGAGAATCCCTTGAGCTTGGGCTTCTGAGCTGTAGTAGGCTAAGCCAATCAAATGTCCTTCACTAAGTCCAACACCAATAGGGTGAACCTTCCCAATCCCACCCCAGGAGTGGGGAGCTGACCCATTCTGGAAAATGGAGCAGGTCAAAGCTGCCCTGCTGATGGGTAGTGCAATTGGGCCCTTGAGGGGTTGTCTGGGTGAGAAGGAGAAATGAAGAAAGAAAGGAGGAAAGGAAGGAAGAAAGAAGGAAGATAGAGAAAGAAAGAAAGAAAGAAAGAAAGAAAGAAAGAAAGAAAGAAAGGAAGGAAGGAAGGAAGGAAGGAAGGAAGGAAGGAAGGAAGGAAGGAAGGAAGGAAGGAAGGAAGGAAGGAAGGAAGGAAGGAAGGGAGGGATGGCGAGAAGGAAGGAAAGAGAAAGAAAAGAAGGGAAAGAAAAAAGGAAAGGAGAAAGATGGGAAGGAAGAAAGGGAGAAAAAGAATAATTTTCAAGCAGCAAAAGTCAGGAGTGGGGGAAATAAGCAGGCTGCAGTAAGTATATATTGGGGATAAGATCATTGGGCAACAGTTGGCCTAGATCTCAGGATAAGCCTTTAGGGTCAGCAGTTAACCTTGTGGGTCTTAATTATCTTTAGGACTGTCCGGCTTCACTTTTCATTGATGCCTTTGATTTTACATCATCATGGTGATTTCTAGATACCCTCCCTCCCACAAAATCCAGTTCAGCAAAGCCCAAGGACACAGCTACAAGGAGCTTTTGCCAGTCCTCCTTCATCTTTATGCCTTTCCTCTTTGCCCCCTAGTTATCCTGGCTATATCATTTTTTTGTCTCCCTCTTTATATGGGGAGCTCCTTTTGAGGACAGGGACTGGTTTTTAGCTTTCTTTGGATCTTCAGCACCTAACACAGTGCTCGGCACATAGCAGATGTTTAATAAATGCTTATTGACCTGATTATATTATATTATATTATATATTATATTATATTATTATTCTGTTACCAGTGATTCCTCATCTCTCCAAGGAGAGAGGTACAGTCTTCTAGTCTCATATGTAAAATATGAGACTGGTATCAAAACATAATATATTTATAGCATATAATGAAATGATATCCATTATAACAATTAATATGCCATAATATACAATTATAGGTCCCAGAATAAAATTGCATAGAGTATAATATTTATGTAATTATGTGACATAATATAAATATATACAGATAAATATATGTATATGATATGTTAAGATCCGTGTGTTTTTAATCTTTTCTTTACATCATCATCATTTCCAAATCTCTCTTTTCTCCATTCTCTAGCTAGTGAACTAATCATTATAACAAATATTAAAAAAAATAAAAGCAACTCGGCAAAACTAACCAACTCATCAACTCATCCTGACATTCCTCTAGTGGTCTGGAGTCTTGTTCTGGAAAAAATTCAGCTTTATCAATGCCTTCTGTCTTCACCCTATAGCCATTTCTGCAAATTACCTACCACTCCTTCCTTCTACCCAATTCCCCCTTCCCCTCCCCAAAAAACAAACAAACAAACAAAAAACAACAAGATTTGGAAGAAAAACTAGTTAAGCAAAAGCATTGGATTGAATCTGATCATGTATGTCATGTTGTGCCCTGGTAGCCCCCCACCTCTGTGCTAAGAAGAGGGAGGTATTTTCCATTAACTGTTTTCCTGGACCAAGATTTGCTATTATGATTATTTAAGATTTCTTGTCTCTTTTTGGTTTCTTTTTCTTTTTTTTTTTTCAAGCACTTAATCTCAAGAAATAGAGATAATGACAAGAAGAGTCCTTGAAGGGGAGACTCAGACCATACTCACATATTATTATCAGGTTCATCTCCCCAGGGAGGCTACAGAAATGCCAAGAAAGAGGTAACCAGGTCAGGGTAAGCAGGAGACAAACTGAGGCACCAATAATGAAGGTACAATGAGATTGTTACCAGGACTACCGAAGATTCTGCTCCATAAACTGGACTGTTCAAGTATTCCATTGTCCTCTGAGCCAATGATGTCATCATCAGGTCACCCAACAACAGAGGAGGGAAATCCTGGACCAATTTTGGGTTGAAATTTGGCAGGATGGAGGCAGCTAGGTGGCGCAGTGGATAGAGCACCAGCTCTGGATTCGGGAGGACCAGAGTTCAAATCTGGACCTCAGATACTTGACACTTACTAGCTGTGTGACCCTGGGCAAGTCACTTAACCCCAATTGCCTCACCAAAAAAAAAAAGAAAAAAGAAAAAATTTGGCAGGATGGAGGAGGGAGGAAGCCAATAGAAAATGCTGGGTGCCCTCCCCTGCAAATTCCTTGTGCTCACACTGGTAGACTCCTACTAGGCAGATGGTCATCTTTTCAGTATCTTCTATCTTCTGTCACGGGGACCTGATTGTACCCACTGGATAGGTCCAACAATGAGGACCGCTGGCTTCCATACCATGGTATGGGGTTCTGGACCAGACAAGGCAGCCCAGTCCAGTGGCTCAGACTCGTGATTGGGAATGAAATGAGACACTTGTAGATGATCCGAACAGTCAATAGATGAAGGCTTAGTTAACAATAGCATAGAAAGGGTACTCAGTGAAGATATGGCCTTGGTTCAGGGGGGCCACATTTGCCATTGTAATTGTGTCTGGTCAACAGGGTTATGTTAAGCCTGAGAAGCCACCAAGTATTCAGGTTCTGAGTTTTTGTTTTCAGACGACCAGGTCAATGGTGTGAGCCTTATTCCTTGCCCAGATTGAGTTACAAGGACACTTTTATTGTCCTTTTGGGAAAAATTAGCCTGGTCCTGTGTGGCTGAGACCTTAGCAGGTGTTGGTGGCGGTTGTTATTAGATGACGACGATGATGTCATCTTTGCAAGTTGCTATGGAACCATCCCTTTCAGCATTTCTTAAAGTACAAAAATATTCCATCACATTTGTATGCCATAATTTGTCCAAACGCTTCTCAACTGATGGGTATTCCCTTAATATTTCAGCTCTTTGCCATCACAAAAAGATTGGAATATTTGCCTGGTAGCAGTATCACTGGGTTAAAGGACCCAAAGTATACACACTTTGTTGACTTATTTTGGCATAGTTTCAAATTGCTTTCCAAAGTAGCTGGGTCAATACACAGCTCCACCAGTAGTTCATTAATCTGTGATATGTGTGTGTGTGTGTTTGTATGTACATATTTTATTCAGCAAACAAAAGTCTATGTTCTTTCTCACTCACCTCCTGGTCCCATTGGAAAAATAAACTTTGGGAGTTCATTTATGTCTAATTTAATTTCTTTTTGTCCAATAGGGTTAAGTATTTGGTTTCTTGTTCTGTTTATCTGGGCCATTATCCATTTCATTTAGATTGTTAGTTTTGTTGTTATGTAGTTGGGCAAAATAGCTCCTGTAGAAGATGGGGTTTTAGTTGGGACTCTGAGCCAGGGAAGCCAATAGGTGGAGACGAGGAGGGAGAGCATTTTATGCATGGGGACAGCCAGAGAAAATGCCCAGAGAGAGAGAGAGATGGAGGGTCGTGGGTATGGAGTAGCCAGGAGACTGGGGCCACTGGATCAGAATATGTGATGGTGAATAAGGTGGAAGAAGGTTGGAAAGGAAGGAAGGGGCTTTGGTTGCCAAAAAGCATTTTGTATCTGATCCTGGAGGCAACAGGGAACCACTGGTGTTTACTGAGTAGGGGGGACATGCCAGGCCTGCCCTTTAGAAAAATCACTTTAGTGGCTGAGTGGAGGATGGACTGAGTGGGGAGAGACTGGAGGCAGGCAGAGCCACCAGCAGCTATTGCAGTGATCCAAGGGTGAGGTGATGAGGGCATGCACCAGGCCACCCTGTCAGAGGAAAGAATAGTGTGTGTATGAGAACTGTTATGAAGATAGAAATGACAGAATTACATGGACCAGCTCAGTCTTGGGGATTCTTCTCATAAATCATTCTCCCTTTGGCTTGTGCCCCTGCCCAGTGTCTACTCAAAAGATAATAGGGGTGTTTAGAGCACCGGCCCTGGCTTCAGGAGGACCTGAGTTCAAATCTGGCCTCAGACACTTAACAATTACTAGCTGTGTGACCCTGGGCAAGTCACTTCACCCCAATTGCCTCACCAAAAAAAAAAAAAAGATAATAGGGATCTAAGCTTCTCAGAGACAGAGAGACAGACACAGACACAGAGAGACAGAGACAGAGAGAAACAAAGACAGAGAGACTGAGAGAACTGGAGATAGATGTTTGAGAATCATCAGCATTAAAGAGCCATTTGAATTAAGGAGAGCAAATCAAGTTGCTAGGGAGAGAATGAAGAGAGATGAAGGACAACCAAGAACAGAGCCTCTCTATAAGGGTCAGGAAAGGGAGAAGTAGACAAAAAATAGACAGGAGGAGGGCAAGCAGTTTCTTTCTAGCTCAACCCCAATCTTCTTCTTCTTCTTCTTTTTTCTTTTAAGTGAGGCAATTGGGGTTAAGTGACTTGCCCAGGGTCACACAGCTAGTAAGTGTTAAGTGTCTGAGGCCGGATTTGAACTCAGGTCCTCCTGACTTCAGGGCTGATGCTCTATCCACTACAGCGCCACCTAGCTGCCCCTTTCATCATTTCTTATGACACAGTAGTCTTCCATGGCATTCATATGCCATAAATTGTTTAGCCATTCCTGTTAGAAATAAAAATACTGTATTTTCCTTTTTTGTGAATATATGAAGGCTTTATGACATTCGTGCAAGAATGGGCATGCACTATAAAGAAAAGTGGCATGCTTTGCCACGGCAAACTACTCTTTTAAATTCCTAATCCTATCCCAAAGGTCCTTCCCCTCTTTGTCTCACTGGTTGAGGACTAAGAGGTGTACAATCTTCCCAGAACACCTCTATATATTTCCCCTTAACATATCTCCCCTCCTGTTACATACATCACATGTTTGAAAATGGGGGCAGTTTCCGTCTTTGGGGTGTTGGCAGTTAATATGCATAAGCTAATTAAGCAAATGAAGCACACACTAGCTTTAACCTTTAGCACTACTAGATAGACTACTAGCCTTGAAGTTCTCTTCTATATCTACTTTTAGGCGACTGCAAGACTGTCTTTTAGCCTTGAAGTCCACTTTCTGCAATTCTCCTTTCTTACCCAGACTCCCTCCCTGTTTAGTTTTCTGAGATAACAGCATTTTTCTGGTGGGAGACTTTATTTCATTTCTCTCATTCCCTAATAGGATTGCACACCTCTCTTAGTTTCCGGTTTGGGACTACTGTGAAAAATCTTGTTATAAATGTTTGTGTACATGAGTCCTTTTCCTTTATTTGATATTTTTGGAGGATATGCAGTTTAGCAATTTTTTTTTTTTTTGGTGGGGCAAGGAGGGTCACAAAGCTAGTAAGTGTCAAGTTTCTGAGGTCAGATTTGAACTCAGGTCTTCTTGAATCTAGGGACAGTGCTTTATCCACTGTGTCACCTAGCTGCCCGTCGTTTAGTAATTTTTTTTTTTAAACATAGTTCTAAATTGCTTTCCAGAATGACTGGAATAATTGCTCCATCACATGGTGCTGTGGATAGATCACCTGTCCTGGAGTCAGGAAGATTCAACTTCATGAATTTAAATGCAGGCCTCAGACTCTTACTAGCTGTGTAACCCTGTGCAAGTGACTTAACCCTGTTTGCCTCAGTTTCTTCACCTGCAAAATGAGCTGCAGAAGGAAATAGTAAACTCCAAATGGGGTCACGAAGAGTGGGTCTCTACTGAATTTTCCATATCCATTCCAACGCTTGTCATTTTGTCACCTCTGCCCGTCTGATGTGGTGGTAGGTGGAACCTCAGAGATGCCTAAACGAGCATTTCTCTAATTATTGGCGGTTTGGAACGTTTTTTCATAGGTTTGCTGATGGTTTGGATTTCTTGCTTTGAAAACTCTGTTGTATCCCTTGCTCATCTGTCTACTGGGATAAGCTCTCATACGTGGGAGTCGGTTCCTTCCACATCTTGGATTATGAAACGTTCAGCAAAGACTTTTTCCCCCTTTAGTTTTCACGCAAACGCAGATCTTCCTGACGCGCGGGTCAACTTTCCCCCATCAATCAAGAGTCAGCTCTACGAAGTGGTCCTGGAGGATGCGCTCACGAGGGGGCGCTGTGCCACTGCGTTCCACCAATGTTCTGCTGACCAATGCGGTCCCTGGGAATGGGTTACCCCCAAGCTCCATTTAGCGTCTCCAAGGAGAACAAGATGGTGACGTCGCATTCCATGGCCCGTTAGGGACCGCGGGGGCGCCTTTGACGTGGTCCGGGCCACCAGTGAAGTGTCCCAAGGGCCCTGGGGGGAGGACGGGAGGACCCTGGAAGGCGGAGGAGGGGATCCAGAGAGGAGGCAGGCTCTCCCCCAAGCATCCTCCGGCTGCTCACGTGGGGCAGATAGATAAGAGCAGAGGTGGAGCCGGCCATCTAGTCAATCAGGCAGCAGCATTTCTTAGGCCCTTTCTATGGGCCAGGCCCGGCGATAAGCTATGTGCTTGTCCTACAGATGAAGAAACTGAGGCTCAGGTAGGTTCTCGGTGAGAACAAAGAATGTGCCTTACTTAAACTTTGGATTATTCTAAGAGGCATCTTTCCGACAAGTACACAAACAGGTAGCGCATAATAAATGTTTGTTTTATTTGACTGGACTGTATAACGGGGTCCTGAGCTAGGAATCAAGACGCGGAAGACATGAGGGAGTGGAGGCACGACCTGTACCAGTTCTCCAAAGCCACCGGTCGAGGCCCAGTAAAACTACAAGTCCCTGGCGCGTGCGCGCTGTGCCTCGAGTGTCCGGGCATGTCGGAACTTGTAGTCCCCCGGGCCGCTCCGGCGCCTGGGAGAGCGAGGAGAGCTCTCCCAGGAGTGACAGCGGGGCGGAGCTTCGGGCC
This sequence comes from Dromiciops gliroides, assembly GCF_019393635.1. Lineage (NCBI taxonomy): Eukaryota > Metazoa > Chordata > Mammalia > Microbiotheria > Microbiotheriidae > Dromiciops > Dromiciops gliroides. The sequence goes on from NC_057863.1 coordinate 645,535,049, forward strand.
GGCCGGCCACTAACTAAAGGCGGGGGGCGGGGCGCACCCCTGACGGACGGGCCGGCGGGCCTCTCGCCGGGTGGGGGCGGGGCCGGGCGGGCCGCAAAGCCATGGGAGGCGGAGGCTGCTGGTGGTGGGGTCGGGCGGCTCGCCTGGCCCGGCGCCCCGGCTTCCGGGGGGCGCTGCTGCTGGCAGCCCCGAGGCGCGGCCGGACTGGCCGGGGCTCCTTCGGCCCCGGGTCCGGGGCCCGCGCTGCAGCTCCGCCGCCCGCAGTGTCCGAGCTGGATCGCGCGGACGCCTGGCTCCTGCGGAAGGCGCATGAGACTGGTCAGTGCAGACCGGGGACTGCCCGGGGGGAGGGGGAGGAGGAAGGTCTGAATAAAGGAGTGGGTCCGGATAAGTGGCGTCCTGGGTGTCTAAAGAGGCAGAAACAGCTGGAGGAGCGGGTCCCATGTGGGATGGGGGTTGGGGACCTGGGTCCTGGTTAGAACCAGAGGTAAGAAATCAGAGATTTAGAACTGGGAAGCTCATCTGGCTCAACCCCCTCCTTCTACAGAAGGGGAAACTGAGGCACAGGGAGGTGAAAGGGACTTGCCCATGGCGATGGGAGGGAAGAGATTTTACAGATCCCCTTAGGTGAAGCCCATTCTCCAGATGAGGAAACAGGTCTGGAGGGGTTACACACAGTAGGGTGTGGCAGAACTGGACTCCAGTGACTACAAGCCCAGGGTGCTTATGGTCGCCCTGGGCTGGTCTTTTGGTGGAATTCAATAGACAGCCAGCGCTTATGAGGGGGCAAAAGCACTTCTCTGGGTGTTTGGTTTGCAGAGATAACACATGACCTGGGATCTGGTGGCACCCTGGACATGACCAGAGAGAAGTATATGAGAGAGCACACATTTCTTGGCACCTCCTGGGCCTGGGGGAGCCTGCAAGGACAGGGAAGTGGGGGGGGGGGCACATAGTGATGTGATGATGAAGCCCTCACCAAAAAGGCTCACAGCTGGAGAGACCTCAGAGGCAATCCAGTCCAAATGCTTTATTTTACAGATCAATCAATTAATCTAATGAGTGAGTGCCAAGCACTGTGCTAAGTGCTGGAGATACAAAGAGGCAAAAGACAGTCCTTACCCTCAGGGAACCTATAATCTAACGGGGGAAACAAGCTCTCCGTGGATAAATAGGAGAGAAATAACCGAGGGGAGGCACTGGAATGAAGAGGGGGTGGGGAAGGCTTCCTGGAGAAGGTGGGATTTTAGTTGGGGCTTAAAGGAGAGAGGTCAGGAGCGGTGGCTGAGGAGGGTGAGTGCTCCATGAATGGAGGACAGCCAGAGTTTACTCTTCCTTCAGGGGAAACAACAGGGACATAAGCAAAACCAAAATAAATACTGGATGTAATGTCAGCTTCTTGAGGGCAGGAAGGGACTGTTTAGCTTATCCCCTGAGTTTAGACCGGGCCCTCATTGGTTGATTGTATGGTGGGGAGAGGGAAAGGAGGCACCAGCTGCTGAGGGGGACATGAAAATCAATGTAATTTTCCACTAAGACATGACATGAGTTTTCAAGGATTTTCCCAACTTAGGGCTACTGGGCCACAAATAGACATTAAAACCACACATCAGCCATACAGCCCCTTTCCTGCTTCCATAAAGTGTCAGGCCTTCTCCAATTGTCAAATCCAGTGGTTGGACTATGCAGGGGGTTGCAAAACTTTTAATGCCGTTTTAAGCTAAGTTTAAAGTTAAAGGTGCACTTTGGGGACAGCCTGCACAATCAGAGTCCTAGGTTTCAAGGTCCCCCTGAAAATCTGAGGTGCTTAATAGAGAAGAGTAGAATGCAGGCCTTGAAGGCCTGTAGACTGAGACAAGTTTGTAGGCTAAAGCACCAAAAGGAATCTTTTAAAAAATTTTTTTGGTGGGGCAGTGAGGGTTAAGTGACTTGCCCAGGGTCACACAGCTAGTAAGTGTCAAATGTCTGAGGTCAGATTTGAACTCCGGTCCTCCTGAATCCAGAGCTGGTGCTTTATCCACTGTACCACCTATGAAAGGAATCTTAAAGGACTGGTAGAAAGAGAAATGGGTTTGGTATCAGGAAAACCCCCTCCCCATTTCCCTCTCCCCCCAAGGTGTTACCATAATAAATGCCATTATGTGGGGCCTTAAAGTTTGGAAAGAGCTTTCTTTGCCAGTATTATTATCTCATCTGATTCTTATACCTCTTATCACCTCCATTTTACAGATGAGGAAACTGAGGCCAAGAGAGGCTAAATGACCTTTGCCCAGGGTTACAGAGCTAGTGTCTAAAGGGGGATCTGAACCCAGGACTTTGCACCTCCAATTGCAGCACTCTAGGCTGCCTACCATGTCTGGATGACCAATGACTGGCTGCTTCTTTCAGAGGACACCGAGGCTCTGAGAGGGTCACAAGGCCACATGTCTAGAGCCCCAAAGCACTCAGAGGTCATCTAGGCCAACCTTGGTCATTTTCCAGAGGGGGACTCTAAGGCCCCATGGAGCAGGAGTGACTGAGCCAAGGTCACTCCCTGGGAATAAGGATTTGAAGCCAGGTGCTGTCAGTACCTTTTCTTGTCCAGACTCATGGCAGACAGTGTGAGTTGCAAGCCTCCTAACCCCAGTTCTAGGGCTCTGCTGGGCCAGGCTCAGCCAGGCCAGCTCCTCCAGGGAGTTTCTAAAGGTGGGGTGCCTCTTTCCCCTACAGCTTTCCTCTCTTGGTTCAGAAATGGTCTCTTGGCCTCAGGCATAGGAGTCATCTCCTTCATGCAGAGCGACATGGGCCGCGAGGCCGCCTATGGTGAGTGCTTGGCCAGGGACCCTCCACGTGAAGATCCTGGCTGTGCCCCAGCCCCCTCCCTGCCCCCTTTCCCCTTGCCGAGTTGGGGGCAAAGGGCCCGTGGGGAGAGAACACGCTTTGGGGAGTGAGGTCCCAGTGCCCAGGCTCTTCTCTTGCTTTTTCCCAAAAGGGGGGCCCCAGATTCTGAGTCCTGGCACCTTAAACCCTGCTGGTCGGCTGGACCATAAGCCCACTGCCCCCCTCCTTTTGGATTCGACTCCTGCCCCTAGGTTCTGCCCTCTTCTTCCCGGGGTTCTATCCCTGCCCACCCCACTTCCGGGGTTCTGGGCCAGCCCCCCGCATTCAGTTCTGGCTCCCTGCCTGGCATCCTTTTCAACCTTTGGGTTCTTCCCTGTATTCTGTCCCCGCCCCAGTAGCTCGGCTTCCTCCCCTATCTGGGCCCCTGTGCTGTGTCCATTTCCTCCTGCGTGTTCAGGCCCCGCCCCAGATCGGGTTCCTCCTCTAGATTCTGTTCTCGCCCCATCCTCCCATTCGGCTCCGGTTGAGCTTTTGTCCCCCGCCGCCTGGGTCCCGTCCCCACCTCAAGCCCCTCGTGTTGTTCCCCCCTCTCCCTCCTCCCCCCTTCCCCCCCCTCCCCGCTTTCCCCCTCCTGCCTGGATCCTGTCCCCATCCCCCACCCCCCATCCGACCCCTGGTCCTGTTTCCCCTCCCCCCAGTCCCGGCCCGGCTGAGCCCGGTCCCTTCACCATCCCCTGCCCCTCCCGGGTCCAGTCCGGGCTGAGCCCCGTCTCTTCTGCCGCAGGCTTCTTCCTCCTGGGCGGCCTGTGCGTCTTCTACGGCGGAGCCTCGTACGTGGCCGGCCTGGCCTCGCTGCGGCGGCCCATGATGCTGTCTCTGGGCGGGGCGCTGGTCGGGGGCGCGGCCGTGGCTTCGGCCGGCCTGCTCTGGGCCTGTGCCGTGGGCCTGTACCTGGGCCAGCTGGAGCTGGAGGTGGAGGGACCCGAACCCGAACCGGGACTGGAGCCGGAGGACGCGGATGAGGAGGAGCCGCCCCCCGCCAGGGCCGGCCCTCCGCGGGGCCAGGCCAAGTGAGGGGCTGCGGTCCGGCACGAGCACTATTAAAGGCCATCACACTCTCTGTGGGCTCTGCGTGGTGATTTGGGGGCGCGGGAGGGAGAGGGGCCTGCTTCGCCCCCACCCCCACCAATGGTCTGAGCCCCAGCTGGCCCGTCCCACCCCCAGAGTACGGTCTGCTGACCTCTGACCTGTCCCAAAGCGGGGAACTCCAGTGCTGGACAGGGGTGGGGCACCTCCCAGGCCGACCCCACAATACTCTCCGGGGTCTTGGTGCCAGCCTGAATTTCTCGAGGATAGTAGACTTGGGGCTGGAAGCGACTTCCAGGGTTGGCTAGGCACCCCCCCCCCCATTTTTACAGAGGAGGAATCAGAAGGTATGAGTAGCTCAGTGACTTGCCAAGGCCACACAGGTACTAAGTGTGGGATCTGAATCCAAGACCTGTCATGGCAGCACTTTTCCGTCTGCTAACCCCCCCCCCCTCATGTTCACTCCTCCCCCCAGCATCTTCACCTCAGAAATGAAGGGCTCAGCTGAAATAATCTCTTAGTTTCTACTCTGGGTATTCTGTTCACTCAATCCTGGAGGCCTGGACCTTAGAGGTCATTCAGTCCAATCCCCTTATTTTGTCAAGCCTAAGAAACTGAGGCCTGAGAAGGGAAGTGATCTGCCAAGGCCACACAGATTTGAAGAGGCGATTGGGATTTGAACCCAGATCTCTCAGATCACTGCTCCTTCCAGGACCTTGATACTTCGGAGCTCCCCAGAGGCTCTTGGCCCCCTCCTTCCCACCCCCACCTCAGCAACAGGGGACAAGAAAGCAGTTCAGTCGCAGAGAGTCGAGGAATGATGTTTAATTCTCCACCAGCCCAGCCCTGGCATGGGGAGGGGAGTGGGATTGGCCTCCAGGCATGACTTGGGGCCAGTGGCTACTCTTTAGGTCTCTCCTGCTGGACCTCCCTTGTGGGGAGCATAGCCCACACTGGGGAACAGAACAGCTCCATCCCACTTGTCCTCAGTCCCCTTTCCTATCTGGCCCCAGGAAGGGCACACTGGGATAGAGCGCTTCAGGAAAAGCTGGCCCAGGGCCCGTGAGCCTCTGCAGGTGCTGATAAACCAACCCTGGGGTGGGCAGTGCCAGGCCAAGCTCAGCTGGCCCATATCGGATGGTGCTGGTGTAGAGGCCCCTACTAGGAGCCAGGTAACCAGCGTGGACCAGGGTGGGTGGGGATGGGGAGTCAGGGGGGGAAGGGGGCCTGTGGAAGGGCTCCCCAGTGGGATAGGAGGCCGTGTAGCTCCAGGGCTTCATGGTCTCCCGCTTCAAGCTCCCTGCCCGGATGACAGAGGTGAACTCAGGCCGGGGAACTGGGTGTCTGGACTCGCCCTCATCACTGTCCTCACCACCTTCCCTGCCCGAGGTCTCTCCTTGGCTGCTGCTTCCTCTGACTGGCTCCAGTTTGATGCGTTTGCCCCGGGCATGACGGGGCCCAGGTTCGGGCTGGGAGGATCCTTGGTCAGCCTCCACCTGGGCCTTGGGCTCTGAAAGAGAAGATCACTGTGTAATAGTGATCCCTATTACTGTCATGTACCACGAGGGCAAAATCATTCCCCTCTTTGCGCCTCAGTTTCCCCATCTGGAAAATTAAAGGATTGGGTAATATAGCCTCCAAGGTCCCCTCTTGCTCTTACATTCCATGCTTTATGTTCTAACATTCTTCCAGCTCTGACATTCTAGGTTCTAAGGTCCCTCCCAGCCTTGGCATTCCCTGTTCTGAGGCCCCTCCAGTTCTGACATCCTAGGTTCTAAGGGCCCTCCCAGCTTCCCAGCTCTGACATTCCATACTCTAAGGTCCTTTTGGGTGAACACTCTCCTCTTCCATCCTGACATTCAGTGATTTTCTGAATCTGAGACTGTCTAACCATCGAAGGTTCTGGGGATCTCAGATCCTAGCTCTGGGGGTGTCTGATGTCAGGCTGGGTGGGATATGGGAATAGAAAGGGGTAGAATTTGGGGCCCTGTCCCCTTCCCCACCCTGCCTACCCTCTAGACCTATTCCCAATAGCATGGCACCTTTATAGCTATGGCCCAGGTACCTTTGATCTCAGGTTCTGGATCTGACAGATCCTCTGGGGGGCCAGTGCTAGGAAGTTGAAAAGTGTCCAAGGCCATGTGGCTGTTTTCCACCTGACTGTGGGTGAGAGGCAAGTGGTCACCATTCAGGTACTCCCCGCTCACTTTCTGAGGCCTCAGGTGCCAAGGATGTAGGTTTGGGGACAGGGGAACTCCTCAGCTGACAGGACACAAGTGGGGTGACCCCCTTCTTGAGGAATCTTTTATGGCCCCAGGGCCATCTCTTTCCAGCTCCCCAGGGTGGGCCCTGCACTCCAGCACTGGGTTTTCTGTCCCCACTAGAGAGAACTGGATACTCCAATTAGTTTTGACTTTTTTTTTTTTTTGGTGAGGCAATTAGGGTTAAGTGACTTGCCCACGGTCACGCAGCTAGTAAGTGTCAAGTGTCTGAGCTCACATTTGAACTCAGGTCCTCCTGAATCCAGGGCCAGTGCTTTATCCACTGCGCCACCTAGCTGCCCCCAATTAGTTTTGTCTTAGATGGAAAGTTTCCTCCATTCCCAGGGACTGGGTCTGCCCCCACCCCACCCCCCCAGACAGTGGCTCAGGCCTTCCTCACCTGAGTATGTAGCTGACCCAGACCACATGGCGCTCGCCTGGGCTCTTGCCACTGATGGCCACGGTGGCCACAGACTGAAGCCAGATGAAGCCTCCAGCCCTCTGCAGCCATCGGTAATAGCCTGTCACCACCTGCCCTTTGTCCAGCACTGGCCCAAGAGGGGAAGGCCAAGGCAGAGACAAGTGTCGATCAAAGTGGGAATTGGGAGACAGGGGGTTGGGAGCAGGGAAACATGAGGAGAGATGCAGACCACATCGAAGGTGGAAAAAGGAAGAGATGGGCAGAGAAATGGGGAGACACGGATGGGGAGAGACAGAGGCACAGGAGTCAGAAATGGGAAGAGAGATGTGGAGAGAGACAAAGAGACAGCATAAGTCCAAGAAACAAGAAGTATTAAGGAAGACACAAACAGATAAATGAAAATGGAAAAGAGACCACAGACGGTAAGTAAGAATCAGAGAAGCAGAGACACCTCTAGAGAAAAGAATCATAGATTTTTCAGGGGAAAGGGAAGGAGATTCCTGGCTTAACTTTTGTCCTCCTACTTAAGGATTCCCCTGAGGGCAGAATAAGGGTGAACAGATCGGAAGGTGTGCAACAGGGGTAAGACCTAAGAAAGGAATTCCTCATGGGTATTAATAACTGGATGGGAGGAACACAGTGGGTTCCTGGAGATAGAGGGTCAATGGAGGGGTAGAGGGGGTTCACGCACAGTCCAGGTGGCTCTGGCGAATTCCAGCCACGTCCTCCCCGTGGATATACTGGTAGCAACTTCGTCCAATCAGTTCTGAGGGACCCACATCCATGTAGTCACTGATCCTGCCAGGGTCCAAGGTGGAGTGCATTAGGATGAGCCATCTTCATGTCCTCTCTCCAACCCTCATCTTTCCTCTCATATCTCTAACCCTCTTCTCTTTCATCTCATCTTCCATCTCCTATCTCTCTATTTTCCTCATCCTCTCAACTGTTCTCTTCCTAGGCCACCTTTCCATTTTCTATCTGTCCATCCTCTATCCATCTCTTTCTCTTCTTTCTCTATTATTCTATCCTTTTCCTTCCATCCCTCTTTCTCCATTTGCAGAATCATAATCCAAACGTTGGAAAGGACCTCAGCAACTATCTATTCCAACCCACACTTGAAAACAATTTCTACTCAAACATATCTGACAAATGACCATCCAATGAAGAGACCTCCTGAGGCATCCCAGTCTCCTTTTGGACAGCTCTAATGGGTAGGAATTTTTTCCTGATGTCAAGACTAAATTTGCTTCTCTGCACCTTGAACTCATTGCTCCTGGGTCTTCCCTCTGGGATCAAATAAAAACAAATCCAGGGGCAGCTAGGTGGCGCAGTGGATAGAGCACTGGCCCTGGATTCAGGAAGAGCTGAGTTCAAATCTGGCCTCAGACCCTTGACACTTACTAGCTGTGTGACCCTGGACAAGTCACTTAACCCCAATTGCCTCACTAAAAAACAAAAACAAACCAAACAAACAAAAAAACCCACACAAATCTAGCCTCTCTTTCACAACAACCCTTCAAATATTTCAACATAACTATTATATGCCCTATGGGTCTTCTCTTCTCTGGGCTAGATATTTCCAGTTCTTTCCATCAATCCTCATATGGCATTGACTCAAGACCCTTCATCATCCTGGTTATTCTCTTCTGGACACTCTAGCTTATTAATGTCCTTTTTAATCTGATGCAATAAGAACTAAGCAGAACACTCCATGGTGACCTCACCATTTTGCATCTTTCTATTTCTCCTTCCCCATCTCTTTATCTTCAGTTTATCTACCACCATGTCCCCAGACCCTCATCTTCCATTCACAATATCTCCACTCCAAACCACACCTCCATATCCCCCATCATTGCACAATAATCTATTTCCAAATAGCCATCGACCATCTTATCCATTTCCCTTCTTTTCCTACTATAGTTCCTTCATCCATTTCCTTATTTCCAACTTCCTGTCCTTCAGATTCGTTCTCATCTCTCGCCCCAATTTCTTAATTTCCAGCTTCCCATCTATTGCCACCCATCTATTCTTAGCTCCCCATTTCCCTTTCTTTGGTTTCTTTGTCACATCTGTCCCTCCTCCATTTCTCTAATCTGTTTCTCCATCCCTGTAAAGTTGCTATCCAGCTATACTGTCTAAAATATCTAATGAGTGGTCACCAATAAATGATAAGCTTTAGCAAGAGTTTAGACTTTTAAGCATTTATTAAGGAGAATAAGAATTTGGTGAAGAGAGAGAAAGAGGCCTAGATGCCTACAGCTATCTATCTCAGGGAGCCAGCATTTCTAGCTCTCCTCCCCATGAGGTCCTGACGAGAGAGAGAGAGAGAGAGAGAGAGAGAGAGAGAGAGAGAGAGAGAGAGAGAGAGAGAGAGAGAGAGAGAGAGAGAGAACCACCCCTTCTTCGTCCCACAAGCCTCCTGTCTAACCCGGAAACATCAAACGTCACTTCCTGACGCCAAGGAACTGACCTCCCAAGCCACATGGCTTGCCCTCAGATGCATTCTGCTCATGGTGGAGCTTTCCTACAGTAACTCTCCAGCAGGTGGCATCACTTCAATTGTTATAATCCTTTATTTCTTTTCCCAATCTTTCCATATCTACTTTGTTTCTTCTATCCATTATTGACCAACACTCACCTATCTTCCATTTCTCACTCTCCCATTTCCTATCCCTCCCTTTGTCTTCCATCTTTCTATCCCTATTCCTCCTTCACTTATTTCCAAAGTGACATCTTTCCATCCTTCCTTCCCTACTGTCTCCATCCCTAACCTCACTCTCATTCCCAACTTTCCATCCCTCCACTCCATCTCCTCATCCTTATAACTCTTCCTATCTCACTACCCACTGCTTTCCACATCCATTCTCCATCAATTCATACTTTACGTGTTCTCCGTTTTCTGTCATTCTAACTCCACATATTTATCTCTTCCTCCTCCATGATCCTATTCCTAGCTTACGCTAACCCACCTCCCTAGCTTTCTTTCTCTCATTTCTCTATCCCTATCTCCTCACATTCATCTCTCCTCACCCCACTTCTCAGTCTCCACACCTCACCCATCACCTCACTCCTTAGTCCTCCCACCTGCTCTCACAGGAGATGATGGTCAAGGCCAGGCTGAGGCGAAAGACGAGTGTGTGGCCATGCAGGGGGAGTTCACTGAGTGGAGCTGGGGGCAAGGTGTGGCCTAGGGCGACGAGACCTAGCGCTTGGCCCCGTCGGGCTGTCAATAGCTGAGTCCGAAGCCGACCAGTCACATGAATTACCTGTGAGAGATATTTGAGACATGCACCTGGATAATGTAGGAGTATGGCCAGGAGTAGCTAGAAGCACTGAATTGAAGGGAACCTTATATTACCACGACACCCTTGTTTTACAAAGGACAAAACAGAACCAGAGCAACAAAGTGATTTTCCCGTCTCCTACTTATAGGGGGCTGAGCCTAAAATTGAAACCAGGCATGTTGATTCCAAATCCATGAATGTACAGTTTGAGGAGGACCATAGCAGGCTGGACACAAGGGTCCAGTTGGGAGGATTGACCGCCACTGGGGAGAGGAATGACCAATGGACAGAGGATAGAGCAGCCAGGTGGCAGAGTAGATAGAGGGCCAGGCCTGGACTCAGACAGATCTAAATTCAAATCTGACCTTGTACACTTAGCTAGTGTGACCTTGGGCCAGTCTATTTAACCTCTGCTTATCTCAGTTCCCTCCTCTATAAAATCATCTATATAAATTATAGCACCTACAAATGAGATAATAATTGTAAAGCATTTAGCACAGTGCTTGGCATGTAGTAAGTACTATGCAAATATTATTATTATTATTTAGCTTGGGAGAGGGACAGTTATAATTATTTATGTTATAAGTATATAATATTATCATGGTTACTCTATAGCTGGACAGAGGGACCATTATTTATTTAATTATAATTATGTTATAATTGCATAATATTACTATTATATAGCTGGACAGAGGAACAGACAACATCTAGGTTATGAGAAGTCCGGCTTGGCCAAAGACAAGGAAAGTGTTGAATGTTTATGTCACAACAGGGGCAGAGAATTGGGGAATGAAGGGCCCCAAGGAATCACTGGGAGTCATATTAGGGAAGGAGGGAGCCAGAGTCAGCTCAAGAGGGCTCCTCACTCACCTTATATCCCGAAGCCTTGACATGCAGCCCCCGCTTGGTGAGTGTGGATTTCATTCGGACAAAGAAGGACCGTTCAAAGGAGCCGGGTTGATTTCGAGGAGTATTCACAGCAGGGGGCAACTCTGAAGAAAGAGTTATGGGGAGAGGGTCAGGGTGTCTCTGGATAGTGACTCTCCCCTCCCAGTCCTTTTCAGAGTCATCTGGGATTCCCACATCCTCCCATCCCTCAAGATTCCTCACTTATCCAAGCTCATAAACCCTTAGGGCAGTCCCTCATATACAAGGTCATACCCCCCCCCACACACACATGTGAGCATGCACACACATGCATAATCACCCAAAGACTGGGAGACACACGGTCAATGCAGTCTCACTCAAACACAAATCCAGAAAGCCACAAACTACATGGTAAGCTACTTGGTCATTCATCAACACAACCACATACCATCATCATAGCCCATGATGCAGTGGAAAGTGTGCTGGGTTTGGAGTTAGAGGACCTGAGTTCAAATCCTGATTTTACTACTTATGTGACCACAGTCAAGTCATTTGAGTCCTCTTGGGCTCAGTTTCCTCATCTCTTAAATGAGGGGATTGGACTCCATGGAATCCAAGCCTACGACTCCTTCCAACTTTAGATGCTGTGATCATTCTTTTTTTTTTTCGGGGCAATGGGGGTTAAGTGACTTGCCCAGGGTCACATAGCTAATAAGTGTCAAGTGACTGAGGCCGGATTTGAACTCAGGTCCTCCTGAATCCAGGGCCGGTGCTCTATCCACTGTGCCACCTAGCTGACCCCTGTGATCATTCTTATGACTTACACCCCACTCAGTGCATCTTGGACTAACCAGCTGCTTCCCTAGCTGGGGTTTAGGCCAGAGGATTCGATTTACAAAAATCCCACTTAAGTCAGTATGGTAGATCACAAAGTGAAATGTAGCCAGGACCCCCAGCCCTCCCCTGGGAAGGACTCTTGGGGAGAGTTACCAGTCTCTGGGGCTTCAGAGATTGAGGAAGCTGAGGATGAAGAGGATGAAGAAGAGGAGGAAGAAGGGCCGGAAGGTGGTGCCCCAGGCCCAGGGGGTGGAGCCCTCAGCCCAAGCTGCTCCAGCACCTCTGAGTGGTCCCCCGGATGCACATAGTCAAACACGCTACTTCCAGTCAGCTCCACCTGTGGGCCATGGGGGTAGGGGTGGGATGCAGAGCAGAGGAGTGGTCAATCACTTGTTTGCCCTCTGCCCTACCCCAAGGCAACAGGAGAGAAATGTCCAGGTAAAGGGGAATTCCTTTCTTCCGTTGGCCAAGGAGAGGAGGGAGTGGGGCTGTCCATTCACTTGCTGTGGGGACAGCTCAGAACAAATCTCCTTTTTGCTCCTACCTTCTCTGTGTCCCTACCCTCTACCAATAGATTCCTTCTATCTCCAGGGTGCTCATCTATCTATTTATTTTAGGAAGGGGGAAGTGGACATAGAAGGAGTCCCTTCTGCTTTGGACTGATCTTTCTTCAAAATGGACTTTGAAATGCTCCACAACACCTGAATGTGTGTGTGTGTGTGTGTGTGTGTGTGTGTGTGTGTAGGTCAGGGACAGGGTCTGGCAAGGAATAGGCAGTATGTCAATGCAAGTATCTTGGGGCCCTGGACACCTGGGTCTTCACTGAAGAGGGAGAATACAGGGCAGGGGCCTGGCAGGAGGCATAGGATGCTTGGAGGGAAGGAGGCTAGAGGAAGAGTCTAGGTGTGCTTTTTCTTCTTCTTTTTTTTTTTTGTGGGACAATGAGGGTTAAGTGACTTGCCCAGGGTCACACAGTTAGTAAGTGTTAAGTGTCTGAGGTTGGATTTGAACTCAGGTTCTTCTGAATCCAGGGCCAGTGCTTTATCCACTGTGCCATCTAGCTGCTCCCTCTAGGAGCTCTTAACATCTAAGTCTTAAATGGTGGGGAGAAGGTCCCCAAAAGCCTAGGTCCATACAGAAGGGGAAGGAGAATCCAGGAGAAAGGAATTAGACCTGAAATCTTGAGTCTCCATAGGAAGAAGCTAGGGGAAATTCAGGGATAAGGTCTAGAGCCTGAATGCCCAGGGCCTCCACCTCCCATGCTTACCTGAGAGAGGCCCAGATAGATGGAAACCGTCTCTGAGATGTAGAGAAATTTCCCGTCCTGGTTCAAGGCGAACACGAATCCGTCCAGCGACTGGGGTGTTGGGGAGAGACCTGGAGAGGTGAGCTAGGGACCCATGGGGCCGGGGCACACCAGCTCCTCAGCTCCTCTAAGGAGTCTTGGAGGTAGGAGAAGAACCCTGGGGATGCTGTTGTTGACACCAGGTGGTGGCAGAGAGCTAGCCTGGCCCAGAGGGCTCTGCTATTAAGGGAGGTGGAAAGGGGTGGAAGAGGAGTGCAAGGAGGAATAGGAAACTCAGGGGCCTGGCTTTCCTCATCCTGATTTTGGGAGGTAGGGAAAGGGGAAGTTCAAAGTTTCCTGGCAGGGAAGGAAGGGGGCCTCTGGGACCTCACCTGAAGAATGTGGCCTCCCAAATGCTGTTCAAAGAGGTCAGTGAATAGGGCAGAAGTCTCTCTCCGTCCAGGGGCACCAGAGACTGAAGAGAAAAGGTAGGGTGGAGGCCTGAAGTTTATATAGCCCTCTGTATATCTGGCTGCCTCTCCCACCTCTTCACCCTTGGGCAAGTCATATGGCTTTTCTGGGTCTCAGTTTCCTCAGCTTAAGATGAGGGGATTGGTTCAGACAAAGGATAATGCCCCTTTTAGTTTAAAATCCCGTGGTTCTATACCCTCAGTTCAAAATCCTGTCTCCGATTATATCTTTGACCAGAGTCAAATCACCTAACCCCTTTGAATGAACCTCAGATTCCTCCTATTTGAAGTAAAGTCTTGGAATAGATTATTTCTCTAACTCTAAATCCTATTTGATTGTGCTCTCTGAAAACAGTGTCCCCACTCGTCTTTTTGCTTCCAGTCAGAGGAAGTGAGAATAGACTTATCAGGACCCTCTTCTGGAACCAATGCCCCTTTCTGGGGCTCTGCTGTGGTTTGGGTAGATCAGATAGCCTAGGACACACACACATACACACACACACACACACACACACACACACACACACACACACACACACACACACACCCTACACAACCTCGTTACTCACAGACAAGCAAAGCAGTGGAAAGAATTCTCAACTTGGAATGTCGAACTTGGAGTCACAAGACCCAGGTTGGAATCTTGACTCATGCTTTTACTCTCTTTTTAGGCGGGGGGTGGGGTGGGGTGGGGTGAGGCAATTGGGGTTAAGTGACTTGCCTAAGATCACACACCTAGTAAGTGTCAAGTGTCAAGTGTCTGAGGCCGGATTTGAACTCAGGTCCTCCTGACTCCAGGGCCAGTGCTCTATCCACTGTCCACTGTGCCACCTAGCTGCCCCCATGCTTTTATTCTTTTTTATCTATCTATCTATCTATCTATCTATCTATCTATCTATCTATCTATCTATCTATCTATCTATCTATCTATCTATTTGTTTATTTATTTATTTATTTTGCAGGGCATTGGGGGTGAAGTGACTTGCCCAGGGTCACACAGCTAGTAAGTGTCAAGTGTCTGAGGCCGGATTTGAACTCAGGTACTCCTGAATCCAGGGCCGGTGCTTTATCCACTTCGCCACCTAGCTGCCCCCCCCCAATGCTTTTAATATTAAGCAAACCTCTCTGGGCCTCAGATTCCCTACCTATAAAATTATCTGTTATTCTATGATGTTCTATCACTCATACAGAGTCAGGCAAGGCATCAATTCAACATGCTCAAAATACCCAGACATAGAGATACAGAGATCAGGTAATTCACCACACAGATTCCCTCACCCTACTCTCCAGAAGAATAGGATTACTCAATTCTACTTTTAGAGAAGTTGTCCGTTAATTCCACAGACGTAGAGGCAGTCACACGCATGCTGCTGCTTCCGTCTATTTCTTTGGGCTGCGGCTTTCAGCACCAAGGTCAGGGACCAGAGCCGAGAACTAAGTTCCAGCTGATTCAGAAACACCCAGAACAAACCTCCCACGAACCCACTGCTCCCTGCCTCCCCTAGCAGAAGAGTCCAAGGAAGGCAGCAGTGAGAATAACCTAAGAGAGGCAGCGGAGTCTTAGTGATCTCCCAGGGGCAGAAGCCTCTTTCCCCAAACTTGGGAGAGGGGGGAGGACAGGAGCATCTTCCTCCTCACCAGCCTGGGAGAGGGATGAAATGAGCTCTAAATTTCTGCTGGCTGTATTCTTTCAGCACGCAGCATGTCTTTTCTAACACTGATCATAGAACCAAACCAGCCTGTTTCCCTGCTCCCAGAATCTAATATCTGGAAAGGGCCCAACAACTTTTCCCTAGTCCCTCCCACCTCCAACCTAGATCTGGACCCAGGCATCCCTTCCACTTGAGATCTTCCTTACTCCAATGGGACCTGGGTGTGTTTTCCCCCACACCTCCAATCCTCCTTCCCCAAGGCACTAACATTCCCCCACTGGTGGCCAGCTCCCTCCCCGGGCTCCCAGCCTGGGTGCAGCCGGCAGCAAACAATGCCTGTGGAAGGGGGTGGGGGGGAACAAGCTCCCAAGCTCACAAACAGCTCCCCCTGACAGACAGGGGAAACAATGCCTTCCCCGATAATTGTCGCAATTTTCTCTGTCATTTCCCTTAATTCTCTCATTTTTCCTTGCTGCAAATAACCCCTCGGGTCAGACAGAGCCCGCCTATAATTAAAAACGTTTAATGGGGGAATTAGAAAGCTGCTGGCAGGGAGCTGGGTGGAGGAGGGAGAAGGAGGATCAGGTGCCTCCCCTTCCCCCCCAACAATTCTCCAGTCCCAGTCCCAGACCTCTGCTCTTCTCTCAGGCACTGGGCAGGAAGAGGGCAGCTGGGAGGTATTCAGGCCTCATTTCTCCCTCCCCAATGTATCCCTTTTTTCTGTCTCCCCACATCACTCTTCCCTCTTCTCCCTCTCACCCCAATTCAGTCTCTTCCCATCCTAGTTCTCACACTCTTTTATCCCCAGCCCACTTCTCACCTCCACCTCATCCCATGCCCCTTAGATCCCCTCCTCACCCTCCCTTCAGCTGCCCTTATTCCTCTCTCTCTCCTCCACTGGCACTTCTCTCTGCTCCCCCCTTCCTTCTTTTCTTTTCCTTCCTTCTCTTATCTTTATCGTGTCCCCTCAGGCCGATCCCAACATTCTTTTTTCCCTCCTCACAGTTCTACTGCCCCCAGCACTCCTGTTTCTGCACCTGTCCTCACTTCCCAACTCACCTCTTCTCCAAATGCCCTTCTCTGCCTCCAACCTGACACATTCCGATTTCTCCCTGAGTTCTGTGGCCACCCTCACTCGCCTGCTCCTCTCTTCTTGCCTATACGATTCCCCAGACACACCCATGGCCTTCTGCCTACCTATTTCTGCTCACTCCCCATCTCTTTTCCTCATTTCTAGAACTCCAGTCTCTCAACCTTTTCTGAATTTTCCCACTTCCCTCAACTTCTGTCCATTCCCTCAACTCACATGACCCCCATAGTTACTCCCTCCCATCTTATTTGACTCTTCTTCCTTCATCTCATTCTCCACCTTAGCCTTCTTCCTCCTCTCCCAAACTTAAGACCATCTAGTCATTTCCATATCCCTCCCATTCCTCTCACTTCTCTTTCCCCCAGACCCTCACCCCACCCTGACTACAGAGTGGATAAAGTGGTGGACTTGGGATCCAGGAACATCCCAGACTCGAATATCTCCTTCCTCACTTACTAACTGTGTGACCTGCTTCAGAAAATTGCTTGTTCTCTGGGCCTCACTTTCTTCACTAAAAAAATGCAGATAATAATAGTGCCTACCTCCCAGGGGGTGTTGAGGGTGAATGGAGATACCATACTAGGGGCTCTGTGCCCCTTAAAGTGCTCTACATATATACATGTTAGTTATTATACTTCCACATTTAATAATAATCACAGTAGCTTGCACTCATTTATCAATGTAATATTTGCAAAGCATTTTACAAATGTTTTCTCATTTGGCCCGCACAATGACCCTGGGAGGTAGGTGTTATTTCCATTTTTTTTTGTTGCTATGGCTGCTGTTTAGTCATTTCAGTCATGTCCAACGACTCATGACCCCTATTTGGGCTTTTCTTGGCAGAGATACTGGAGTGGTTTTCCATTTCCTTCAGCTCATTTTACAGATGAGGAAATTGAGACAAACAGGGTGAAGTGACTTGCCCAGGGTCACATGGCTAGTGAGTGCCTGAGGCCAGATTTGAACTCAGGAAGATGAGTCTTTGTTATTCCAAGGCCTGGCACTCTATCTGCTGCACCACCTAACTGCCCATCTTCATTTTATAGATGATCAAATTGAGACTGAGAGGTTAAGTGACTTGCCCAGGGTTACTTAACTAGGAAATGACTGAGGCCAGCTTTGAATTCAGGTCTTCTTGATTCCAGGTCCAGCATTCTATCTGCTGTGCCACATAGCTACCTCCAGCTAGGATATATTTCCCCATAACCAACCCCCTTTACTACTCAATCCCCACTCCTAATTTTTTTTTTTGCTTTCTATTCCTTTTCACTCACTCCCTTTGCCCTCCCACCATCCCCTCTCCAACTTATATCAGTTTTTCCCAAATGTTTGATTGTCTCTCCCCGATCCTCTCTCCCACCCTCTCCATCCATTAGCAGCACCTCCATCTGTCTCCCCCTCTACATCAGCTCACTCTTCTCAACTCCCTAACCCCACTTCCCTTGGGTCTCAGACCTTGAAAGGGTCTAGCCAGATTAGGTATAGATTAAATAACACCCTGGACAGCTATCTGTATGTGTGAGTGGTGTGTGTGTGTGTGTGTGTGTGTGTGTGTGTGTGTGTGTGTGCAGGCAATGGGAACCCTCTTCAGAGATAATAGGGCTATAAGGTTATAGCTGGGAGACACCTCTGAGATCATCTAGTCATTTTATAGAAGAGGAGATTGGAGAGGTTGATAAACTAGCTCAAGGTCACACAGATGGTAAATGGTAAAACTGAGGCTCGAACCCAGCAATTGTGACTCCAAATTTTGGGCTCTCTCCACCTCACCACACTGGAGTCATTCTCTCTATCCAGTATCCAGGAGGCTCAAGCTTCCCCTCTCCCTGTCCTTGCCTCTCCAATCCTGCCCATTCTGCCCCAGGAAGATGGGCCAAACGAGGTTAGGAAGTGGAGGGTGGATCTCTGAAGATTATCAGACACTCCCTTCTGCCTCTGCACTTGAGTAGGGTGACTAGGACAAGGCAGAAGTCGCCCCAGTGTCTGGAACCCAGCTCCCTCCCACAGTACAGGGCACACTTGGTATTCCTCTCGCTCTCTCTGGCTTGTCTCCACCACAGCCGGCCTGGGGATGGGAGCTGCATCTTTAAGGAGGCTCAGCTTTCCCCACTTCCCCTAGAAGGGGGGTACTCAGATACCAGAGTTCCCCTGCTTTGGGGGACAGAGAGCTAGGGGAACTGAGATAGGGGCGCTGAGATGCTTGGGTCCTGCCAGCTACAAGGACGTGGGGTTGGCAGGACATTTGTGCCCCCTCCCCCCGCCCAACTAAGGAGGGGTGGGGGCAGAGATGGCAGCCAGCTCTGAAGATCTCAAAGCATTTTTAGCCATTCCCTGTACCTATGTTCCCCCTCCCCCTCCCCCCTTCAGAGACTGCAGGGTTGGAGGAAGGACAATGACCTGCCCCAGAAGTCAGAGAAACGTGTCTAGATTGCAATGGAAAAGAGGAAGGTTGTCAATTTCTTCTCTCCCCCTGTCTCACAGTGATGGAAACACTCTCTCAGACACAGGACCTTCCCCACTCTTCTTTTGAGCTAAAAGGTATCTTAGACATCCATCCTAACTAGATTATTTTATGGATTAGGGAACTGAGGTTCAAAAGGAAGAGACTTGGCCAAGGTCACACAAAGAATCAGGTCAAAGCATGAGCCCAGGTCAGCTGACTTTCAGACCAGGGTTTAATCCTTTATAACAATCTACTACCCTCTTCTCCTTCCTCTCCTTAGCTCCCTCCCACTCCCCTTCCCAACCCCCACCCCACCTCCATCAGATACTTTAGGTCAGGGAAAGGGAAGGCAACAGAGGGACAAAGAGAAGCATGAGACACAGAGAGAAGAATGAAGGATGGAGGGAGAGACAGTTATAGAGGGCAAATGGAGACACTGAGGGGCAGAGAAGAAAGGGAGGGATGAGCTACAGAGAGAAAAGAGACTGAGGGATACAGGGAAGACAGCTATAGAAAGGAGGCAACAGAGAAAATGGGAGGCTGAGGGACAGAGGGGGGAAATTGAAGAACGGGATGAGGAGAGACAGGGAGGGTATGTAATTGAGGGACAGAGAGGAATCTGAGCTACAAAGAAGGGAAAACACAATATGGAGACAGCTACAGAGAAGGGGAGACAGGGATAGAGGGAAATCAGGCACAGATAGGAGGGACACTGATGGACAAAGGAGAGACTGGAATGAAGTGGGGGTGACTGAGGGATAGAAAGGGAGAAATTGAGGGGGAAAAAGGGAAGAACCACAGACATGGGAAACTGAGGGATAGGGGTGAGAGTGAAAGGCAGGGAAAGGGGTAAAGGGCAGAGAGAAGGGAAAATGAGAAACAACCTGTGAAAGGAGACTGGGACAGAGATGGGGAAACTGAGGCACATGGAGAGCAGAGAGAGAAGGACAGAGAGAAGGGAGACTGACGAAGGGGGAGAGAATGAAAGAGAGGTGTAGGACAAGTAGCAGAGGGCAGGGCCTGGGATTCACTTCCTTGATCTCCCCCCCTTATTCTCCCCTCCCCGGGTGCCTGTTGCACCAACGAGGCTAATTGCAGGCACATTAACTCACATTGGCCTCCTGGAGAGCTGAGGGTCGGGTGGGGTGAATGCCGTAGAGTGAGACTTTGAAGCTAGCTTTCTTGCTGCATTCCCTGTGGTCCCAGAGCCGAGAGGTCGCTCATTTTAGCTTTTACCCTTCTGCCTGAATTATTCGGGTCTTGGATTCTCATAGCTGCCGCTTCTCTCTCTCTCTCTCTCTCTCTCTCTCTCTCTCTCTCTCTCTCTCTCTCTCTCTCTCTCTCTCTCTCTTTCTCTCTCTCTCTGCTTTACATTCACACCCCAGGAGAAACTCCCACTCTTCCCCCTTAATCTTTGGAGTGGCAATTAGAACGCTTAGAGATCCTTTGTGGAGAGAAGACCCTCAAAGGAGAAGCCTGTCTCAGGCAGAAGTCGGAGTCAGAATGGACTTTAGCGGTCATGGAGCCCAGTCTTCTTCCTCAGTTTACAAAAAAGGAAGCTGAAACTCAAAAAGGAAACGGAGTATATTTGGGACTCTACCTCGGGCATCCTGACTCCCAGCCCTGGGTTTGTCCCCGAGTGCTTATTCCTCATTTTTCTGAATTGTAGAGATGAAGGTGGAGGGGAGCGAGGATGGGAAGACCCCACACTGACTGTCTCCTTCAAAAGACAAGGACGGTGCAAGGAGAGCTTGGAGTTAGAATGTCGGGGGCCTGTCCCTGACTTTCTTTGTGATGTTGGACAAGTTCCTTTCCAACCCTGGGCCTCACTTTCTCTCCCTGTGAAATGGGAACCTCGAACTGGAGAGCGTTTCTAAAAGGTCGCTCTGAGCCTATGAAGAGGTTGGAGACTGAGGACACGGAAATCTATTCCTTCTATCCAGAAGCCAGTACTCCTGGGTCCTCTTGAGCTTCGGGGTGGATAAGGGTGGGGTGAAGGCAGAAAAAGAGCTGAGGCGCCCCTCCTCGCCCGCGCCCCCCTCCCCCGGCTCCTGGAGACAATAGGCAGATGTTTATCCGGATTTCCAAGCGCACGCTCCGCGGCGGCTAATTCCCGGGTGGGTAATGACTGTAATCAGTGCTCGCGGTAATGCCGGATTCTCTAGGCGCTGGTTAATTTGCGTAATTACAGCCTTAGAAGCCGCATTATTTAAATGGCGATTTATCGCGGTCCTAATCAATGCTATTTTCTCGGCCCCCCACCATCCCCTCCTTTCCCCTCCCCTCTACTAGGTGGTGTGGGAACCCGGGGCTCAGCTGGGCTGGGACTCGGACGCCTGGGGCCCCTGCAGGAAGGGTCTGCGCCCCCGCCAGGTTCCTCTGCCCCAGCGCCAGATGTAGCCACAGTTGGCCGCCCAGTTCCGAGCATCCCTCCCAGGGTGAAGGGGAAGCAGAAACTTCTGGTCCCGTCTGTCCCACTGCCAGGGCTGGGCACTCGGGAGCCAGCGTTCCTTGGGTAATCCTGACAGGACTGAGGATGCAGAGACTGGGCTCCCTTCTGTGGTCCTCCTGGCAGGCCTGGAAGCAGGGGCACCAGGGTCCTGTCCTCTGGCCTCCCGTCCATTGGCCTCAGATCATGGCGAGACAGGAGGATCAGGCACTCGGGTCCCTTGTGTGCTCCCATCTCAGGGCTGGGGGCAGGGACGCCTCCCCCACCTGCACGGGCTGGACAGAGGGATATCAGAGTGCCGTTTACCCTTCTGTCAAGGCTAGGGGCGGGCCCAGCGACCCCAGGGTTCCCTTTGTCTTTGGGCACAGGGACACCAAGGTCTCCCCCACCTATGAGGGCAGGGAACAAGAGCCCTAGGGTGCTTTCTCTCCTTTTGCCAGAGCTTTATACGGATACTTGGTCCTCTTTGCGTTTCTGGTGGCTCAGATCCTGGGATCCCAGGGTACCCTCAGTGTTACCTGGCGCTGGTGGCGGGTCGGCTCTGGGTGAACTCCAGGGAGGATCCCCGAGGGCAGCAAAATCCCGCAGGCGGAGGTAGGTGATGCTGAGCCGCACGATGGACGCCTTGTCCAGCTGGCTCGTGATGGCGCTGGGCAGGGGCAGCGTCTTCGCCAGCTCATAAAATTCGAAGTTCTCTTTGCCCCGGCGGGAGCGGGCCGCATTCCGGGACTTCTCCTTCCGCAAGGCCTGCAGACTTCAGGAGTGGGTGAAAGATCACTATGGGCCTCACCCCTAGCCAGGGGAGAGAAATGGGCCTCTTTGGGAAGGAGACACTGACCGGAGACCAGGAATGGATCTGATGGAGGGGGCAGGGACAGAACGCAGGGTAAGAATTCCAAATGGGAGGGGACCTAACGCTGAGTGAGAATCCCTCCTAGGGGGCGGGGACAGAAGTGGGTGAACACTCTCCAAGTGGGCAGAGACTGAGCCCTAAGTAAGAGTTTCATTGTCTGGTGGGCGGGGTCAGAACGTTGGGTGAGAAAGCTGAATGGATGCGGATAGAATGTTGACAGTTCTACCATCTAGAGAATAGGGCTGAGCTTGGTGTGAACATCCTTAATGGACGGGAACAGAGTTCTGAGTGAGAATCCCACCTCTGAAGGGGCGGAGACAAAACTCTGGGTGAGAATTCTATCGGTATTGGGAGGGGCCTCGGGAGGAGGCGGGTCTTGCTCACCAGGGCACGGGCGGGGCTTTGACCAGCAGTCCCTGAAGGAAATCCCACTCGACGCTGACGCACTTGACCTCGCTTCCTGAGAAGTGGGCCGCCATATCTGCGCCCCGAAAGCCTGGCTGGGGCTTGGGTAGTCTTAGAGCGGGGGGTGGGATTCACGGACCTGGGCACCTGCAGTAGGAGGAGAAAGCAATGGTTAAGACACATCAGGTACCCCGGAGTCCCCAGCTACCTGCTGCCTTATTCCCTCCCCCCTCCCCCAGCAGAAGCTGAGTCCTGTCCAAGAGAGGGAGTCTGGGGAAGCTCCCGCTGGCCTAGCTTAAGGCTTCCAGGACCTCGCGGTTCAGAGTTCCGAACGACCGATTTCTTTCCGTGATTAGCCTTGAATATGCCCCTGCGCAGCTCACGGCCTCAGTCTGCCCCTCAGGAGGACCACGCGCCCTCAATGCCATTCCACCCGGGAGTGGTTGAGGTGTCGAAGGCGCTGGGGCATTCCTGGACCTGCCACCCCTTTCCAGCCCCCAGGCTTTGGGGACTCGGATAGCCCCGACTTACACATTTCCCGCAGCCCCTAGTCCTCCTCCCTAACCAGGCGAGTTTCTCTCTCAGAAACCCAGGCAGCTCCTCTCCCCGCAAGCAAGCCCGCGTGGGGCCGCCAGTGCGCGCGGACGTGCCCAGCCTCCCAGTCCTCAGCCGCCCGCGCCGGGCCGGCTCCCGCATACCAATGGGGGCCCACGCGGCGCGCATACGGATCGGGACCGGCCCGCGCCCTGCATACCAAGCGACGACCCCGATAGAGCAGGCGGCGGGAGCTGGGCCATTGGGAAATGAGAGGACCCGGCAACTCAACCTAAGACCTAGACGGCCCGAGTCTCCCAGCTTTCCAGCCATCTATCTGTATTTATTCCCGTCCCTCCCCCCCCTCCACCGCCAGCCTCCTTACTGCCTAGACTTCCACCCTCTCTCATTTCCCCTTGCCCTGCAGCTGTCCTGGGGAGACCCTGGACCTCAAGTGGGAGAAGGTAAGGGGGAGGCAGCTGACCTCTCCTCCTCAGGTCGTAGGGTCTCTGATTCCCACCCCCACCCTCACTTCGCTGCCTCGAAAGAAAGCCACGTGTTCAGGGCATAGCGACCCCAGCCCCTCTCCCCAAGCCCACCCCTCCCCCCATCCATCTCCTCTTTCTCTAGAACCTCCTCAGGATCTAGGAATCCCCCTAGTCTCAGATGTCCAGCGCCTTCCCTCCTCAGTCTCCGTGGGACCCAGGTGTCTGCATCCTCCCTCCCCCACCCCCCCCAAGTCAACTGGCTGTCTGGATCGCCTCTTTCGCTGGGACTTAACAGTCCAGCACACTCTCCCATCCGCTTTGGGCCTCTGCAAGGACCAAGGCATCCCAGCTCGTCTTGCTCTTGGAGTCAGTATTCAAGCACTCTCCTTCCTCCCCTCGACCCAGGAGTCCAGCTCCCAAACCCCTGGAGGACCGAAGTGGCTGTACTCCTCTATCAGCCTTCTCGGAAGCCAGTTGTCTAGACTGCCTCTTTCCCTAGAATCCAGGTAAAGGGTCCCCTCTCTTACCAGCACCGAAGTATCCCGGCCCCCTCTTTTTCTGTCACCCAGACTTCTGGGCTTCCTTTCTCTCTCGGACCAAAGTGTCCAACTCACTGTCCTCCTCCAACCTTTCCCACCGAATTACCCGGCTCCATGGCAGTCGCCCGCCTCTGGCTCGGTGTCCCGGGGGGGTCCGGATGCAGTGCTGTAACGGTCCGGTCCAACAGGGAAGCTGGGGGCCGCTCCATAGGCCCTAAAGCTCCCGCCGGGATCCGCGGGGCTCGGGAGGTGCTCACACCCCGAGCTGGCACCAGGGCCGCTTCTCACATGGAGAGCCTTGGACATCGCCGGCTGCCGGGATGGGCGGAGTTTTCAGAGCTCCGCCCCCAGAAGCCCTTAAGGCCCCATTACCCCCTTCCAGGATGAGAACCCCCTTTCCCCAAATCAGCACGGTCTCAAGAGTCATAGCAGGGGCGGAGCAGGGGAACGTCCCCTCTTTCCTACCATTCAAGTATCAATGAGACTTGCCTCCCACAGAATGTCTCTAAACTCCCTCCCTTTCTCAGGTGCCCCAAGTTCCCATAGACCATCCCTGAGTCCTTTCCCTCCAAAGTACCTTCTTGAGGCTTTCTCTAAAGAAGTCTCGAGTCCCTGAAACTCCGCCCCTCCCCAAGTGCCTCTGAGTGCCCATAAAAGTCTCTGAGCCCCCACAATCACCCTCCCAAAGAATGTCCCCGGAGTCCTCCGTAGAAAGTCCCAGAGCACTCTCCCCTCCCTAATCCCTCCCATTAAAACCTCTCTGAGGGGGCAGCTCGGTGGTGCAGTGGATAAAGCACCAGCCCTGGATTCAGGAGGACCTGAGTTCAAATCCGACCTCAGACACTTGACACTTACTAGCTATGTGACCCTGGGCAAGTCAGCTAACACTCATTGCCCTGCAAAAAACCAAAAACAAACAAAAAATCTCTGAGCTCTCACAGAATCTTCCTGAGGACCCCACCTAGAAATTCTAGAGATTTCCAAAGAACGACACCCCCCCTCCCGCCTCCAACATCCCTGAAGTCCAGCCTCTCCCTTCACAATACTCCCAGCCCCTCAGAATCTTTCATCAAATTCTATAGCGAGACCCCTGACTGTGCCAGACTCCTGTGGGTGAGGCAGAGTAAAATAATACTTTGTATGTCCCTGTCCAGACTCCCTCCCTTCTAATCTTCTAAACTCCCACACTTCACACTCCTCAGAGTGGCGCCCTAATCTCAGAGACTTCCTCACTCCAGGCAGCTCCTCTCCTGTCTTTCTAATCCTCTGGGAACTCAGGCCTGCTTCTTCTGTGCCAGGGCAAATTTAGGCCCCAGCCTTTGGAAATGGTCCGGGAAGGTGGGAACTGTCCAAGTGCTGAAGCTGTCTGCCTGGGAAGCGAATGTTTGGGGTAGGTAAGTAAGCGAGGACTGCTTTCTCTTGGTATCCTGGGATAGCTAGGACAATTGTGGCACCTGCAACGTGAGTGGGGTGGAGATGAACATTCTATTTTGTAAGGTCTCTTCTCCCGGCTTTGTCATTTTTATGTTCTAAAGACCCTTTCAGCTATGACACTTTATGTTCTAAGGTATCTCCCCAACTCTGATCTTCTGTAGTCTTGGGTTACTCCCACCTCTGACATTCTCTGTTCTGAGATCACTGGTGTTCTAGGATTCCAACCTCCATGGTTTGCAATTCTTCTTGGGAGAGTCTCTTCACAGCAAGTGGCCAGAAAAGAAATCTTAGGAGATTATGGAGATATATACCAAATAATCATGTATTCGGCCTCTCAATCTTTTGGTTCTGTTTCTCCTCACCTTCTGCACACACACACACACACACACACACACACACCCCTACACCTTCAAGTTCCTCTTGGCTTGAGCAAAGAAGCATTTGGGGAACAGTTCATGGAACAAATCACACCCATCTGTTTGTATGTGAAGAGAGCAAAATAACATTCCAAGTAGGAGTCTCTCCTTTAGCCCTGTCCTCACAGGTCTTGTCTCCTGTCTGTTCCCCATCCCCCTCACCATCTCCCCCACCCCTGCCTTCCCCTTCTCATCTTGGTGAGTGATCAAGTGGTGGTTCCTCATGGGGAGAGGTAGAGGGATTAGATCTATATTATTTGGTCTTAGAAGGCAAGGCCAGGGGGCAGCTAGGTGGTGCAGTGGATAAAGCACTGGCCTTGGATTCAGGAGTACCTGAGTTCAAATTCAGCTTCAGATACTTGAGACTTACTAGCTGTATGACCCTGGGCAAGTCACTTAACCCTCATTGTCCTGCAAAAAAAAAAGAAAGAAAAAAGAAAAATAAAGAAGGCAAGGCCAGATAAAGCACAGACCCTGGATTCAGGAGGACCTGAGTTCAAATCCAACCTCAGACACTTGACACTTACTAGCTGGGTGACCCTGGGCAAGTCACTTAACCCTCATTGACCCACAAAAAAGAAGAAGAAAGGCCAGGAACAATTATAATAACAGGTAACATTTTATGTAACATTTTAATAGAACTTGATTCAAGTCTGCAAAACACTTCATATATGTTCTCTCATTTGATCCTCACAACAACATGAGGTAGGTGTTATTGTTATTCCCATTTTACAAATGAGGAAACTGAGGCAAACAGGGTAAAGTGACTTGCCTGGGGTTACACAGCAAAGTAAGTGTCTGAGGCCAGATTTGAACTCAGGAAGAAGAGACTTCCGGATGCCAGGCCCAGCTCTCTATCCATTGTGCCACCTAGCTAGCTATTATTATATTATCAGTATGATCATCGTACCTGGATTCTGATTAGTGGCTTTGATGTCTAGGCCTCAGTTCTGTTGTACTGTAATATAATAAACACCTTTCACTTGAATTAGAATTAGAATCAGAGGCCTCAAACATGTAGCCTGGCCATTCTGCATGTGGTCCATGACACTCCTGAATGCAACCTGAACTCAAAACATAATTGGGGGGCATCTAGGTGGCACAGTGGATAAAGCACTGGCCTTGGATTCAGGAGGACCTGAGTTCAAATCCAGCCTCAGACACTTGACACAAGTCACTTAACCCTCATTGCCCTGCAAAAAACCAAAAAAACCCCAAAACCCCCCCATAATTGGGAAATACTTAACAAAACAATAAAACAGAGCACAGATGGTGCTCATCTGTGGTCTTCTAAGTCAATAAGCACCTGCCTCAAGCCTTCTGTATGTATGGGTTTAGTGGGTTCCATTGCTCTCTGAGTTTGACACCACTCACTCAGATCACCTGCTGCAACCCCTTTCCCTTCTCTGACTTTTGATCCTCCTTTGGGTCCAGCTACCCTAAGTGGGTTCTTTTCCTTACTCACAGACCTTTTTGGTGAACTCTCTCTCTCAATTTTATTTAGTTCAACAAACATTAAGCACCTGCAATGGACAAGATTCTAGTCTAGGAAATGGGGATGCAAAGAGAAAAATAAAAGTCTCTCCCCTCTAGGAACTTAGTGGGTGGAAACAACACATAAACAGATAAGAAAATAGTGCAATATAAGGGAGAGAAAACTAGTGGAGGGGAAGAGGTTCTGGAAAAGCTTCAGGGAGGGATTTGCACCTGAAGGAAGGGAAAAATTCTGAGAGATGGTGAGGAGGGAGAGCATCCCAGGCATAAGGGACAGCTTTTGCAAGAGCTGAGAGACAGGATAGGGGATATTTATCTCAGGAAATGGCTAGAAGGCCAGTTTGGCAGTAATGCCATTTGTGAAGAGGAATCACATGAAATGAGACTGGAAAGGAAGAATTCTGAGAGATAGTGAGGAGGGAGGCTATAGTGGGATTGTTGAGAGAGCCAGGCTGAGCAGTTTGTGATTTATCCTACAGGCAATAGGGAGCCACTGATGGTTCCTGTGCAGAAGAGAAAAATGGTTTTGGCATCACTCAAGGCTCGGCTTATGCATTATCTCCTCTAGGAAAATTGTCCCATTTTCCTTAGCTATCAATGTTCACTCCCCCATCCTCAGATGTGACCATGTTTACCTGTTTACTTGTGGTATCTCCTGCTGGAATCTGTAGATACCTTTAGGACACACAGTACCTGGCACATTCCCCCTTGTTCCTAACTGCTACTTAATAATTGCTTGTTGCATTTAATTGACTAATCTTGGGAGGATTGGGTGAAGAGGTTAGGAGTTCTGTGAAGAGAGCACTATTCAGACCAGAGGTAATGGAGGCCCAAACTAGGCTGGTGGCTATAGCAATAGAGAAAAGGGGACATGTTGGAGATGTTATCCAGATAGATCTGACAAGACCTGGGCACTGGATGTGGGGGATGAGTCAAAGGTAGAGTGCCTGGGGGGTGAAGAATAGAACTAGAGTTGGCCTTCTCTTAGCTCCAGTCACAGCTCTTCCCGTCATGGATTGGGAGTTCCAGCACCTGGACTAACCTCCTACAGGGCTCACCTCTCTCCCGGACTGCCCTCCCTGAAGTTTTCAGGGAAAAACTTATCCCATCTGACCCTCCTTCCCCCATCCCCACACTTACCTAGCCTAACTCCACTCTTCCTTCATTCAGAAATCCTTCTCTGGCTGAAAACACTCCTCCTCCCTCTCAAGACTAACAGGAATGGATTCACAGGGTCTTTTAAATATAGGATTTGTAGCATGTACTATCAGAGCTGGAAGGGAGGAGAGGAAAGAGAGACAGAGAAACACATACAGACAGAGACAGAAAGACAATAACAGTTCAACCACAGAAGAGGAAACTGAGAGAAACTAGGTGACATGTTCAAGGTAACCTAGCTAACAACAAAACAGATTTCTAGCCCTGGAGTCCAGGTAGCAAGCACTCTTTCCACAGTACCCTGCAACTTCTCATAAGATCTGGTTTTGAATTCTCATTTTGCTCCCTGTTACCTCTGAGACCTTTCACCAATCACAGCCTTCATCTGGGCCTGTTTCCTCTTCTTCAAAATGAAGGGCATTGGTTTAGATAATCCCTAAGGTGTCTTCCAGGTCAAGACCCTATGACCTACTCAAGTTGGAGTCCTTACCCACCCTCACCATTCTTCCAGTGGCTCTGCCTTCCCATAGCCCATCACCCTCACTCCCTCCACAGAAAGCTCCCTCAGATGCATGGCAGAATCATGTGGGTGCAAGGCTCTTTCCTGTTTACAAAGATGTTTCCCAGCCATTATCTTGTTTGATCCTCAAAGCATCTCTGTGACGAAAGTGAGGAAATTACATTGCAAACTGTGATGTACTTGATAAAGTACATGGTCTTGTTTCTGATGCTAATGTAGTTTGTGGCAGAGAAATCCTAGGAAGAACTTGATAAGACCCTAAAAATAAAATCTAGAAAGATTCTGAAACCCAGTTACTTCAACTGGGGCAAATGTGGGAAAAGGTGAGGAGGGGGAAAGAAATATGTGGGGAAGTATGGGTCAGGACAAAAAGATTGAGATCAGCCAAAGTCTGATTATACAGACTGTATATGTGTAAAGGCTATAGATTACATGGAAATCTCATGCCTGTATGTAATGAATATTTTTTTGTTTTGTTTTGTTTTTTGCGGGGCAGTGGGGGTTAAGTTACTTGCCCAGGGTCACACAGCTAGTAAGTGTCAAGTGTCTGAGGCCGGATTTGAACTCAGGTACTCCTGAATCCAGGGCCGGTGCTTTATCCACTGCGCCAACTAGCTGCCCCTGTAATGAATATTTTTAAAGAAGGAATGGGTAGGTACGGGGAATGATGAGTTATTATTATTATAATCATCAAGTAACACCACAAAGGATTACACAGACTATATATTTTTTGACACAGAGTACATTTTGACAAGAAAAGACATATTTGGCACAGTGGATAAGCACTGGCCCTGGAGTCAGAAGGACCTGAGCTCAAATCTGGCTTCAAACACTTGACACTTACTAGCTGTGTGACCCTGGGCAAGTCACTTAACCCTCATTGCCTTGCCCCCCCCCCCCAAAAAAAAAGAAAAGAAAAGACATATTATTGGTATGGGAATTACCCCTGAGTCAGCTATCTATGTATAGTGAGGACATTGACTGACTTATCAACTCTAAGATCAGAATTTATAAAACAAAACAAAACAAAACAGGAGGAATAATGAAAAAAGATACAACATTCAGTTAGAGAGATTTAAGTCTGGGTTATTTAGACAAATTATTGAAAATAAAAAATGAGAAGTAGACAATCGATATGACATTGTCACCAATTATAAGATTTTCATACAGAAGTTAAACGAGTGTAAATGAATCGCTATAACAAGAACAATGGAAGAGCTCAGGAAGTGCATTAGTCAGAAAAAATTTGAGATACTTGCCAAATGAAAAAAGAGATAGCAAAGGAACACTGGGTAAGAATATAAACTCATTTGTAAAATTTCATGAAGAGGGATGATGGATGATTGTGAATAATGCCATCTCAGAAAGAAGAGAAACACTGGAGGGTAAAACAAATTTAAAGAAAGCTTGGCAATATACCCAATTCTGCAAACTCATCCCTGAAGGCAGCTGAGGATGAAAATGGAAGGAGGTCAACAAACAGAAGAAAAATGGAAAAGATTTGCGAAAACCATCTGATCCAACCATTTCTCAGTCAAGGATCATGAAATCACCAAACTTGAACCCCCAAATCATAATCCCTTAAGTGCTTTTGGAGGAGACATACATGGCCCTAAAGATGGGAAAAACAGCTAGATTGGAGTACACAGGAAATATGTGCTGGAGTTGATATAATTGTGAGGGATTGATTATACAAGTTATCTGATACCAAAGTTGTGAAAGAAATATCAAAACTTAATTACTTGGAAAAAGGTGATCGGTAGAACACTAGTTATATATACTTACATGCCTATCCTTCTATCTACATGACATCTTTGTGTAAGTTACCTACACTGAATCAGCCCTTTAGCAGAGAACAAGGAGGCTTTCACCAGTGATAGACAACCATTTGCCACATTGTTATCATTTCACAATTAACTGAAGTATGTAGAGAATATAAGATCCATTGTGTTTTATTGTTTATTGATTACAAAAATGCATTCCATTTGGTAGGACAAAGGTGCCTTACAAGCTCTTTTCCAACAAGATATGTCCTATCCATACATCAAGATCATCCAGAATTCCTTAGAAGATGTAAAAATAGAAATAACCTCGTTCAATGATGTCTTGGGTGAGGCATAAGACATAGAGATGATACTTGCCAAAGGCACTCATCACTATGATAGAGGAAATTCAAAGTAGAGATAAGCTCAAGGAAGGATTCCCTGGGGATGTTGGCATCTTCCAGATCCTCCTTTTTACATCAAGCCCCAAGACACTGCATAGTCTCCTGAAAGACCCCTAAGAGTTCGGTCTGTCTATCCACACAGGAAAAACCAAGTAGAAGAAGAATACCTATTGCCCAGATTTCAACATGCATGTGAACAGACATCCTACAGAGCTTATCCAATAATATATACATATAGAAGCATCTAGGTAGCACAATGGATAGTGTGCTGGTCCTGGAGTCAGGAAGAACTGATTTCAAAACTTACCTCAGACAACTTACTTGCTGCGTAGCCTTAGCAAGTCACTTAGCCTCTCTTTGTCTCGGTTTCCTCCCAGGGTTTTGTAAGGATCAAATGAAATGGTATTTTTAAAGCACTCTGCAAACCTTAAGAAGACGAGGAAGAATAGTTAACATTTATGTAGCATTTACCATGTGCCAGGCACTGTGTTAAGTACTGTACAATTATTATCACATCTGATAAAGCAGTATATGAATGGTAGTTGCCACCACTGCCATTACAACTACTACCACCACTACCA
The DNA here is from genome assembly GCF_019393635.1 of Dromiciops gliroides. Classification (NCBI taxonomy): domain Eukaryota; kingdom Metazoa; phylum Chordata; class Mammalia; order Microbiotheria; family Microbiotheriidae; genus Dromiciops; species Dromiciops gliroides. Next base: position 645,566,603 of record NC_057863.1, read on the forward strand.
CTACTGCTATTACTATCACTACCACCACCACCACCACCTCTACTACCACTACCACCACTACCACCACCACCACCTCTTCTTCTCCTCCTCCTCCTCCTCCTCCTCCTCCTCCTCCTCCTCCTCCTCCTCCTCCTCCTCCTCCTCCTCCTCCTCCTCCTCCTTCTTCTTCTTCTTCTTCTTCTTCTTCTACTACTACTACTACTACTACTACATCTGGGACAGAGCATACCAATGGACAGTTATCTAAGCCCAGCACTGAAAAGGAGAGAAGGCTGAATTGCTTTTGGAAAACTGCGAAACCCAAACATTAATTCTAACATTTTACTGTTGATATATGGCAGCAGGATCTGAAATGCCATGACCTCCAAAGAACTAAAGATGAGAATCACACACTGGGCAGTAGGAAGAAACATGGTAGTGGGAGCAGGCTGCAACATACAATCAAGGAGGAACTACAAAGTAGAATAGGGGTAACAGATGCCAACCAGGAATTATCTGACAGGAAGAGTGGATGGCTGATCACATGGCAAAAGCAATAGGGAGACAGCCAAGAGGGCTTCACTGATAACCCCTCGTTGTCGGAAGGAATCAAGTTAAGGCCCCCTGTATGTGGGCTGGACTCCCAGTGGCCAATATTTGGGAGGACATGGGTGAGAATTCCACAGGATAGTCAGGCAAATGATGAGAATCCTATCTCCTTGTGACAAAAAAATATAGTTAAGGAAAAACAAACCAATTCATTAACCCTGTCCGACAGTGCATGCCTCATTCTGCATTCAGGGTCCACTGTCTCTCCACTGACAGGAACAGGGTACTTTTTCCTGACAATCTCATCAAGTCACGACCAGCTGCTGCATTAAGAATCATAATTTGAGAATTGAAAGGGCATCCAGCCAAAATGAGCCCCTCTCCAACTTTCATCCATTGCTTCTGGATGAACAACACAAGTTGAATCCTTCCTCCAAATGACAATCTATCATTCAGCCAAAATGCTTTTATTAAGTCCCGACTGGGTGCCAGGCCCTATGCTAAGCACTTCAGATACAAAGAGAGGCAAAAAGAGCCAATGTCTTCAAAGATGATCACAATCTAATGGGGGAAACAATGTGAAAATAACTGTGGACAAACAAGTTATATATGAGGGATAAATTGGGGATAATCTACAGCCGCTGAGGGATCAGGAAAAGCTTCTTACATGTAGAAGGTGGGATTTTTGCTGAGGCTTGAAGGAAGCCAGATAAACCAGAAGACAGAGACCAGGAGGGAGGGCATTTCAAGCATGGGGGGACAGATAGTCAGTGACAATACCTGGAGTCAGGAGATGGAGTGCCTTGTTTGAGGAAAGGCAAGGAGGTCAGTGTCATTGGGTCAAAGAGTATTGGGGTATAAGGTATAAGAAGACCATAAAGGTGACGGAGGGGTGCTTTGGACAAACTGGGGGGTTTGTATTTGATCCTGTGGGTGATAGGAGCTTGTCAAACAGGGGGATAAAATGGTCAGATCTGAGCCTCAAGGAGATCAATTTGACACGAGTGGAGAGTGGACTGGAGTGAGGAGAGACGAGTCAGGGAGACCCACTGAAATAGTTCAGGGATAAGGTGATGAGGGGCTATACCAGGCTGCTGTCAGTATCTGAGGAAAGACAAAGGGCATATATGAAAGATGTAAAACTGGCAAGATTGGGTATGGACAGTGAGAGAGTGTGAGGAGTCAAAGATGGCACCTAGATTTGGAGTCTGGGTTTCTGGGAGGATGGTAGTGCCCTTGACAGTAATAGGCAAATTAGGAAGAAGGGAGGATAAATTGGGGATAAATAATATTTGAGTTCACCTTTGGACATGCTGAGTTGAAGATGTCTATGGGACATCCAGTTTGAGATGTCTGATAATCAGTTAGAGAAGTGAGTCTGGTGGTTGGGAGAGAGGTTAGGGCTGTATAAGTAGATATGAGAAAAATTTGCATAGAGATATTGAATCAATGGAAACTGATGAGATCACCAAGTGAACTAGTACAAGGGGAGAAGATAAGATGGTCCAGGAGACAGCCCTAGGGGGCCTACTATTAACTGGCTTGATGTGGATAAAGATTCAGCAAAGGAGATTGAGGAGTGATTTGAAAAGTAGGAGAACCAGGACCAAAGGTTATCATGTTACCCTACAGAGGAGAGTATCAAGGAACACCTGCTATGGATGATCTCAGTGAGTTTAGACATCCAGTTGCACTCCTTTGGACTCCTCCATCATGCCCCAGGAATTTTTTTAAGGCAATCAGTGTTATGTGACTTACCCAGGGTCACACAGCTAATAAGTGTTTGAGACAGGATTTGAACTCAGATCCTCCAGACTCTAGGGCCGGTGCTCTATCCACTGTGCCACCTAGCTGCCCCCAAATTTCTTCCTCTTGAAAAATCACAAGACTTAAAATCACACCTTTTCAGGACCCTCTGAACCCTTTCTGATGGGAGGTCTGAGAGCTCCTCACAGAACCTCCACTTAAGGCCAGCCATCTTTAAATTTTTCACCCAGATGCCTCATCCCCCCACCCATGTACTTCTTCCTTCAATCCCTCTGCATTTTCTTTTTGTGTGCTGTCTTTCCTCATTAGATTGTGAAACCCTTTGAGAGCAGGGACTGCCTTTCTTTTTCATATTTGTATTTTCATCACTTAGCACAGTTTTTGGAACATAGTAGGCAGTTAATAAATATTTACTGACTGTTGAAAGGAAGGACACATGTGAAATGACAGCTAGTAGGTGTGGACAGATCAAGGGATGATTTTTTTTGGTGAGACAGTTGGGGTTAAGTAACTTGCCCAGGGTCACACAGTTACCAAGTGTCAAGTGTCTGAGGCTAGATTTGAACTCAGGTCCTCCTGAATCCAGGACCGGTGCTGTATCCACTGTGCCACGTAGCTGCCCCAAGGGAAGATTTTTTGAAGATGGGGAAGATTAATAATGTTTTTAGTCAGTAAAGAAAGGAAATGAACAAACATTTATTAAGCACCCACTATGTATCAGGCACTGAGCTTTACAAATATTACCTCATTTGGTCCAATTTGGAGGTAGGTGCTATTATTATCTGCATTTTATAATCAAGTAAACTGACGAAGACAGAAATTTAAAATGACTTGCCTAGGATCATACAGCTAGTAAGCATCTGAGGCTGAATTTGAACTCAGGTCTTCCTGAGTCTAGGCCCATTGCTCTATTGACTGCACCACCTAGCTGTCCCAGGAAAGTACTAAGCTAAAAGGTTGGATGGAGGGGACCCCGTGGGAGGCTTGAAGAGGAATGAAAAGATTTGGAAGAGTCACTTGATAGAATTAGCTAGGGAGGAATTAAAGGAGCACCCAGTTGAGATGATGTAATTTCACTTTGTAGTGGATCCAGTCAACATAGATTTGTAATCTTCTCTGGCTTTGTTCAGGAGCATAGTGGGAGTAATCCAAGGCTGAGGCTTGACAGGTTAAGTTTGGTGATATGATAAGCCAGGGACTCAAGAGAATAGGAAAGTGGAGAGTTGAACTGGTTCATCATGAGATCAAGATGGGGAAGAGAGGAGAATATAATAGTGCAGGGGTGATGGCCTGAGAAAGAGCTGAAGGGTCAAAGGATTGTAGGTCATTCTTAGGACAAAGGGCAGGGTTCAGCACTGGGAAGCAAAGGGAGAGGTGGAGCTACAAATGATTGTGGTCAGAGAAGGGAACTTCAGAGTTCATGAAAAAGGAAATGTGGTGCATTTGTGGGTGATGGCAAGATCTAGAATGTGACCAAAATCTAGGGTGTGACAGAGGTTGGGTGGAAAAGTAGGTCATGCAAAATGAGTAAGCTGAGGAACTGTGAGGTCAGGATAGCAACATCAATATATATTGAAATCCCGTAGTGTCCGCACCCCAGAGATCAAAGAAAGGGAAAAGGACCTAATGCATAAACATTTTATGGCAGTTTTTGTGGTGGCAAAGAATTGGAAATATAGCGAATGCCCATCAACTGGGGAATGGCTAACTGAATAAATTGTGCTATATGATTGTAATGGAATACTATTGTGCAGTAAGAATGATGAGCAGGATGGTTTAAGGGAAAACCCCGACAACCTAGAAAGACTTGCATGAATTGATGCAAAGTGAAGTGAGCAGAACCAGAACACTCTATACAGTAACAGCAACATCGTATGATGATCAACTGTGAAAAATTTAGTTATTCTCAGCAACACAATGATCCCAAGACAATTCTGACAGATTTACTATGAAAAATGCTATCCATCTCCAGGGAAAGAAATGATGGAGTTTCAGTGCTGATCAAAGCATATTTTTTAAACTTTATTTTCATTGGGGTTTTTTTGGCCTGTGTTTTCTCTTACAACATGGATAATGTAGAAATACGTTTTGCATGACTGCACATGTATAATCTATATCAAATCGCTTGCCTTCTCAATGAATGGAGAGGGAGGGAAGGAGAGAATTTAAAACTCAAAAATTTAAAAAAGTTAAAATTGTTTTTACATGTAATTGGAAAATATATGAATATTTAAAAATTAAAAATAAATCCTTTAGGGGTTGGAGAAGAGAGAAAGACTGTGAGCCAGGGACTGATTGTTGTTGTTTGTCCTTCATTCCCGAAGAGGTCCATGACATTGGGGTGATGTCATGATTTGCAGTGAATTGGATTTAAGTGAGGCAGGGCTGTGCAACCTCACTCTCTCTTCCAGGGCCATCTGGGTCCAGTGGCAAGATATATATCAGGACGACTGGAGATAGTCCTAGATGTTTAAGGCAATTGGGGTTAAGTGACTTGCTCAAGGTCACATAGCTAGTAAGTGTCTCAGTTGAGAGTTGAACTCAGATCCTCCCAACTTCAGGGCCAGTGCTCTATCTACTGAGCCACCGAGCTGCCCAATCCAGGGAGTGTACTAAGTGAAGAAAGGAGGGGGATGTTTTGGAGATCTGTAGCAATCAGCTACCAGAATTTTGATTAGATAATATTGAGTGAGAGGAGAGATTACTGAGTGATGGTTTGAAAGACATGAAGTCGAAATGAGGGGCAAAGAGTGTATTCCAAGTGCTCCATCTTGGCCAGTGAGTCAGGGAGAACAAGTAAAAGTGTAACCAATTCTAGAAATGGTGGCCAAGGAAGCTAAGTCATCAGGGGTGAGCCAGATCTTGGTGAGAGCCAGAAAATGGAACAAGCAGGAAAAGAAAAGATTTTAGATAGAAGCAAGTTTGTTACTTATGGAGCAGGCATTCCAGAGAGCACAGTGGAAGGAGTGGGGAAGGGTGTCATTGGTGGGCTTGAGAGTAAAGATGACATGACATTTATATAGCATTGTGAGGTTTGCAGAGTTTTATATATATATACGTATATATATTTATATACGTATATATATATATATATATATATATATATATATATATTTCATTTGAGACTCACATTAATCTTATTACCCTGGTTTTACAGATGAAATTGAGGCTCAGCAATGTTAAATGAATTACTCAGGGTGATTTAGCTGGTGAGTGTCAGGCAGATTCTGAAATTGGGTCTTTCTGACCAGAAATCCAGCTCGTACACTATGCTGTCTCTGGCAACCAGGTAAAATGAAAGCCTTGAGATGGTACCAGAGGAAGATCATAGGGTGTTTAGTGCAGAGAAGTGAAGACTTAATGGGGACATGATAATTGTCTTCAAATGTCTGAATGCCTGTCTTATGGAATAAACATTTTTCCTTCTTTCTTTCTTTTCTTTTTTTTTTTTTTTGGCAGGGCAATGAGGGTTAAGTGACTTGCCCAGGGTCACACAGCTAATAAGTGTCAAGTGTCTGAGGTCAGATTTGAACTCAGGTCCTCCTGAATCCAGGGCCGGTGCTATCTTATCCTTCTTAACATACCTTTTGAATCAATTGCCCAACACTTGTATAGTTCTGTTACCTCCAGGACAGATCGACTTTGTATAGACTAACTTGGTTCAATCCAGCTGTTTGGAGATGATCTTTGTTTTCTTTAGGGTAGGGCCATTTCAATTTACCCTATGATAAGCAATCCGGGATTGTGATGTTAGCTGGACAGCCTATACGGTTCATGAGCAGAACACGTGAGAGACAGAGAACACGGACATCAGGGTAGGGCAGAAATTGAACAGGAAATTGTAAAGTTGTCTTAGTGTCTTCAAACTTAGAAATAATCTTTTTCAGTACTAGTATTGTGGCAGCATTGTTATCTCTTCTCCTTTCTGGCATCCTCACTCTTCAGTCTTTAATTTCTCCCTGAGAAAGCTGTCTGTACCAGCTGGCTGCTGCTTCTTCATCTCTTCTCCCTTGGTTCTAAACCCTCTGCAATCTGCCTTCTGACCTCATCAATCAATGAAGCCGCTCTTCCCAAAGTTCCCGATGATCTAATGTTATTGATTGCCCTCAATCCTCATCCCCCTTGACCTTTCTGCAGTCTGTCAAGCCTCCTTCTCTCCTGGATACTATCCCCTCTGTAGGTTTTCACGACACTCTTCTCTCCTGGTTCTCCCCTTTCCGTGTGACTGTTTCTTTTGCTGAATCTTCATCCAAGTCACACCTGTGAACTGTAGATATCTCCCCTGAGTCATTTTTGCTTCTACACTATTTTGCTTGGTGATCTTATCAGCATATCATTTCTATGCAGATGTATCCCAAGATTTTCTCCTGACCTCCAGTCTACCATCTCCAGCTGCCTTTTGAACACCCTGAACTGAATGTCCTATGGACATTTCAAACTCAACACGTCCAAAACACAACTTAGATTGCCCTTCAAGATCTCCCCTCTTCCTAACTCCCTTACTACCATCAAGGGCAATAGTATTTTCCCAGTTCCTCAGTCTCAAAACCCAGGATGAATCTTGGACTCCTTACTCTCTCTCATCCCACCCCCCACCCCATCCCAAGAAGTTGCAACATCTCTTGACTATGCCTCTCTCTTCAATTTGGCCACCCCCCTTGCACAGATTCTCATCATCTCCCATCTGGACTATTCCAAGAGGCTGCTAGTTGGTCTTTGTGCCACAAGTCTCTCCCCATTTCAGTCTTTTCTGCACTCACCTGTCAAATTTGGTCTTGCCAGAACCACCACGGTTAATTTTCTATTTTTTGTTTCTAAGTCATTTTTCAGTTGTGCTCAACCCTCTGTGACACCATTTAGGGGTTGGTAGGAAGAGCTACCGGAGTGGTTTGCCATTTTCTTCTCCACCTCATTTTACAGACGAGGAAACTGAGGCAAACAGGGTTAAGTGATTTACCCAGCTAGTCATCCAGCTAGTGTCTGAAGCCAAATTTGAACTCATGAACATGAATCTCCCTGATTCCAAGCCCAGTGCTCTAACCTAGTTGTCCTATAGTGCAGGTCTGATCACGTCCCCCACCTCCCCACTGATCCAGTGTCAGTGATTCCTCCTCAATTCCTGGATCAAATAGAAAATTCGCCCTTCAGTATCTGCCCCTTACTACCTTTCCAGTTTTTTTACACCTTATTCTCCCTCAGGTACCATTCAGTTCAACAAGTGGTCTCCTTGCTCCTGCTCTCACATGACACAAGATTTCTCGCATCTTCTCTGACTTCCTCATGCCTGTGATTCTCTCCCTCCTCCACACTACTATTATGGACCTCCCTGACTTCCTTCATGATCCAGCTCAAACCGTCCCTTCTGTAGGGGCCTTTCCCAGCACTTCGCTGCTACTGTCTTCCCTTTGATGCGTATTGCTGTATACTTCTTGGTTGCACATAGTCATTTGCCTGCTGTCTCATTTAAATGAGAGCTCCATTTTGGCTTGTTTTTGCCTTTCTTTATACACATGGCCCTTTGCATAGTGCCTGGAACATATTAAGTGCTTAATAAATGCTTGTTGACTGAATGATTCCATAGCTGTTGGGCCTAGAACACAAGTCTCTGAAGAATTAAAAATGAACATGCCACACAGAGGAGGCTGTGGCCCATAAAAAATAACAAGAACAGGAACTCCACTGGTTTCCTTTGGCTGCTGAAAGACATCTGGGTAGGCCTTCTCTGCCAGCTGGGTGGATCTCCTGTCAGGATTTTGTGGGAGGACATGGGTCAGGGTTGCACGGGATGGGCATACTTCAATTTGCATCACTGGAGGGAGTTAACAGGTCAGCCCATAAACATTTAAAAAATTTTTTTTGGGGGGGGCAATGAGGGTCAAGTGACTTGCCCAGGGTCACACAGCTAGTAAATGTCAAGTGTCAAAGGCTGGATTTGAACTCAGGTCCTCCTGAATCCAGGGCCAGTGCTTTATCCACTGTGCCACCTAGCTACCCGGGCCCCCCCCCCCCGGGCCCATAAACATTTATTAAGCATCTACTAAGTGGTAGGCACTGTGCTGAGATCCATGAGAGTAGTAGATTTTGAGTCACATGTGAGAGGGATCCAACTGGTACTTTCTAGCCCTAAAAGGCAGAATGAGGAGCCACCATTGGAAGTTGCTAAGAGATAGATTGAGAATGAACGTCAAGAAAAGCTCCCTAAAAATAGGAGCTGCCTAGGACTAGAAGGGACTCCTTCAAGAGGGCATAGGATCACTGATTTCAAATCAAAAGGGACTTCAGAGGTATAGTCCACCCCCTCATTTTATAGATGAGAAAACTGAGGTTTAACTTAGAGAGGTCATAGGACTTTCCCAAGGTCACTAGGCTAGTAAGTGACATAGATGAGAATTTGAACTTGGGTCTTCTTGACTCCAAGGTTTGCAGTTTATCCAGTGGATTTCAAGAGAAGAATGAATGACTCCCTCTTGGAGAGGGAGTAGACTGATTCTTGGTCAGGCATAAGTTGGCCTCATGTCTGCTGAGCTTCCCTCCCAGCGCTGAGATTCTAAGCTTCTGTTGCATCGAAGGTGTTGGTGGGAGAAGTTCTGGCTCCTAACAAGCCCCACACTTAAGCTCCGTCAAGCTGAACTACTGTTCAAGGGATTCTTGTATTGATGGCCTCAATTTGAGAGGACAGTGCTGGGCCACCCTCTGGTGGTCATATATGGGGATTACACAGCCTATTCCCCATGTAGATGCCCAGTTCTGAGTTCCCTCCGATTTCCCAGCAGGGTCTCCTCAAAAAGGGGACCAGGATGGTGAGGAGTTTCAAAGCCATTTTATTTAAGGAAGGAATTAAAGAACATTGGGGCAGGGTAGCACTTAAGCCTAGAGAAGAAATTCTTGCTTTCAGATAAAGTGAAGAGCTATAGATTTTATTTATTTAGCGAGGGGCAATGGGGGTTGAGTGACTTGCTCAGGGTCACACAGCTAGTAAGTGTTAAGTGTCTGAGGCCGGATTTGAACTCAGGTCCTCCTGACTCCAGGGCCGGTGCTCTATCCACTGCGCCACCTAGCTGCCTTTTTTTTTCTTTTTTTAAATTAGAGCTATAGATTTTTAAAGGCAGAGGTGAGGAGGGAAAATGTCCTAGGCATAGACATACCAGAGAAGAAGTCTGGAGGTGAGTATATATGAAGCACAGCAAATCATTTCATTAGGCTTCAGCATGCACAAAGGGAAGTGATGTCTAATAGACTTTTTTTTTTTTTTTTTGGTGAGGCAATTGGGGTTAAGTGACTTGCCTAGGGTCACACAGCTAGTAATTGTTAAGTGTCTGAGGCCGCATTCGAACTCGGGTCCTCCTGAATCCAGGGCCGGTGCTCTATCCACTGCACCACCTAGCTGCCCCTCTAATAAATTTTCTATTTAATTCTAGAGGCAATAGGAAGGTATAATAGCATCTTGACCTACTCTTTAAGATTGGAAAGGGGAGAGACTCAAGGAAACTTGCAACTGTGCAAGCAAGAGGTCATGAAGGCCTGGATTGTGGCTCTGTGCTATAGTGAATAGAGTGCAGGCTTTGGAGATGGAGACCTGTGTTCAAATTCTGACTTTAATACTTACCAGCTATGTGACCTTGAACACATCACAAGCCTCTGTTTCTTCATAGGGTTGGACTAAGTTGGCCTCTAAGATCCCTTCCACCTGTAAAGATATTGGTTAGGGGGCAGCTAGGTGGCACAGTGGATAAAACACCAGCCCTGGATTCAGGAAGACCCGAGTTCAAGTCCAGCTTCAGACACTTGACACTACCTGTGTGACCCTGGGCAAGTCACTTAACCCTCATTGCCCCCCCCCCCAAAGATATTGTTTAGACTTCACTGTTAACTTTGGAGAGATAAGCATCAGTTGGGTGATGGGGTCTGAAGCCATATTTGCGAAGGGTTGAGAAGTGAAGGAGAAGAGAGTAAGGGGAGACTGAGAGGAGACAACTTTAGAGAAGAGATATATAGAATGACATACATACATACACACTCATACAGGGGAGACTTGGTTGTATTTCTAGACAGGAGGGAAGGACTATAAGACAAGGAGGGGAGTAAGGGAGGTGGAAAAAGAAGGTTGGGGAGAGGGAGGAGGAAATGGCAAGAGGAAGCAAAAGGAGGAGAGAGGGGGAATAAGGAGAGGATGATTGTGGGGCGCAATTTGTTGGACATGAGAGGCTGGGATCAAGAATACAAGGTTTGTCTTAATGAGAAGGGTCACCTCCCCCCTTTTCATCAGAGATTTCATCAGGAGGTTTGCCCCAGGCTTTGCTCTATCCCAATTTCTCCTTGGGGGGGTGGTGGCATTAGATAAAGTCTGAGTTCTACCAACACAGGAGACGACAGACAATGGAATGGCCCTGCCACCCTGTGGGCAGAAACAAGACTGCAGGCAGAATCAAGGCTGCTTTTTGGAGCATGAGGGTCCAGCTCCCATCATGCCTCCTCCTTTGCCCCCTTAGATCTCTAAGCTTTTGGACTGAGTCTAATCTCTTTAAGCATTTAAAGCTGTTGGTGGTGGTGAGGGGAAACCATGTATTTCTGCATTCCCAATATCTTCTGATGCAGATCTTTTGACTTAACTCTATATCTGCATCTAGCTTCCCAATACCTACTGGACATGACTGGGGGAGCAAGGACTGAGTTGTTTTTGGTGAGGGATTTAACAGGGTTGTGGTGAGGACCAAAGGAAATGATGTATTTAATGTGGCAGCTATGATATAGAATAATGATTTTTTGTTGTTGTCTTTCCAGTCAATCTGAGAATTTAATTCATGTAGGGAACTCTTGGTGTGGAAATTCCCCTCACCAAACACAACTCATGTCTTTACTTGTCTCAGGCACCGAGAAGTGACTTGCCTACTGTGTGTGTAAGAAATGGGACTTGAAATGGTGTCTTCCTAGTTCTGAGTTGGGGTTTCTGTTTTCTACAACCACAATACCCCAGGGAAGACCACCTTGTTAAGGAATTCGAGTTACAGGCAGCCCAGAAGGTAATGGAGAGGAATATAGTAAAACACAGCAGGCAGAAGCCTGTTACATGTTACAAAGGAGGAACTTCTGTGTCCATGATGAGGAGAAAAGATGGAACTGACCAGTCACCTGGGGGATGACAAATGGACAGCAAGGTCAAATAAACTGGAAGGAGGCTCCCACTATGTTGGGAATGGCCCCAGTGGAGGATCTTTGGGAGGACATGGAGGAGAGTGGAAGGCCAAGGAGGCAAGTATGGGTTGGGATCCCCCCCAAGAAGCCTCTTTTGTTTCTTGTAGTCTGAAATACTACAGGTGTTTGGTCCTTCATCACCTGGCTCCAACATCACTTTCCATCATCTTAAGACAAGATCTTTCCTCTCCCACCTCCACCTTTGCATAGGCTGTCCCCTAAGCCTAAAACTTCTCCGTATTCCTAACTTGCTTCAAAACTGAGCTCAGGTGCCACCTCTTTTATGAGGCCTTTCCTGATCCCCCAAATGGCTTTATATGTATCGTATTAATTCATTTGTGCATAACTTTGTTCTCTAGCCTAAGTTCCCTGAGAAGAGGGTTAGTTTTGTTTCTTATCCTCGGTGCCTGGCAGATGGTGGGCGCCAAGTAAAAGCTGTTTCCTGTGTCCTGAGAAGATCGCCACCTCTTTTGCTCTCCGGAGAGATCCTTAAAAACTTCCACTGTAGGGGGAAACCCCCACCCTCTAGTCCTGATCTCAGATTTGCTGCTTGTCTTCCTAGATTGGGCAGAAATATGAATCCCCAGCCCCACTCCCTGGATCCTAGCAGCCCAGCCTTGCTGAAGAGCTGTTTCGTAGAGGACCAGACCAATGGAGGAAACACTCCTATTAAAGAAATTAGGCACCAAATACTATCGTTTTCCAAAATTAGACCAGGCTTAAACAAAGCCAAGCAGAAGGTATGAGTGGAATCACTTGGGCCTGTCCCAGTAAAGCGCCTGGCTTTCAGGAAAGCTCGATATCCTCTGTTCCAGTTGTGGGTGGGTGGAACAGCAAAAATGGGGAGTGTGGAGGGAGGCAACCACATTTTTTTTATGCTTAGACCAGAACAGTTGGTTCCAGGGCTTATCAGCTCACCCCCATGGGCAGCCCGGAAATTGCTTTGGTCCAAGGAGAAGGGGCAGAGGGTGGAGGTGTGTTTTCCGGTCAAGATAGACCATCTTCCCTCCTGCATGAAGCCTCAGAGGGAACATCTGATAGCCTATTAGGGTGAGTCTTCAAAGGGCAAAAAGGTCCTGTTGATTCTAGAACAGGTGGCCAACATTTCTCTGGTCCCTCTTGCCTTTGTTATTTGCAGTTTATCCTGTACCTATCTTGTCTGTACATAGGTCACACCTCCATCATCAGACCATTTTCTGTCATTCTTTGTACCCCTCAGTGCTCAGCACGTCTGGTACCTAGCAGACACGCAAGCCTTCGAGGTCAATGGTGAGCTTAGCACCTTGGGTCCTTGCACTGGTGTCCAAACAAAGCCCTAGGCAGCACCATAGTGCAGATGCGCATATTTACCTGCTCCCTCTCAGGCACATCAAGGATACGTGCTCCATCAGGGCTCTTGGTAGTATAGGCACATGTCCCAAAATACACTGGACAGGATGGAGTCTTTCTGATGGTGGACTGCCCCAGACCCACAGAACCCTCCCCCCTCCCCCTGATCTGTCACCGGAAATTGACAGTAACAAGAATTCCTGGACCCCAAGTAGAAAGGTCCTGCAGTAACTGGGCTCCTGGGTGGGGGTAGTGGCAGCCCCAGGCAGCTTGCAACTTTCTCTTGTTGTGGTTTAATTTTTTACAAGATTCATTTATTAACTATGATACATGTCACATAAGGCCTGTTCAGTTTTTACACCATTCCCATTGAGACAAGTACAATACTTTGTAGCAAATACATGATTTCAAAACAAAACAAAAAAACCAGAACTGGAAAAAAAATACCTCAGCGGGAGATGTTTCAGTTGCAGAGCATTTATAACCGACCATGCACTAATTGCTTTTCAGGTCTGGAAAAAACCCAACATGGTGTAAAAAATCTCTTTGGGGATAGGGAGCAGCAAACGTTCCTAACACCACTAACTAAGGGTTGTACTGGGTAACATCCCTAACAATACAAAGAAATAACTGGGATACTTTTCTTTACATACAGTTCTCCATGTTTGCTGAGACACTGAATTCTGGGCACACGGCTGGACTAACATTTAATACCATTTAGTACGCTGCAGTTTTCTTGTGAAAACTCAAAATGTGTTAATTCGACACATATAAAGATCATTTAACATGTGAAAAATACTAGTACCAGAAAAATAAAGTCGGCGGCAGAACTATTCCAAAGGTTCAAACAAGTTTTATTCCCATACAATCTTGAGACAGATTTTTTTTTTTAAATGTACACAGGGAAGTTTGAAGATTTTCTTTTCTTTAGGGAAAACAATAACTTAGGCCGTCTTGACTACATTGAATGGGAAACATCTTTGCCCAATATGAGGGGAGGGTGGGGGTGGCAATGGGGGCAGTGACCACACCTGGGACCTTTGGATGTGACTAAAAAGGGGGATGAAGACAAAAAGAAAAGAACGGTAAGAAGCACCAAAGGGGAAGCCCCTCAATCACCAAGATGCAGAATGCCATCTCCTCCCACCTTCAGCCTTTCTTTTCACGGAACAATTGATTCTAAAGGCAATCTTTTTTTCAGACATGATTTAAAGAGTATTCTGGAATTACATTTTGGGAAGTGCCCACCTCTAAAGTTTCTTCTGTTTAAAGAACGTAAGAGCAATGAAAAGCTTGCAAATGGCCCTAGAATGCCTATGGACACACTAAGTTTGGGCTAAATGGCTTTCAAGGCTCCGTTGATCTCATGATCCTTCGTCCCCCCACAGAGCGAAATCATCTCCATCGTGGCCTCCATGAAAGCCGGGGGCTTGGGAACTCTGGAGGTGGGCGGCAAGCGCCTGGATGACAGAACCCAAAATCTGAGGGAAGGCAAAAGTGTACAAAACAGTTCATCAGAACCATGCCAACATGGGATAAGAGCAAATCGACCACTAAATCACCCAAGCCAAAATTCCACAGGGAGTGGAGGGTGTGGGTGTGTGTATGGGGGGTGGGGGGAGGGCCATCACGGGTCCCTCCCAAGTTACTGACAGTAGATGCCACACAGGCATGACTGGGGCAAGCCCTGTAGCCTCAATGGGCCTCAGTTTCCCTGTCTGTAAGAGAGAGTAGGACTGGACAGCCTCTAAGGTACCTTCCAGCTCTAAATGTCTACGATTCTAGGTAGTGGAAAAAAGCGCTGAGTCAGACCTGTGTTCTAGCCCTGCATCTATCACCAGGAAGTTGCTGGACCATGGGAAAGTCCCTTCATGTCTTCAAGGCTTATTATTTCCTTATTTGTAAAATGGGGATCATTATGCTTGGCATGGTCTGTGCTGGCCATTGGGAGGGTGGAGTGAAGAACTGAATTTAAAGTGCTTTGTAATCATAAAGCACTCAAGAAAGGTGGGTGTAGCAGGTACAAGGGGCCTGCAGACCCCAACAAGTCCACAGTAGTGGCTGGCTTTCCTGGCCAGATGGGACACTGTCTCCTCCCACTGCCACACAAGTGGTTGGCATCTTCCCTGGTGGCCGTGGCCACTGCCTCGGGAGGGCGAGGGACACAAAAATACACTAGCAGACGTCTGTCTAGGGGGAATGCAGGCACTGGTCTGCCTTTGCACAGGTCTCCAAAGCTGCTGCCACACGCGGGGCAGAGGGTTTTTAGCTCTGAGAAGACTCAGTCCCACGTCCACTCAGATTGGTTTTGTTTACATTATTTCTGAAGGAGGCGGTGGCTGCTGCTGCCCAGACATGGAGTCAGAGGGAAGGGACCCTGCTTGAGATGCTACAAAGGCCACGAGACTCTAGGGGCAGGCTTCCTGGCCGTGCCTGCTCTGCTCCTACCTCCTCACTTCAGACAGAGGTTGGGAATGAATCTCCCCTCGAATCAGATCAAAGAATGTGGACAAGGGCAAGAGGGAGGGAGACTCTTTTCTTACTTTATCTGCCAAGGCCATCTGTGGAAGGTCAGGTGGCAGACCTCAGGGGGACAGTACAAAGTGAGCTGAGTGGGGCAGGAGGGAAGGGAATGGAGAGAACCATTATTCTGCCCTGACTCCAATAGAAACACAGGGTGGGGAGGGAAAGGCCGCTGGCCCCCAGTATCTCTTCGTCCTCATCTACCTTCTCCCTGAATGCTACCCCTTCTCAGAGCCCAGACAGAAGCTGGCCCATTGAAATGACCATAGGCCCAGGGAGCAGCGGATGAAGGCACAGAGATAACAGCTCCCGCCGACACTGGGCAGGAGGATGAATCTAAGCAGAGCAATAGGGGCACACCACAGGGGCAAGGGGACCACAAGGTGAGTTTCTTCCCAGAAGACAAAACCAATATTGACAGGAATGCATGTGCATGTCTGCTGTGTTCATTTTCTTAAGGAATAAGGCTACACAAAGAGGAAATGCCACAGCACCTTGTGCCAATAGGTGGGCTGTTAATGCAGCTTGTTGATCAATGTTGATTTATGAAGAATCCAGCTTACCCAGGGGAGGAAGCCCCCTCTATCTGCCAAAGGGAGGAAGCCTTCTGGGGGAGTGACTGGTTTCCAAGCTCCCCTCCAAGTCCCCACCCATGTGGGGACAGCCCAGCCTGCCTGCTCTCCTGGCTTTGTAAAGTGCAAAGAGGAATACAAAGATCGGGCAGCCGTCCCTTTCCCTGCCCTGCCCCTCGCCAGTACCAGACTGCCCAGTTCACATAGACGCTGCTGGGAAAGGAGGGATGCCAGAGGCCAGCTGGAGGGACTGTGAGACCAGATCCAAAGACAGAAGGGGTGGGGGCAGATGTATACACATAGCAGCCTAGCAGGGTTTGGGGGGAGGTTGTAACAGGCATCCATCCGTCTACTTTCCAGAAGGGGCTGGGGAGAGACTGGGTCAGGTACTTTTTAAACAGGGCTAGCATACTCAAGGCATGCACCCTGGAAGGCCACACAGGCTCAAGAAGAAGGGAGGTGTGCTACAGGGTATCCTGACCCCCTGGACTGGTTTGCTGGACCCAAGACCCTTCCCAGAGCAGACTTGAGGGCCTGGTCCCCTGGCTGGAAGCAGCCAGTCATTATTGTTGAGGATGGCGCAAGAAGCAGCAGCCCGATGGGGTAGTAGTGTGGTACCTTGGTGCAAACTGCCCGGGAAAGGGGTGGGGAGTAGAACCCCCTCCCCCTCCAGGAGTCGGGCTAAAAGCAGCCCATCTCTACTGTAGTGTTTGTGGTGTCCAAAGGAAGAGTCCTGGGACAGAAAGTCAGAGAAGCATCACTGCCTAAAGAGACCCTTCCATGCCTCCCTCCGGCCCGGGTGTTAGCCACCGGGGCACTGACCCAGCACCTGCCAAGAAAATCTTTCTGCTGAAAAACAAACTCAAACTGAACCCAAGTGTGCTCGGGGTCCCCTGCCTCCCACCAACATCCGCGCACACACACACACACACACTCACACGCGCACACACACACACACACACACACACACTCACACACACACACACACACACACACACACACACACACACACACAGGAAGCATGCACGACATTCCCAAGGGAAGCACAAGTCCAGCTCAGGTCTGACAGGGCTTCTCAGCTCCTCCTGTTAAGTGCTTGATGCCGGGATCTCCTCAGTAAAGGACTGCAGTGCCATGGGGCTAAAGGAAGCAGCCCCAGTCTCCATGCTCCTAGGGAACTGCCCCTCACCCCTGGGCCTGTGTCTGCAAAGAAAAAGAGCCAGTGTCCACCTGTTTGCCTCCTGGGAGAGCTGGAGAGAGCCAAAAGTTGAGGTCTCTGTTTGTTTTTCCCCTGGTGTTTTTTAAAATTCTTTTCCAGTGTTCTTTGTTCCGAAGGCAATTTACTGCCAACAGACTAGGGAACCAGTGAAGTCAGAAAAATCCGCGTGGTCTTTTCTCTCTGCCCAGGCACAAAGATTTCCGCCTGTTGTCCAGACTGGCTGGGCTCGTCTTCAGAACCTGGGTATTCCAGCAAGACCACACTTACTTACGGTTGGGGTATGAACGTGGGGTTGGGGGAGAAAAAAAGGGTGAAAGAAGTGGTTCTCAGGGGGTCTCGGGCTTTGCCTGGGGACAAGCCCAGACTGTTCTGTACAAGTGGTCAGGCTGAGCACCCCAAGCCTGTAGACAGCTGATCCACACTGACCACTGCTGGGGGTTCCCTCTGAGCCAAAGAAAGGGCGTCAGCATGGTGTCAAAGGTCAGCCCAGCCCCTGCACAGGTGTCTCGACTGGCTCCTCACCAGCACGCTGCCATCCCAGCTGAGGTCAGCAAGATGGGGAGGGGGAGAAATCGCCCCATCCTCCCTGGGGGCTGGGCCTTGGTTCTGCTCAACTGCCCAGCTCTCCTCCAGCCCCGATTCCTTGTCCCCTGGCAGCCAGCTCTTCACAGAGTGTGCTCCGCCTGCAGCTGAGGTGGAAGTGGCGGCTGCAGTGGGGACTGAGGAGTGGGAGGAGGGGACTGAGGAGGGGATGGCTGACTCATGACGGGTGTGGAGGTGAGGAAGGGGATGGTGGGAGCGACGGAGGACGGGGAACTGGGGGTGGCCCCGGCAGGCTCGCCAATAGGCCGATTGTAGAAAAAGAAGGGGCACTGCTGGATGAAGAGTTCAATGATTGTCTGATAGGTCCGTGTGGCCGTGAGGGCATCCATGGTGCTAAAGTCCGGTCTCATCAAGGTGGGCCAGAAGCAGATGGACAAGTTCTCACTTGTCATGAGATTCACTTTGTTGTTGTGACTGACCCTGCAAAGGATACAAAGCTGGTCAGGACAAAGGGCAGCCGTCATCAGGAGGGAAAACTAACCCACTCTTTCCCCCTCCCAAAAGGATTCTCCCCCACCCCCAACCTCATTGTCCCCTGTCGAGGCCAGCTTGATGAAGCAGAGACAGCCCTGGCCTCCACGGGGAGGGACTGCCGAGCCAGACTCCAGCCCGCCGCCGTGTCGCCGAGGGCCTCATCTCTCCAAAAAGGCCTCTTAGGCCCCTGCAGCCCGACACCCTCTGATGGACTATCCCTCAGTACCCTCCTCTGCCTCTTGCAGAGCAGTAAGAAGAGTGCTCCGCTGTCTCCAAGGCCGGACGCAGACCAGAACTCCAGTAGCACCGGGCTCTTGCCTTGCTTGGGAGAGGGGTGTGATGTCCTTTGACACAGACTGGCCTGGGATGGCCAGGGGAGGTTCCAGGAGCTTGGAGTTGGCCCTAATGGAGCAGAGAGCCACTACACCACGTTCATCTTATAGAGGAACGAGCCTAGTGCAGGGCAGAGCCAGCATCCAGCCCGAGGACCTCCAGGGCTCTCCCTCTACCACTCGGCCCAGCCCTTTCTCATTGCTGCTGGAGGAACAAGGGTATGTTGGGAAGAACTAGAAGGGCGGGGCTCAACTCAAAGTTCTGGGGAAGCTTCTGAAGACAGTGGGGTTTCTTGGAGTCAGGAAACACGGGCTTGTCTTCTGATCCTGCTGGCCGATGGCTGCTCTGTGACTTGGCAGTCACTCTGAAGTGGGAGATAAAAGTGGGGGGCTCCTGTCACCTGACAGGTAGTGTGTGACAGCTCTCTGAATTAGTGGAGAAGTGCTGTGTGAGGACAGCCTTGGGAAAAGGTGTTTGAAATGAAGGGCTAGAATCAGGGAGTGGACGAGCCTAGGCCAGGGAGTCTGGCAGCCCCTCGGTAGCAGTCTAACTTAAGGGGAAGCACCCCAGCCTTGCAGTCAGATGTACTGACTGTGCCCTCTTGGGCCTTGGTCTCAGTCCTAAAGAGGGGAGGCCAGGCTTCATGATCTTAGCTAAGGTCCCTCCTCATGGCTCTCCAGGTAAAAGCCTTAGGCTCCACAACCCACTTGATTATAGGATTCTCTGCAACGTGCTCTTTCACCCCCTTTTCCCAACTATGTGACTTTAAAACAGGAAAGCCGAAGGGAAGGAGGAGGGCAGTCGCGCATGCTGCTTGGGCCAGTTTTAGCAGCAGGAAGTAAAAGACTCTGGGAGCGGGGGAAGGGAGGGGAGCTGCCCCTATCCCTGTTCAGGACACAGGGAAGGTCCCAAGTGGATTAGCTGCTCAGAAGCTCAGAGAGTCACTGGCCAAGTGGAGGGCTGGCACCCCAGGGGTGAAGAGTTTGTGCTGCATGCCCGTCTCTCTCTGGGCTGTCTGCAAGAGGGACAGTGCCCTGTTCTATCCAAAGAGGTGGGAACAGATGAGACACGGGCTGCAAAGATGGTGCCCTCAGGAATGGTGCAGAGTGGATACAGGGGACTGACAGAGAGGCTACCCAGAGGGATCCTACAGTCCCAGGAAGAGGCAGCAGATTCTGGTGGGATGGTCTTCCCCTCCCCTGCAGCCTGTGAAACTTCCTGACAGCTTCTGACAGGTCTTGCTTGGAAGGATTTCTTGCCTCAGAGGAATTGGGCATCATCTCTCCCTGCAGACAGCGAGGGATGGGATGGAGAGGCAGTGAAGGACAGGGAGGTCCTTTAAGCTTTAAGGCTTGGTTTCCTCATGTGTAAAGTGGGGAGAATGATGCCCCCTGCCTCGACCTCACATGATGCCACCACCACCTGCTCCGCTGGCTCTGAAGCAAGGTCTTTCCAGCTCCAATCAGCCCTGAGCTCTGCTGTTGTGCCCAGGAGGGAGCTGAGGAATCCTAGAGTGCTAGGCAATACTTATCCTCCTCAGGGAAGCAGGTGTGGAGTCTGGACCAGCCTCTGCCCCGGGCGCACTGTATGAATGACCACGGGCTGGACACCTGGAAGCCCTGTCTTCTTGTCTGGAGCCAGGATGGTGAAATACAGGACTGATTTACGTGATCCCACAAGGAGCCTCTGAAGGCCCGTGCAGCTCTGCCTCCTCAGGAGACGTGAGCTGGGCCCAGAACCTCAGTGGTCATCCAGACCGCCAGCTCCAAGAGAGCTGCCACATAAGCTCCTAGCGAGGAGGACAGGGGATGGAGGATCTCAAGTCCAGCAAGTATGAAGAAAAGGGGAGATTCAGAGGGAAGGTGCACTCAGTGCCCAATGTTTGCTTGTGGCCAAGGCCATGTAGCTGTTGGTGCCAGTCAGAGTGTGGACTGAGAGGAGTAAAGAGCAGCTTAAGAAAGACCTTTCCACTCTCTAGGTTATCTGAGAAATCGGCACTTAAATGTAAAAAATGGGGAGGGCTGAAGGAGAAGAGGGAAATTCTGATGGAGCAGGGCTGGATGACCACAAAGGCCACTGGCAACCCGGAGCTCTTCCTAAAGAGGAGGGAGCCGGGCCCCCTAAGGACGAGGCAGCAGCCCACTCTGCCAAGAGTGATGATGAGCCTCAACAGGGGCTGTGAATGGTGGTGGCCAAGGGGGCAGCTCTTTGACAATAACAAGCGAGGGTGCCGGTCTCCTGCAGGAGTGTGGATCAAGGGGTGACAGAGAACATCTCAAAATGGTCAAACTGGATAGGTACTAAAAATACCGGTAATCCAATCTCAGACACTTACTAGCTAGGTGACCCTGGGCAAGTCACTTACCACTGCCTGCCTCACTTTCCTCAACTGTAAACTGAGGACAATAAGAGCACCTATCTTAGGGACAGCTAGGTGGCGCAGTGGAGAGAGCACCGGCCCTGGAGTCAGGAGGACCTGAGTTCAAATCCGGCCTGAGACACTTAACACGTACTAGCTGTGTGACCCTGGGCAAGTCACTTAACCCCAATTGCCTCACAAAAAAAAAAAAAAAAAAGAGCACCTGCCTCCCTGGGCACTTGTGAGGATCAGATGACATAATGTTTGTAAAGCCTTTAGCATGGTAGACAGCCTGCTACATGGGCGGCACATCGTAAACTCCTGTTCCCTTTCCCCTCTGCCAGAATGAACCTAGAAAACACTACAGAGAATGAGGAAATCCTGGACAACAGACTGGAGACCTTATGTGTTGTTTTTTCCAACCAGCTGCTGTTGGTTGAAGGCAAAGGCTTGAGAAAAGAAAGGCAGATTTAGGAATAGTAAAAATAATGGTAAGAGCATCAACATGTGCAAACATCATCTCACTCGATTCACACAATAGCCCAGAGATGTGGGTGCTCGCCATCCCCTTTTTGCAAATGAGAAAACAGAAGCGGGATTTGAACTCGGGGCATCTGACTCCAGGTGCAGGGCCATCTGCGGCTCCACCAGCAAACAAGCCAGCGTCTCCAAACAGCACCTGTCCTTATGGACGATGACTCGAGATACAAAGCGGACCAGGAAGCGGGTCGTGGTGAGGAAGCACCTCACAAAGACCGTCAAGAACACATCAAACCTAACTAAACTGAAAAGCAAGAGGAAGGGTCAATCACAGCCCACACCCCGTTGGCCACAAGAGAGGAGCCACATGTAGCAGAATCATAGAAGAAAGCCCAGAACCGTGGCCATCTAGACCCAAGATCAATGAGAGACCTAATGCAAAGAAGGCTGGTTCAGAGTCCTCAGCATTGTAGCTTTAGTGGCTCAAGGAGAAGCCCCTCAGTCCAGAGAGCTGAGGTAGCTGGGGAAGAGGCCCATGAGCACAGGTGAGGACGGCTCCATGGGTAGAGCCTGGCACGGGCCATGCATACTTCACAACTTCTGGACTTGCCCTAGTGGTCATCTGATCCTCCGAGAGGAAACAACAAGGGAGACCCAATTCTCTGGACGAGGCTGGACTGGCTGCTGACAGAAAGGATGGCGGCTTTTGGGGAATGGGGGCAGTGACGATCTGTGAGGTGGAGGAGACAAAAGCTGGCTAAAGACCAAGTGGCACACTGAATTTTCAGAGACAAGATTTCAAAGGAATAAGAGGAAGGACAGGTCAGATCCCATGGCCAAGGAGGAATGGGAAGCTCTCGCAAGGAGATTCCACAGTGGAACGATTCTTAAGAGAGGAGCTCACTGACCGACTTAGAGCTAACAGACCAGATGACCTCAAGGAAGCAGAGAGGCAGCCCGAAGGGCCTGGCTGCTTGGGATCAAAGTCCTGGAAGCCCTTTGAAGCCCAGGTGACTCAAAGAGCAGCCACTATCTGTGGTCTTCAAAGATTGTGGAGTACGAGAGAAGTACAGGAAGACTAGTAGAGGACCAAAAGAATGGAGTCAGCCAACTAGAGGGGACTGAAGTGGACTCAAGAATATGCTAACAAAGGGCTGTCCAGTAGTCATCCAGAAAAGGGGGTGGAGGTCACTCATGGCCAGCACTGCTCTGTCAAGCACGGGCCATTCCTGGTTGGAAGGACAAGAAGTTCAAGGGGAGGGCATGTGGCTTCTGGTCCGCAGCCTCGTCCCACTTGATCCCAGAAGGAAGGGTGAGTTTTGTGTCCATCCACGCCGACCATGGTGGCACGCGAGATCTTCAGAAGGAGGTATCTTTGAGCCACCTCTGAACATCACTTGTGGGCTGGGCTACAGGAAGGATCCCTCATCAGGCCAGGGTCCTTTCTAGCTGAGACTGGTGACAGCCCAAGCCATCTCTACATGGAATCTCCACGTACCATTTCCAGGCTTTCAGGCAAGGGGGCTCTGCACCCACCTACACTCTTGTGGACGGCCAGAATTCTGCCTGCTCAGGTTTGCCGGCCAGGAAAGCCTGACCGTGGGTGAGCCCCATTCCGAATCATAGAGGGATACTCTAATTCATGAGGGAGGCAGGCTAACCTCTCAATGTGGGGGCAAAGTCAGCCCCCTCACCACTAAGATAGAGCATATCTTCACCCCCAGCCTGAGATCAGAATAATTCTTCTGATAAAGCCCAATGGCCTGGGAGCCACCCAGCACCAGACAACGCAAGGTGTGCTGGGCTCAGGAGTCAGGAGCCCCGGGGCTGTGTCCTGGGCCCCACATCTGCTTTGACCAAGGGGACTCACTTTACCTTTGGGCCTCAGGATTCCCTTCCATGAAATCTGGAAAATGGCATTTTCACTACCAGCCTCACATGGTATATATGAAGCAGGCATTTTGGGAACCAGAAAACCCCTCCATTCCAAGGTCTTCAGTAATTCCTGACTTAACCACTCAAGGACTACAGAAATCAAGCTTTCTACCAACACTCCGAGTGGGGAAGAAGCAAATGAAGACCACTACCAACGTACTTGTTTAGGTGAGAGATGACATATTTGAAGACTTCATGGTTCTCCTTAGGGAATTTCTTGAGCACCTCCTTCAGAGCGTGTAACTTCTGTTCCCGGTCGTTGATTTCTGCCAAAGCAAAAGGAACCAAGGTCAAGCAGTGGTAAGTCAACATCGGTACATCGATGTGGCGGAGGCCACAAAGTCCCACTCTGAGCTGAGACCCAGGGCTGGAGTCACACCAGGGCAGTTAACAGATGCGTGCGTGGGGCCTTGCTAGGCCCTTTTGGAAAGGACGTCAGACGTTAGGCAAGCGGAGGCTCCCTCCTCCCATGTCCCTTGTATCCACCTTTGTGTTAGCATCCCAGGCCAGAGAGCACTGTGAAAGCCAGCACTGTCTGCAGGGGTTTTCTGGCCACTGCTGCACAATAATCAACGATTCAGGGACTCTACTATAAAGAAAGCCATTCTTCCATCTTCACGTTGCCCTTGGAGACATGCATCCCAAGGCAGAGATCGCATTGTCTTCCTGACTAGATGAGGAGACTCTGGTCCACACACTGGCACCACCTCCACAGAAGGAATGAACCACAGGACAGGATTAGGAATCCTGAATGACTGAGAGAACCATGGAACAAGACACAAAGCTCCCTGGGAGCGTGGCTGATGACTACAAATGAATTCCTAGAGAGTACATTACAAAGTCTGAACCCTCTCATTCACCTTCCTGGTGTATGGCTACAGGGGTAAAAGTGGAGAATGAGAGTGAGAGGCTGAGAAAGGACAGTGAGGCTGGGGCTGTTCAGATAGCCTCTGGAACTTCCCAAATACTCAGCCTCATAACCATTTCTTTTTTTTCCTTTTTTTTGGTGAGGCAATTGGGGTTAAGTGACTTGCCCAGGGTCACACAGCTAGTAAGTGTTAAGTGTCTGAGGCTGCATTTGAACTCAGGTCCTCCTGACTCCAGGGCTGGTGCTCTATCCACTACGCCACCTAGCTGCCCCAAACCATTTCTTTTTTTAATAAGGGAAGAAGAGTTAACTGAACAGCAGGGTGTGTTAACAAGCAATCAGGTGGGAGTCACTTCTACCAATGTGATGTTAGATAAGGCAGGCCTCCTGTCTGGGGCTGGATTTGCTCATCCTCAAGGTGAGGTTGCTGCACTAGCCACTGCCTTCCACTGACATTCTGCTTCTGACAGCCCCTATCAGCTCTGCCACTCTGGTTTCCAAAGTCCACTCCATCACTCACACTCGATGGTATAAGGACCCCTGAAAGTCTGACAGTTCACAGTCCTCTTGTGTACTAGCCCTTTATGGTCTAAAAATGGACAACGTAGGGTCTCATCCAGCTTTGGTGCTGATTTAAAGCCACCTTTTCAGTTCTAAAAATTTGTTCTTATTCCCTCACTTAGCAAACATCCATGAAAAGTCTGCTGGGTTATCACAGACATTTTATGTTCTCTAAGCTTGGTTTGAAATCTAGGATCCCAAGCTTCTTTGGATACTGGACATGGTATGCATGGGAAGGCAGGAGAGAGAAGTGAGGACTAAATTGAGAAGTTAATTTGCCCCATGACCTCCTTGGTCGTCAGGAACAGAGAAAAGTCAAGGGCTGGCTAAATATATGGACTAAAGACAAGCGCCTCTCAGAGATTGGAGGGGACTCAAGAAGTAGTCTAGCTTAGCCCAGATGGGAACAAGAATCCTTTCTACACCTTCCTGGCGGTATGAGCAGTGATCTAATGAGTCTAAAGACTTCTCTTGAGGAGAATTCACCAGCCTCCCCCCTTTCCCTTTGCTATCCTAGCGCCCCCACCCCCCAACCCTGGGTCCAAGTTCTGGCTAGGCTGCTTCTAAGCTGTGTATTTTGAGACTCAGTCTTCTCCTCTGTCAAATGGGAAGCTGTGGGAAAAGTGAAGAACTGCTCATGTAGAGGAGATGGCATCTGAGCTATTCACTCAAGGATGAGTAGTTAGTCAAGGAGCGTTTCTTAAGTGCTTTCTCTATGTCAGGCATGAGGGCCAGGGAGGAGAATCCAGGGGCAAGAAACACTGGATCAAAGCATGATCTGGGAAATGTGTTCAGGGTGAGGGAATGGAGGGGGTGAGGACAGCAAATGGTGAATTGTGGGAACTGAGTAACCCCCACTGACCATCTGGTGAGTCTGTTCTGGAGCCAGCACAGTTCCCTTTCCAGTCAGTGAGGGGTCTAGCTCAATTTCTGTCCTGTGAAAACTTGATCCAACTGTGGGAACTGGGAGAAGACCTTATTGCTTTGTTTGAACCTAGCCCTACAAGGCTAGGAAGCTGGACCCCCTCTCCCTGCTAAGTAGAGACTCTTAACTAAGGCCTTTGGTTATGCTGACCAGAAATCCTGTCAGATGATGAAAGTAGTTTTCTCCCAACTGTACACCTCAAGCAGCCCATATAGCTTGGTTTTTTTTTGTTTTGCAAGGCAATGAGGGTTAAGTGACTTGCCTACAGTCACACAGCTAGTGTCAAGTGTCTGAAGTCACATTTGAACTCAGGTCCTCCTGAATCCAGGGCAGGTGCTTTATCCACTGCACCACCTAGCTGCCCCCATTTAATTGTTTTTAATGAATGTGAGTCTGTCTCCTCCTGTATTCGGGGTCTAGCCCTAAGCCGAAGAAGGGTCCTGGTCCTGGTTTCTCAGGCAAGTGGCACAAGCTTTGCTTAAGAAATCGAAATGAGGGCATCTTTTGGGACTGCCCTCACTGGGCTTCCAATCATTATAATTTTGCCAGGCTCCAGTGCCATGGCAACGCTACAACCAGTGGGTGGAACACTCTGCTGTTTGTGGAGCCCCAGGCGAGGTTTTTAAAAAATTCTAGCCAAAAGATGGGGTCATAAAAACCTCAAATAACAATTAATTCTTTACACCCAGAGGCCAAGCTGCTCACACCCCTCAGTTTCCTTATCTGCAAACACGGGTTGGGCTAGAAGAGAAGCTCTTTTCTGAACCGCCCCAGGCAGAGATCCATGGGTGTAATGGCTGAACATTCAAGGAGCCGGGAAGGGGACAAAATGATGAGAATCCTGCCCCAGGCAGGCCCCTCCCAGTACTGCAGCCCAGCAGAGGCCACCAGAGTGGGAAGGGACTTGGGGTGGGAGCATGGTGTTGTGGTGGGCAGAGACTTGGACTGGGGAGTCAGGAAGACCCGAGTCTTAAGATAGCAGCTGGAGGCCTAGCTCAAGTCACCCAAGCTCACACAGCCTCAGTCTCCTCTGGGTCGGAGATTCTCCCCAAGGTCACAGCGAGCGTGGCCTTGCTGGTTTCATCATTCATTCAGGGAATGATGTTGGGGAGTACAGAGCACCAGGAAAATCCTGCCCTGGGAACCACCCTGCCACAACTCCAATGCCCTTTCCAGGTCTGAGGAGTCAGGTCTGAGTTTTGGCCATGCCACGTCCGCTGCCACAGCCTGCAAAGTGAGGGAGTGGGGCCCGACAGTCTGTGCATGGAGCCCACCTTCTGATGACCCAAGTTGTCTCAGGGTTTAAAAGCGAATGCACGGGCAGCTAGATGGCACAGTGGATAAAGCACCGGCCCTGGATTCAGGAGTACCTGAGTTCAAATCCGGCCTCAGACACTTAACACTTGCTAGCTGTGTGACCCTGGGCAAGTCACTTAACCCCAATTGCCTCACAAAAAAAAAAAAAAAAACCAAAACCCAAAATAAAATGGGCTAGTTTCAGTGCATGGGGGAAGGGCAAGAGGGAAAGAGAATTTGGAACTTACTTTAAAAAAATTAATATTAAAATAAAATGTAATCAGGAAATATTTAACAAAATAAAAAAAAAAAAAGCGAATGCACGGCTACCGTGGGGAGTTATGAAAACAGAGGAGGAGAGGAGCAGGCTTGGAAGGCTGGGTTAATGTTGGTTTAATACAAGTATTTTTCTTGGTCTTCTGACAAACTGATGGGGGTCATGGCTAAGAATTTCCCAGGATGGGCAGGTGTGCATGGCTTGTTAACAACCCCAGTGGCAGAAACTTCTACATGTATGAGGCCAGAGACCATGAGGATCCACCAAGGGTTCGCTAAACCTAACATTCATCCCAAAGAGAATGCTGGGCGATGGTCCCTGTTCTGGCCTCCTTGGTGCTGTTCTGACAGCTTGGACATGAGACACCAGCCCTAGGGCACAGGCCCCTGGTCTGAGGAGGGCCATGAAAGTCAAAGTGTGGAGCTGCCCCACTCCTGATCCCACTGGCATCTGATCTAGGAGTCTAGGCGAAGCCTTCTGACTCCAAGTGGGCTCAGAGATGATGAATTTACAGCTAGAGGGCACTGTGGGGTCATCCAACCACAGGATTGTGACTATATGGGAGGTGGCCAGGTTTACAGTGGACCCCAGCTTAGGGATCCTGGTCCCAAGCAGGGGGTCCTTTCTATTGCCTCATCTGGCCATCCTCAGATATGTTACAGAATCCACCACAAACCAGAGAATGTCAGAGATGGAAGGAACCTTAAAGGTCTTTCAGTTCAACGTGCTCACTGTCTGGGGACAGTGAGGCTGGTTCTGAGTCCATGAGCGTAAGAAACACCTGACAGCGCACACCACACAGTACTAGTCAAGTGGGTGATACTGGGAGCTGAGACTTCTGGGAAACATCACCCTCTCTGGCACATCCTAGTCCTTCTGTGAAGGGCATCTTCAGGACCCCATGGAGGGGCGTCATTTCCCCCTGGGAGGCCATGCCATGGAGGACTGACTCTCCGCCAGGCTTAGGGAAGCATGCTGAGCATGCTGGGAAATGAGAGACACAAGGGGAAGAGGAACTGCAAAGCCCTTCTCATTATCCCCTCCCTTTTCAGGTGAGAGAACTCCTAAGTGACAAGATGCACACTGCACAGAGCCGGGGCCAAAGAGCCCTCGCCTGTGGCCGCCAGGGCCCCTGCAGCCCCCTCTGCACTCACTGTGGGCCTCCACCAGGTCGTTTTGCATGCTGTAGGGCACCAGCGGGTCCGGCAGCTCTGAAAAGAAGCTCTTCATGGCACCTGCCACAGTGTTCACAGTGAAGTCCTTTTCAGCCAGGTCTAGGTTGTGGTCTGTAAAGAAACAGCAGGATCAACTCAAGAGATGTGCAAACAACCACCCTGCACCACGCTGTTGGAACAAGCGAGAAAGGACAGCACTCGAGAGGAAGGAGTCAGATTCAGTGACCACCGAGCCAAGTGTCCTCCTGCATCAGACTCTGGAACGTGAGGACACAGAGTCTGACCGCCCCCAGGAAGGGCCCAGGGCGGCGTGCTAACAGCTGACGAAGCACACCAATCAACAGACAAGTGCCAACAAAAGCCTACTCTGTGTCAGACGTGGGGCAGGGTGCCAGGAAACAAGGGCAAGGATGAGTTTACATCCAAAGAGGTGAAAACAAGGCTACATCCAAGTATAAACCAGAGGACAAATGCCATCTAGGCAAAGGAAGGAGAGGAAGCGGCAGGTGCCAGGCAGGTTAGATGAGTGCCACCTACCCTGGACCCTTAGTGAGGCATCCCAGGATCTTAAGCCCAAGACTTTGGCAGAGTGCCCGCCCACAACCCTGCCCCTGCCGCCGGCATGGAGGGAGAAGAGGCCTGCTTTCCTCAGCTCCACCAGCCCAAGGCCCGGGGTGGCATCCCCTGTCCGGCTTCCAGCCCAGATGCCCCGATGTGACCTGGCCAGTGCTTCTGCTCCTGCACCAACCTCTACTTTGTGCAAGACCCAGCAAGGAAAGTTTTGGGCACCAAAGTCCTTGGCATCACCCGGTGGCCCAACATGGGGAATGCAGCATGTGCTCAGAGGCAATGACATGAGAGAAGATGCCTGCCACCGTGCCTCAGACTCCAAGCTCCCTGAGGACAGGTCCTTTGGCCCAGCACTTGGCACGGAGCTTGCTCATTCAATCTGAGGTAGTCTGGGAGGGAGGCTCAGCAAAGGCTTTGGGTGGAAGGTGGTGCCTAAGTGGAGTGTTAGAGGAAGAGACTGCTCAGAGCCAAGGCAGAGATGGGAGAGAGAGAGTGTACAGGAGGTGAAGGAAGGGCCCGTTTTCTGGATGACAGATCTGTGAATTGTGCAGAAGCCCAGGTCTTCCAAGGGCTCTTCCCCTCACCCCTGGGCCCCTGCTCACCCCAAGGTCACTGCGGATGAGCACCTTCCACTTTCACTTGTGTCAGTGACTTCAGGGGAAGATGGTCAGTAACTGGTGTTCAAAAAGCGAGGCTCACAGACACTTCTTACACACAGGTCACAAAGGATCCCACTTTTGTGACAAGTTCTCCTTGCAGGCTTTTTTTGGAGGGGAGTTGGAGGGGACAAACAACAGTGTGACTTGTCCTCCCCAGCAGCTATTTAGACCCCAGCTTTTCCCACCTAGTTAATAAGGATCCCAACTGGCCTGTCGGCACCTTTGGACCATACGGTGTCCCACAAAGGCAGGAAAGAGGGGGCCTTGCAGCTGGTTTCAGGCCCAGCAAAGGAAGGTACTTGAATCGTGAGCCAATGGGGCGAGGGGAGGGGAGAATGAGGAGTGCGTTTGGAACATGGCAAGGTGTGCTGGGCCTGGGAAGAGCCGCTTCACTGCCCAGGGCAGGACGAGCTCTCCAGTAGTTATTAAGTACAAGGTGTTGCCCTGGCCTCCAAGAGCTGCAACGAGGCAGGAAGACAGCTAAGTACACACAGGATAATTTGGGCAGGAGGAGAAAGAGGACATTCACAACACCAGGAAATGATACATGTGCCAAACCATGAAGAGAACCTGCATCTCAGAAAGGACAGAGGGACAGCCCAGCAAAGGAAAAGAGCCTGTGGAGGATGGACCACGTGGGCTAGAATGCAGAGGGGGGCAACGTGCAGCCTGTCTGTGAAGGAAGGCTCTGGGTGCCAACAGGCTGCCCGGGCATTCTTGCCTCACCTTCCTGGCCTTCCTCAACTGTTAGTGGCCCTTCCCCAGCAACCATGCATCTTTGTATATCCTTTCTCCTCATGTTGGGGTGTCTTCACCCCCATCCCCTTGAGAGCTCTTCACAAGTAGGCATTGTCTGTACTTGCCCCCTCAGAGCCTGGCACCATGCTGGCACGTGGCCAGGCAGCCAACAACAAACATCTATTAGTCACTACGGGCCAGACTCTGGACCAAACACTGGGGATGCAAACAAAGGGAAACAAAGAAATGATAATGACAAACACCAAAAACCAGTTTCCACCCTCAAGGGGCTCTCTCTCTAATGGAGAAACAGTGAGTACAGCCTGTGTCTGCCAGTCAGAGAACATTATGTTGGAGGGAGGCACCAGCACAGAGGGAGGGGGAGACAATGAACAGCCCTTTGCAGAAGGTGGGACTTAAGTCTTGAAGGAAGCCAGGAAGAAGATGCCTGCCAGGGACCAGCCCTTGAAAAGACCCCAAGTCAGGAGCTGGGGAGTCACGTGGGAGGAGCAGTGAGAAGGCCAGGGGAGCAAGATGGGGAATGAAGTGTGAAAAGACTGGGAGGGAGGAGGGGCTTTGAAGGCCAAACAAGAGGAGTGCACTGAGAGAGAAAAAGAGAGAGAGAAGGAGAGACAGACAGACATGATCAGACCCTGAAAATCACTTTGGTGGCTGAATGGAGGGAGGACTTAAGGCTGGCTGACCCACCAGCAGCTGTTGCAGTAGTCAGGGCCTGCAGGGGGGGCAAAGGGGGCCAGCTGGGGAGTCAGGAGGGATGCAAACAACAGAAGCTGACAGGGATTGGATATGTGGGGTGACCCTGAGAGGTGGGGAGGCTGGGGGGCTGGGGGGAGAGACCCAGAATACCCTGGGTAATGTGTGACTGTGGCTCAGCGGAGAGACTGGGGTAGATGTTTAGATCTGAGAATCACCTACACAGAAATGACAGCTGAGCACACACAAGCTGATGGAATCGCCCAGTGAGACAGCACAGAGGGGGAACTTTGGGGATGCCTACAGTTAGTGGGTATCCAGCCAAAGAGCCTAAAGGACAGGCAGGAAGAAAATCGGTTGAGAGCAGTGTCATAAAACCTGGAAAGATGAGACTCTCTCTGCAGGAGAAGAGGATGATGAGAAATATCGGAGATGGGGGTGGGCCCCCTGCAGGCATGTGAGGGCCACAGGACGGATGTCTCTAGTCGGGAGCAGGCACTCCCTGGCTTGCCTTTTCTCTTGTCTTGGAAGGAGCTTCCCCCGGCAAGATAGCCAGGATGTACTCAGTGCTTCTGATTGTCTTGGTCATGTTTGTCTGACATGGGCTGGGCCACCGTGGAGGCCCCAGACTGGAGGAGACCCAGGCCCCTCTTTGGCTTTCAGTCCAACCACTAGAGATTTCCAAGGTTCACACAGAGAACTCACTGTTGATGTTCCTGGTGAAAGTGGGCATGTCTGGGCCTGTGGTTCCCAAGCCAGAGTCCTTGAGGAGGTACCCAAGTGGACAACACGCCTTTAGGTCGCCAGTTCCCTCCTGGCGGCCGTCATCTTTGTTGCCTCCTTGGTTCAAGAGCTAGAGCACACTCTGCCCCGAGAGGCCCTCACCCACGTCTTGGGAGGAGGGTCTGGGGTGGGGGGGTGCTGCAGCCTGGGGACAGCCGGTCCTGCCACCAAGAAATGTCTAGGGCTAGGCCCTGCCCTTGTGCTTCAGCCAGTCGGCGGCTCCAGCCCCCAGCTAAGCTCTCTTTAGCTTCCCATGCTCTGAATCTATACAACTTACCTTGATCAAACTGTCTCTGAAGGCTCTCCATCTCAGACTTATTTCCGCTCACTCTGTAGATGCCTTCCGTACTCAGCCCTGAGGGGAGAAAGTCAATCAATTACTCTGGCATTCTAGCAGCCTAGTATAGCTTGTGTACAGAGTGGTGTAGGAAGAGCTGGTAGATCAGGTGTGTACTGCTCTGACCCTTGTTAGGTGGTTCTGACCATGGGCTTCTGCCTTGGTTCCCTCCTCTGTGAAACAGGGCTAATTCTTGCACTGCTTCACAAGTTGTTGTGGAGAAGAAGTTCAAGCATTAGCTGGAGAGGTGAACTACTACAGAGATTTAAAGCAACCTGCTCGAGTCACAGGGAAAACCAGAGGTGGAAATTCAAATTCAGACGGTCTTGGTTTGTGGTTCTTGCCTGAATGGCTAAATCAACCTTCTCTGTCCTCTGAGAGGCTGAGTAAGCCAGCTGATGAACCTGCTCCCTCCCACCCTCCTTTCTTTCCTCAAGCTGCTATAGCAGCCATGATCTAGTGTTGTTCCCACTGTCCAGAGAAAAGCTCAGCTGCTGCTGGGAGGCTTAGACCCTCAAGTCAATCTACAGTCTCCAAGAGACAATCACTGCAAGGCCTGCATTAGGCAAGATCAAAGTGATGAGTGAGCTTGCTTGCTCTGGTGCCCCTCCCCCAACCAGACTGGTGGCAGGTGGGATCTCAAGCCCAGACCACTTGTAGACTGCAGCAGAAGTCATCAATTGCTTGGCTTAAAAGCTTTTAATTGCTCATGGGACAGGCTTAGTTTCTGAGACTGGTTTCACCCCAGAGAAAATGGGGTTAATGGACCAGCCCAGAGGACAGCATAAGCCCCCAGAGACTTACTTACAAAGGATCCAGCTTCCACCCCACCCCGAGCACTGGGTGAGCGAGGAATGCTGGGTGCTGTCAGCTAGCCCTCACATGACCTGGGGTCATCCTGTAGTTCACTGGGCAACTGAACAGACATCTCAGCGGTACAGGTCTGGCCGTGTTACTCCCCTGTCTCCTCTAAGACAAAACCAGAGTTTCTCCCTGCACAAATGGCCTGAACATAACGTTGAGACTTTGATGAAGGGTGAATGTGGTTTTCCTTTGCTCCTTTTCCACTGACCCAACCAGCCCACAGAAGGTTCTCAGTCCCATCCCTGCTTAACTGGTTTCTAGCTTCCATTAAAGCGCAGCACAGGCCCCATGAGGTGGAAATGCCCCCCTGACATTCTGATGCCTTCCCAATTATCACATATTTTTAAATGTACTTATCTGTGTTCAGGCTGTGCCATCCCTGAATGTAAACTCTCGGATGGTGGAGACAAATGGGCCTGGGTTTGAATTCTGGCTCTGCTAATACCTACCAATGAAGAGACCCAGGGCAGTTAAGCCCCTTACCCCTTGCGGGGCCTCAGTTGCCTCCTCCATGAAATGAGGAGGTTGAACTAAAAGATTACCAAGGGCCCTGTCAGGTCAGGTTGGCCTTCTTGGTGTTCAGAGCTCTATCTTTAAACCCCTTAAAATGATTTCCTTTTGGCCTCCCAAGTGAAGTCCAAAGAGCTAGAGAGGACCTCAGGTATGGACCTCCAGAAAAAATGGAACTCAAGACATCAGTATGAGAGAGCTTTGCCATTGGGTCTATGTGCCAGGTGCTGTAATTCATGACTTCCCCATCGCTGAAGGTAGCTATTCTGGTGCCATACATAGACCACCACCAGTATGGAGCTGCGGATCAGCTGGACGTCCAGCTTGGAGATACTCTGCTTGGCTTCAGGGCCCGAGCACTGAACCTGCTGTGGATCGACTGAACTACTTTCTGAATTTATTTCATTATGAGCTACTTGCTCTACCCGATCTTGTTCCTCTAAGGTAGTTATGGTTGAAAGAGGATCAGTCTGGTGACAATCGTGCCCAACAACACAGGCACAACCCATCACTGGGCTCCAAAGGAGAAGCTGTTCTGGTTTAGCAGTAGTACCTGTCAGAGTTTACAATATGGGATAACCTAGAGGTTCATGGGAATCCCTCTGCATCACAGAGAGTCACTGTGGGCCTCTGTCGAGCTATTTTCTATAACAAGGAATACTTCAGGGCATTTACCATGCTGAATGCTGGTACTAATAGAGATGTTAAGAATGGAGCCACTACAAGTCATTAAAGAAACTAAAGATAGTCAGGGCACATTCACAATTGATAACTGTGGGATGGGCACCATGGAGAGCAACCACCCCATATTCAATTAATTTTAGCAAACACACAAGGAGCAACTGTGTCCATGGTCCTGTGGGGTAGTAATGGGTTATGCAGAGAGATGGCCTAATGGAGAAGGGGGAGAGGGGAGGATGTATGGAGGAAAGAGGGATAAATAAGAAGCTGAGGTGCAGGAAAAGCACTCTGTAAAAAAGGAGACTTCTGGGGTAGAGGCACCAGGGAGGGCTGCGCTGGAAAAGGGAGTCCTGAGTACAAAGGTGGCTCTAACTGGATATGCTGTGGGTTATCTCCTCGGGGCACGAGGGATGGACATGGCAGGACGAGCTGGGGCTTCCAAAGGATTCAGTCAAAAGATCTGATCTCAAGTTCTAGCTCTACCCATGCGACCACAGACACATTACTTGATTCACTGGGTCTCAGTTTCCTCTTTTATAAAATCAAAGACTTGGACTGGATAATCTAACTCTAAAATTCTGCTTTCTTACATCTTCCTTCCCTCATTGCAGAGGTTTAAAGCATGGCTGTGGAATACTTCACCTACTACTACATACAACGGGTGTGGTGGTCAGTTTTGTTCATGGCCTTTTTTTCAATGAAATCTATTATAAGGGATGGCTTGATAGACGGAGGAAGGGGTTGGGCTGTATTTGGACACTGAGATCATGGATGAGTGATAACAATGAAAAGGATTAAGAAACCCTAATGCTTTTTCTAAATGCCATCTGCTCTGGCATGCCTAGGCTGCTTCCCACACTAGTCACCATTTCCCAAAGTTTCTGATTCCAAACTCCCTTTGCCCTGAATCATACTAGACCTTTAGACAACACTGCCATCAAGTGAAGGAAAATCCAGTTTCTTTGCAATTAAACAAAAAACAACAACAAAAAACCACCCCCCCCCATTATGCCCAAGAGCAAACTGGAAATCAACTGTCAATAAGTTCTGAGGTGCAGTCCTGCCACAACCTCACCAGTTGTGTGATTAAAACTCAACTGGGGGCGGGGGGCGGCTGGGTGGCGCAGTGGATAAAGCACTGGCCCTGGATTCAGGAGGACCTGAGTTCAAATCCAGTCTCAGACACTAGACACTTACTAGCTGTGTGACCCTGGGCAAGTCACTTAACCCCCATTGCCCTGCAAAAAACAAAAACAAAACAAAACTCAACTGGAACACGTGGGGATCTGAGGCCCACTTTACAGCACTGATGAATCAGCAACAAAGTATTTCCTTGTGATCTATACTTTTGTTTATTTTGTGAAATCCTATTGCCATTTATGGTGGTCTGAGTTGCATAATTTAGGGAGAGCTATCATTTGCTTGGCCCACATTATTGTTACAACCACTAATTACATGTCAATTAAAAAGAAAACAGGTGGTGAAGTTTAACAGAGTTGGCAATAGGATGAGGGAGCAGGTAAAGTGATGACCCAGGGAACACAGACAGCCTTAGGGAAGGCCGAGCCATTCATTCCACTCTGCCGCCTTGTATCAGAGACAGCTAATGGGCATTAGATCAGAGAGGGCAGCTGCAGTAAAAGCAGTGAGGCATCATTAGACGTGCAATTCATGCAGCAGGAGACTCTGGGCAAAAGTCCTTTCCCCTCTCCGAGACTCACTGTATTCACCTGGTTACTCTAGAGACAAAGATAACTAACTGATCTTCAAGGTCACTGTGTGGCCCTCAGGGATCCTTACACATGCCTATGTGGCCCTGTTTATATGCGAGTCCAAGGTCTGGCCCCTCCAACTCAACCTAGAATTCTATTCAAGCTTGCTCAGGGCTGCTCACAAAGCCAACAAGTAGTCAAGATGGGAGCTAATGCTTTCTGACTCCAAATTTACTGTTTATTCCACCAATTCCCATGATTTAATTTATGTTCAGCAATTAGAAGGCAGCTAAATGCGATCCCAGCCTTAGACGATCTAAGTCTAAAATCTGTTTTCTTGTACCTTCCTTTGTTGCAGAGATGGCTAAGTATAGTTGTGGAACATCTCATATACACACACAGAGTTGTCCTTTCTTTCTCCTTTTCAATTAAATATCCGTTATTAGGGATGGCTTGCTGGATGGAGGAAGGGTGAG
This sequence comes from Dromiciops gliroides, assembly GCF_019393635.1. Classification (NCBI taxonomy): domain Eukaryota; kingdom Metazoa; phylum Chordata; class Mammalia; order Microbiotheria; family Microbiotheriidae; genus Dromiciops; species Dromiciops gliroides. The sequence continues at coordinate 645,603,063 of NC_057863.1, forward strand.
GGATGTATTTGTGTAAATTAAGGTCATGTACAAATGATAGCAGTAAGAAAAGATTAAAAAACAAAGAACTAATGCACTTCCTAAAAACGCCCCTTTGCACTGGCTTTTCAAGGTCGCTTCCTGCCTCCACCCATCACCTGCTCCCAAAGCTTTAGGATGCAAAGTCCCTTTGCTCCAGCCTACAATGCTGCCATCCCTGCTCCCCAGCCTTGGGTCCATCATCTCATTTTGTGGCTGCTTTCAGGCCACCATGGCCACTGACTCCCCTGAGCCTCCGTCCTCTTCCTGGCCGTAGCTCTGCCAAGAGTAATCAGATCAATGCTCCCACATTCTTCGCAAATCTCGACTGGTTAGCCTGTTACTCCAATCCCCATTCTGTCTGACTTACTGGCACTACTCATTATGTGTATTAGCCCCATCAGAATGTCAGCTCCTTGAAGTCAGGTTTTCCCTCTATCAGTATCCTTTCTGAATAACGCATTCGGTCATCTTAAAGCATTCCTCTTTAAAGTCTTTCATACTGGGTCTTGCTGAGGGTGCACAAGCAAAGAAGCCACTTGTCTTGCCATCTTGTTGGGGAGATGGAGCACAAGCGACTCCTGGCAAGAGTGAAGCCAAAGGATACCAGGGGAAGTCTGAGCAGTCCTGCTATGCAATTAGTCATCTGACCTTCGTAGAGGGGAAAGATCACCAAACCATCCAGTCAGTAGTCGGGTCCCTCTGAAGTCTCTACTACTTTCCCAAATTTATCCCAGACTCAGGGAAATGAATGATTTCACTACTAAACTGTGGGAGGTCCATCCAGATCTATTTGGGGTTCCCTTGGACTCTGGACAACTCTGTCAAAGGTTAGCGGGAAGACACCACCGGGGTTCAGGACAGTGTTTCCTCTGCAGGTCACACAGACTCCCCCTAGGTGCCCCTCCACGCTCTATTCTGTGCCCCCGTCTTCTCCCTCTCTACACTCAATGATCTCATCAGGTCCCACGGGTTCAAATACCATCTCTACAGGACAGGACGGGGGAATACCCATTTACAAAACACCTAATATGTGCTAAGTACCTGACGGACCTTATGTCATTTGGTCTGTACAATGACTGTGAGATAAGTGCTATTATCATCCCTACTTTAGAGGGGAGGGAATTTTGTTTTTTGGTTTTTTTATTGAGGCAATGGGGGTTAAGTGACTTGCCCAAGGTCACACAGCTAGTAAGTGCTAAGTGTCTGAGGCCGGATTTGAACTCAGGTCCTCCTGACTCCAGGGCCAGTGCTCTATCCACTGCGCCACCTAGCTGCCCCAAGAGGGGAGGAAATTGAGCCAGAGAGGCTAAATGACTTGTCCAGGGACACCAGCTCAGAAGGATAGGAGGCTGGGTGTGAGCTCGAGTCTTTCTGACTCCAGGACTAGTGCTTTAGCACTGTGCCAAACAGCTGTCTCTGCAGATGAATAGCTTGTGTGTGTGCACGCACGCACCCCAAATCTCTCTCCTGAGCTGCAGTCTCACATTACCCAGGGTCTTCCGGATCTCTCCAACTCAACCTGCTCCCCCCAGCCCCCTTCTCTCCCCTCCTTCCAGTCCCCCAGCCTCCCCACCTCAGGGTCACCCCACATATCCAATCCCTGTCAGCTTCTGTTGTTTGCATCCCTCCTGACTCCCCAGCTGGCTCCCTTTGTCTCCCCTGCAGGCCCTGACTACTGCAACAGCTGCTGGTGGGTCAGCCAGCCTTAAGTCCTCCCTCCATTCAGCCACCAAAAATGATTTTCCTAAAGCTCAGGTCTGATCATGTCATCTCCCCCCTACTCAGTGCACTCCTCTTGCTTGGCCTTCAAAGCCCCTCCTCCCTCCCAGTCTTTTCACACTTCATTCCCCATCTTGCTCCCCAGGCCTTCTCACTGCTCCTCCCATGTGACTCCCCAGCTCCTGACTTGGGGTCTTTTCAAGGGCTGGTCCCTGGCAGGCATCTTCTTCCTGACTTAAGTCCCACCTTCTGCAAGGGGCTGTTCATTGTCCCACCCACCCCAGGGCTGGTGCCTCCCTGTGACGTGAGCCTCCAGTAATGCTCTGGCAGACAGGCACATGCACGCTGTTCCCTGTTAACATGTGAGCTCTCTGAGAGAAGACACCGTGTTTTTGTCTTTCCTTGTATCCCCCAACACTTAGTCAAGCCAACAAGCATTTTCAGTGTGTGTGCTTATGTGCCAGCCACTGTGCTAACCACTAGGAATCCTAGGGAACAAAAATGCTAGGCTGATGGGGGAAGGGAAGGAGTCGGTGTGGACATGCACCCAACCAAGAGCAAAAAGGATGCAGGAAGGACAGACTGAGGGTAGTCTCTGAGGGAGGGCACTCACAGTAAGAGGGATGGGGAAGGGCTTCCTGTAGGAGGTGGAATTTTAGATGGGACTTCAGCAGGAGCAGCTGGAGAAAATGCCTGCAGCCGAGAGAAGTGACCAGAGCTCAGGGTCACTGAGTGAGGGGAGAGAGGTTAGGCACAAGAAGGCTGCAACGGTCACAATGAGACCCACATTAAGATGGGTCTAAAGAACCTGAGGATTTTCTATCTGATCCAAGAGACAGACAGACAAGGCAGGGGCAGGTCTGTGCTTTGGGATGTTTGCTCAGTGCTTTCAGGGCAAACAGCAATGCTTAAGACATGTTTGCTGTCAGACTGGGAAGCACGTGAACCCGCTTTCCATCACCGATCCCAGATTTCTTTTCAATCTCTCTCCTGATCCCCAATTCTGCAGCTCCACCAATCTGAGGAGGAAGAGGAGGACATTTCATGGAGCATAAAGCCTTGAGACAGGGCTCCCCATAAGCTAAGCTGAAGGGGGAAATATGATGAAGGCAGGAAACTGGTCTTTGGAATGATTTAATGCACGAGAGGAGAGCAGGAAGCAGCATGTTGTTCTATTGGGCTGCTTAGGGAAGTTATGGTAATGACAAGAGCTGGCATTTACACAGACCTTTAAAGGTTTGCAAAGTGCTTTACGGGTGTTAGGTAAGACTACTTATGTCATATGGAAGGGAAAGAAGTTTTTATTTTATTTTCTACCTGGCAGGGAGCTGCTGTACTTTTCAAGGAGGGGAGAAACATAGCTAGAGTTGTGTATTAGAGAGATGACTTTGGGAGCTTTGTGGAGAATGGATTGGAGAGGGGAGAAAATGAAGCCAGGGACAAGAGCGAGGAGGCCTGCAATATTCCAGATGAAAACGAATGAGGGCAATGGCAGTGAGAGGAGGGGACACATCAAAGAAATGTCAAAATCAATGGAACCTGACAAATGATTAGATGTAAAGGTGCAAGGGGAGTCTCTGAGGTTGTGAACTTGGGGGAAGGGGAGGATGGTGTTATCATCCACAGAAATGGGGCATTTGGAAGGAGGAACAGGGATGGGCTTTTTTGGAGGGGGCATGATGAGTTTAGTTTTGCAAATGTTAATTTGGATGTTCAATTAGGGCATCAAACAAAGTTCCCAGCTGGCTTAAAAGCCTATAGCCCTGAAAAAAAAAAAAAAGGATTAAGCACCGGCCCTGGATTCAGGAGGACCTGAGTTCAAATCCGGCCTCAGACACTTAACAATTACTAGCTGTGTGACCCTGTGCAAGTCACTTAACCCCAATTGCCTCACCAAAAAAAAAAAAATAAAAGGGAAAAAATAAAAAGAAAAGAAATGTGTTCTAAATGGGTGGAATTGCAAAATTAAAAAAAAAAAAGCCTATAGCCACCTCCACCCCATCCCACCCCCCTGCCCCAAATCCCCACTTACTGGCCTATCAGAGAACACCAAAAGGAAAGGACTTCAGGGGATGTCAACTACAAGCAATTCCCTGAGAAGGAAACCTTCTGATAATGCTTTTTTAAAGTGGGTATCAAATCCCACCTTGAAGACTTCCAGTAATAGTGTATCTGATGAAGAAATGTTTACATATTTCTAATGCCAAACCAGAAAGCAAAGATGTTGTGACAGGGTCTTATGGAGAAACAAAATCACTGTCTTCAAGGCTCTGAAAGGGGTTGGGGGGGAAGGTCCCACTCTGTGTTCTCTGTGGCCCCAATGGGGTGGCAGTTGGAAGGAGAGATTTTCCCCTCAGCGTAAAGGATGAATCTTCTTTTTCATCTGAGGCTATTCACCAATGGAACAGGCTCTATTGATTCATAAGTTACCGTTTTCTTCAAGATGGCTTTTGGCTTATGCTCATCATGAGCAATGTAACACGAGGTGATCAAATGTCCCATGGAATGATGTTTCTTGATGCCTTTGCACTGTCAATAGGAACTCTGACAACTCTTTTGTTTGCTTCTTGGGAGAAAACCCCTGACTGGCTCCTCCCCTAATCTCTAACTTCCTTTTGCCTCGTGGCCTTATCATGAGAATATCAATACCGATGCAGCAATTCAGCTTCCCCAACAGTGGGTCCAAGATCTTCAAAGTCATTAAGATACCTACAGTTATGTTGATGGTTATGGGTGACAGCCTGCGCATTGTCTTGCCAACACTGTCACTGTGGAGGAAAGGAAGCCACCAAGGACTCAGGGCCATGCTTTATGTTCTGATTCATGGGCTGCCATGCCCACAAGACCCACTCACCCACAGCCAACCTACTGCTGAGCCCCTCCTTTCTTAGCTAGGTAGGCCCTTGGAGATCAGACCAGAAAGTGTAATTCGCCCACATTTATTCTCTGGTGGCACAGCCTCTGAGAATGTGCGGCCCCTTTCCTGCTAGGAGGAAGCAAAGCACCGGAGTTTGTAGGGGGAAAATAATTTAGCGACAGATATTTCTTGGGGAAGATGAGAACAGCTAGCTCCTGCTTGGGTGCACATATAAATTTCAAAAGGAAGATGCATCTGGATAGATAATTTGATACACAATGGGAGGAAGGCTGTGTAGATTACAGGGTTCAAACTCCACCCAGGATTAATGATGTACAGAGTCAGGCTTCCTCTTACAGCCCTTGTGCTATTGGGGTCTAGTCTCAGAGAAGGCTCATCACTGACAGCTCTACCCACATAGCAGCACATTCTCCGGGGCAAACCCCACATGGCTCTTCTGCTTTCTATACCTAGAGAATAAAAGCTCAGCAGTTTCTTCTTCTCCTCTCTCTTTCTCTCTCTTCTCTCCTCTCTCTCTCTCTCTCTCTCACACACACCCTCCTGAAATTCCACAGACCCTTTGTGGGGGAGGCAGGGGAAGACCACTGGAGAGAGCTGCGTTTAGATCTAGTCTTGAGGCCTGCCACTGACGGGCTGAGTGCTTTTGGACAAGACACTTTTTTCTAGGCCTCAGTTTTTTCATTGATGAAACAAGGCAGCCACGTGTCAATGATCTCTAATGCCCCTCTTCCTCCTGTGGTCTGTGTTCTCGGGTCATCCCAACTCAGAGGTTCTCTATTCTATGTTTAAGGGCCCTTTTAGGGCTGACATATTTTACCTTGTTTCTTTCAGTTCAATTATGCGACAAACAATGATTAAATTCCTACTGTGTGTTAAGGCCTTGAGGGATCCCAAGATAAAAGTGAAAGAGTCCTTGGCCCCAGGAAGTCATAACCTACTGAGGGGATAAAGTGTGAATAAAACTACATTGAACTATATCATAAAGCATTTTGGTTAAAGAGCCCAAGAAGATCAATGAAGCCCACCCTCTTCCTCCCCTCCATTCTTTTTAGCATGGTAGCCAGCCCTCTCAATTGGGGCTCCAGAGACCCCCACCAACACCCACTTGTTCTTCTTACTCTAAGAATTATAATCATGTCCACACAACCACTGCATCTGGAAAAGGCTTGTCTACTGAAAAGCTGACAATCCCTGTGAATTCCCAGACTACAACAGCTTTCCTTGGCCACCACTGCCCTACAAGTACTGTCTTTCCCCATTAGAAGGGGATCTCTAAGAATAGGGACAAGCTCACTTGTGAAAAATCATCCCAGGATCATGGATTTAAAGATGGAAGGGACCTCGGAAACCATCTGGTCCACTAAGGCCCAGTGACTTGCCCAAGGTCACACAGGCAGTGCTTAGGAGAAGGGTGTGAGCCCAGGGCACACACAGAAAGCACTGCTTTCTTGTGTCTTTGTTCACTCACACACCCCTTTATGTATCTTCACCAGTGCTCCCTCTGTGATGGCTCCTCTTCAGGATAGCAGTCACCGAGCCAGGAGATGTTCGATTGTAAGCTCCATGAGCACAGAGACCGCATCTCACTCATCTGCAACTTTTACCTTGCCCCAGGTGTGCAGGCTGTGTACAGAGCTGGTGCCTAACACCCAGTTACCCAAGAGTAAGTAGGGCCTTATCTGTGGGGTTGTTAGGCAGCGAGAGCACCCATTCTTAGGGGAATGGGCAAAGAGGAAACAGGAGCTCAGGGGAGGTAGGGGCCTTGCCAGTGGTCCACAAGAAGGGTGCCATGCCTCTCTCAACAAAGTGTCAGTAATGCAGAAATATGTTTAATGTTATTATGTGTGTGTGTAAATATATATATATATATATATATAAACCTACATCAGATTACCTGCTGTCTAGGGGAGGGGGGAGGGAGAAAAATCTGAAATTGGAAAGCTTGTATAAACAAAAGTTGAGAACTATCTTTACATGTAACGGGAAAAAAAATACTCTATTAATTAAAAAACAAAAAAAACTCCAAAAACCAAAGCGTCAGCTTTTTAGTTCAAGCCCCTCCTTTGATAACAGGGAAGCGGAACCTCAGAGGACCTGCCTTGCTCAGAGTCATGGGGACAGTGAGCAGCCCATTATGCCACACCACCTCCCAAGCAGAACTCAGCATCTTTTCCTTTTCTTCTGGTGACCAGGGGGTACCACCATCTTCCCAGTTGCCCAGGCTCAGGTCAACTCCCACAGTGTCCCTCCACTCTACTTCAGGCCCCATCGCCTCTGGTCCAGACCACAAAGGCTTCCTCCTTTGGGCTCCCTCCTTCCGGTTTCTGTGTTCTAGTGAGTCCTTCAGGATCAGTGCACAGGCTCCCCCTCCCATGTTAGCTTCCCATTCTCTAGGCTCAAACACACCCCCTCATAAAAGCTTTTCACAAACTGGGACAGCCCAACATCTCCAGCCTGATGACACAGGACTCTGCCCCATCTACTCTCTGGCTCAGCCAAACTGGCCTTTTTTGCTGTTCCTGATTTCGCATGGCACCCTACCCCCCATCTCTGGGCTGTCTCCTATGCCCCCAGCACACTCCTGCCTCACCTCTTGGAATCTCTCATTCCTCAAGCCTCAGGTGTCATTATCTGTAGGAAGCTTTTCCCAAAACTCCCACACGATTCTGTTTTCCACATCCCTCCCTCAACCATCCATGTCATTTCCCTGACCAAAAGTGAGTTCCTGGAGGGCAGAACCTATTTCACTTCACCTTTGTAGCCTCTGGGCTTACAGCCCTTTTTTGGGCATATAGTAGGTATATAATAAGTGCATGCTGACTGAGTGAATACAGGAGTGGGTGCACACAGGAGAGTGGATTGACACTCACCTCCCCCATCCAGCAAGGAGGGTAGAACTGATTCGGATGACAATTCATGACTGACTGTCCACTTTGAAAACCCCAATTACTGACTGACCAGAAAGCTTTCCCACTCTGGGGGATGAAAATGGAGTAGGGAAACACACCCTCAGTTCCAAATGTGTGCACAACAATCTGGGACTTGGAAGGTCATGAGCGCTCACCTTTCCCCGCCTTCTTTTCAGCACAGGAATTACCTTGACATCTAACAGGTATACATGCAGTTTCTGCCTGAACACTTCTAGCAACACAAGGCTTATCTTCTCAAGAGGCAAGCCCCCCACTTTTTAAAAACAGATCCAACTGTTAAGAAGTTACTGCAGTCTCCCTGCAATTTCTGCCCATTTGTCCTTCTATCTGGTCATGGGCCAAACAGAGCAAGTCTTGAGCATGAGAGCTGTTCAAAAAGGGACAGACAGATGGATTTAAGGTTTCCTCTTGCCCAACAGGAGTTTCTAGACCATTTGCAACTCAATCCATTCTCCTTGGACATAGCTACCTTGCTCGGTTTTGTCAATACCTTTCTGAAAACATTGCACCAGAATGGATTAAATATCTACAACCTTGTCTGCCCTGCACAATGTAAGGATCTGCAGCATTCAGAAGCAAGCTAATTCTTCTACTCCTACTTATGCTGCAAACCAAACCTGGCCATCTCTAATGTAGAGCTAATTAAAATGGGGTTATAAAGGCCAAAGGTATCTAGGTGGTACAAAGGACAGAGTATTGGGCCTGGAGTCAGGAAGATCTGAGTTTAAATGAGGCCTCAGACCCTTACTAGCTGTGTGACCCCAGAGTCACAAGTCACTTCACCCTGTTTGTCTTGGTTTCCTCATCTGTAAGGTAGGGATCATAATAGTACCTACTGGAAATCAAGGGAATGCCCATCAATTGGGGAATGGATAAACAAGTTGTGCCACATGATGGTGATGGAATATTATTGTGATATGAGAAATGACAAGCAGGATGATTTCAGAAAGGCCTGGGAAAGACTTTATGAACTGATGTATAATTAAGTGAGCAGAAACAAGAGAACGTTGTGCACAGAGACAGCAATATTATTATTATTATTATTATTATTATTATTAGGTGAGGCAATTGGGGTTATGTAACTTGCCCAGGGTCACACAGCTAGTAAGTGTCAAGTGTCTGAGGCTGGATTTGAACTCAGGTCCTCCTGAATCCAGGGCTGGTGCTTTATCCACTGCGCCACCTAGCTGCCCCTGACAGCAATATTATATGATAAAGAATTGTGAATGACTTGACTATTCTCAGCAATACAATGATCCCAGACAATCCCAAAGGACTAATGATAAAGCATACTATCCACCTCCAAAGAAAGAACTGATATTGACAGAACATAGACTGAAGTGTGCTATTTTTCACTTTCATTTTTTTCTTTTATCCAAGTTTTCTTGTACAAAATGACTGCTATGGTAATGTTTAACATAATTATACATATATAACATATCTGATTGCTTACTGCCTAGGGGAAGAAGGGAGGGGGGGGAAGAGGGACAAAATTTAGAACTCAAAACTTTAAATAAAAATGTTTATTATTAAAACAAACAATAGCACCTCCCCCCCAGGTTGTTGTGAGGATCAATTAGATGATATTTGGGAAACATGTTTAGCACAGGTGCCTGGCACATCCTAGGCAATACATAAATGCTTATCCTTGCAGGATAAGCCCCATGCCTATCATATGATCTAAAGCTGATCTTACCCAAAGAACCAAAGGAATAATAACAGTATCAGCATGTTAAAAGTACTTTACAAATATGATCTCACTTTGTCCTCACAGCAGCTCCGGGGGGATGGGTGCTATTAGCCCCATTTTACTGATGAGGAAATAGAGACAAACAGAAGCTCAGCGACTTGTCCAAGGTCACATGGCTAGTGGGTGTCTCAGGCATGGGATTTAACTCTAGCTCTTCTGGAAGCCCTATCTAGCTCTCTATCCACTGTGTGACTTCGCTGCCTACAGGAGTTACCCAACTTCCTCATTCTATATGTATAAGGAAACTGAGGCCCAGAGAGGCCTGATTCATTGAAGGTCAGTGGGTGGCCCCCAGGATGGATGTGACTCCATGTGCAGACCCTAAATTCAGTGCTCTTTCCACTGTGCCATGTGGCAGTGTCAAGTCGACAAGCATTTATTAGGCATCTCCTATGTGCCAGGCATTCACCCCTCAAGTGCTGGCGACGGAAAGAAAGCAAAACCTCAATGAGCTCACAGTCTGATGGGGGGACAATGTGCAAATAAAGACACATGCATGGACACTGGACATCAAGTAAATGTAAAGTAATACTGGAGGGAAGGAGCTAATGTAAGGGGAGAGAGTGAAGAGTGGGAAGGAGAGAGCCTGGGAAGGATTCCTGCAAAAGTTGGGACCTGAGCTGAGTCCTGAAGAAAGCCAGGGAAGCCACAAGGCAAAGCTGGAGTATGAGGAGGAGGAAGAGCACAGAAAGGAGCTGGGGGGGGGGGGGGCCCTCGAAGAACGATTGTTCTCATTATGGGGATGTGGCCTGGGCATCTCTACAAAATGGAGGCCCCAGGAGGAATCAATCAAGGGGAGAAAGGCCTGGGCCTCACAGAGGGATATTCCAGGCTGAGGAAGCCCCAGGAGAGATCAGATGTTCCAGAACAAGGAGACCCCAGGTACTAGGGGAAGCTCCAGGATGAGACAACAGCAGGGACATGTTCTGAAGTCTAGAAAAAGCCAGGAAAGGGGCAGGGAGGAGAAGGAGGCTGCCTGGGCCTCTACAAAATGTAGGTCCTGGAGGGAATATATAATTGGGAAATATTGACCAAAATCAATATAAAAACAGTTAGATATAGATGTGACATTTTGAAATGCAGTCCACATACAGCCTTCAGGGATCCTTATTTGCAGTTTACTAGCCCGGGAGCTGCTGAGTTTGGTACTCCCAGCCTTATGCACGGGAGAGAAAAAAGCAGGGCTTTCAATGCCAAAGAGAGGCCCCAAGAAGCCCATGGAGTAGGTATGAGGGAGGAGAGGTCAGGACGGCACAGGCAACAAAACTTGGCAATAGACTGGAGAAGACATGAGGGAGCTGGTGAGCCAAGGGTGCTGCCCTCCACAGTGATGGGGAGTTCTCTTTTGGACATGCTGAGCTGGAGATGTCCATGAGACATCCCACTGGAAATTTCCCAAAGTCATAAGGAAGATCAGGGCTGGAGGGCAGTGTGAAGGAGTGTTGGTGAACAATGAATCTGAATCAGAGGACCTGAGATCCTGTCTCCCCTCACTGAAATCACAGACAAGTCACTCAGTTTAGAAACATTCATGGTAGAGGCAGAGAGGCCAAGCCCAGACTCGGAGCTGGGAATTCCTAGGTTTGAGCCCTGACTCTGACACCCACTGTCTTTGGGGACCTGTCATTTCTTCCAATAACACATGAGGAGGGAGGGGGGCACAGGGGCAGCTGCCTGTGGGTTTGTTGATGTGCTTTGTCATGAGAGGGTTCAGTAAGGGAAGAAGAGTAATAGAGAAATGGTGTTGATGAGAGAAAAAATCCCCTCAAAGCATCGACAAGGCTTGAAAAAAAATCAGAAGTATCTGCATTAACAACCTCATACATTGGGTATGAAACTCAAATAAGATGATGTATGGAGTATTTTGCAAACATTCAACTGTATATAACTGTTATATAAACACCAGTTACGGCCTACATGATGATAGCTAGAACCCTGGTCTTTCTGTCTATAAAATGAGGGGTTTTGACTAGAAATATCCAAGGTGCTTCCCAACTCTGAATTCTAATATTAATTCAATGAATATCAAAGCACCTACTGTGTGCAAAAGCCCTATCTGGTACTAAAGATACAAAGGCAAAAAACTAATCAGCTGCCAAATCTAATAACCTTTTCTCCCAGTCTTTACTCTCTCATCTCTTCTAAGTTTGCATGGTAATCTTCTTGATACTCTCTTCTCTCCTGGTTATCCTACCTGTCTTATCCTTCCTTCCTTAGTCTCCTTTGCTGGATCTTCCCCCTGGTTGTCCTGGGCCCTCTCCTCTGGCTCTGTACTGCTTCAGTTGGAGATCTCATCAGCTCCCATGGATTTGCTGATCATTTCTAGGCACATGACTCAGATCTATTTATGCAGCATTAGTTTCCCTCTTGACTCCAGTCTCACATCTCCAACTGCCTCAAACTACATGTCCTGTAGACAGCTTAAACGCAGCATGTCCAAAACTAAACTTACTCTTCCCCCCTCCCCCAAACCTGTCCTTCCTAAGTTTCCTATTACTGTTGAGAGTACCACTATCCTTCCAGGGACCCAGATGTCATCTTGAGGCCTTACTCCCTCTCATATCCAATTGGCTGATATGTCCTGTTGATTCTCTCCTCTGATGCCAGCCTTCAGCACTTCACTCAGACTACTGCACTAGCCTGCTGGTTGTTCCCTATCTCCAGTCTCTCTCCACTCTAGTCCAATATTTACTCAGGTCTAACCATGTCGCTCACCACTCTATTGCATGAAGTCCAGTAGCTCCCTCCTACCCCTGAGGATCACATATAACATCCTTTCTTTGGTTTCTTTGGTCTCTTTTTAACATGGCTCATTACCTTTTGTATCTTCTTAGAGCACCCTTCCACATATTCTATGATCCAGTGGCACCAGCTTCCTGGCTATTCTTTGTGCTAGATACCTCATCTCCCAACTTGAAGCATTTTTACCAGCTTTCCCTCAGGCCTGGAATTCTCTCCTTCCTCATATACTTGCTTAAGAGGCTTTTCTCAGGCCCTCTTGTCTTTCCTCTGTCATTTCTAATTTGTCCTGCATATCTTTTAATTGCTCATGGTTGCAGAGTGTCATTCTTTTGTTCAGATATTACTTGTCAATTCAACAAATACTTCATTACAAGTCATAGTACATGAAATGTACTAGACCCTGAATTTTTTCCTTAGTTTTCTTTTGAATCTCATGGGATGTCTGCCATTAGCTTTGGGGGGAAATTCAGTACTAGAGAGAGATTTATAACTAGTCTGTGGGAATCACAATGCCCTCACATTTGGAGCATGAGCCCATCAGACAGGAAGGAAACCCTCAGGGGAGGAGGGTCTTGAACTCAGCTGTGAGTGTTCTCCCTCTTCTCACTTGGGACTTTTAAAAAATTAAGCTCTTTTTCAGATGGAGAAAAGTAGTAAAATGTGGTACAATGAGGGCAGCTAGGTGGCGCAGGGGATAGAGCACCGGCCCTGGAGTCAGGAGTACCTGAGTTCAAATCTGGCCTCAGACACTTAACACTTACTAGCTGTGTGACAGTAGGCAAGTCACTTAACCCCAATTGCCTCACTAAAAAAAAAGAAAAAGAAAAAGAAAGTGAACCAGTCTGTCTGATGGGTCTGTGTTACTGGAAGGTAAGAGGAGAGGCCTGACCTTGAGAGACTGTAAAGGCCCTTTCAACTCTAGCTTTGTGCTGCTAAGAGCCACATGGGCACCACAGTGAAATCATGAACCCACTGCAGTGACAGGCTCTTCAGATCCTGTGGAGAAAGTCTGCTTTCCCAGAAGCCAGGGCTGTGGCCAGGCAGTGCAAAGGCTGCCCCTTCTTATTTGATCTCTTCAAAGGAGAGCGATTCCTCCAGCCAGAGGAGCTTAATCTGAGCTTATTGGTGTGAAGAGAGCAGGCGCAGCCCAAAGAACAGAGCTGGTCAGGGCTAACAGAGCCAGTCATGGATTTTTAGCTGCCACTTGAACGATTGGTTCTGGAGAGAAGGCTAAGCAAGGCCTCCCATCCCCTGCTCACTGCAATGCAGGCAGAGTGCCAGAACACACTGTGCCAGTAAGGCTATCAGGTCTAGAGGACGTCCGTTAGTTATGCAGAGTCATGAGCAACATGAACTGGGCTTATCTGGAATGGGGGAGGGCTTGGTGACTGATGTACTCAGTCTTTCGGGCAAGAAGGAATTTTTGGAATGCATATAAATGATCTGAGGTTAACTCACAAACAGGAAGGAAAAAAGAAAGGGAGTAAAGTGGTAGGGCTGGGAAAGGGTGTTAAAAAGGATGAAAAATGGGGTGAAGCAAGAGAGACCACCCCTTCACAACTCTACCATATGTGTATTTGTGCTTTATATCAAAGCAACACGAAGATGGCAATTCTTTTGATCAGTTCTGTGGGCACAGTCCAACTATAACTGCACCTATTAAACTGTTATAGTGATAGATGAAGTAACACTAAAATGAGCTGCTTTCTAAGAAAGTCTAAATCATAGAGATCTAGAGTAGAACTGGAGAAAAATAGTTCAAGTGTAGTAGTCACGGCCATGCAAAACACAGGCAATGACAGTCATTCATCTTACAGCAAATTCACTGTAACTCTTCGAGGAAAGAGCTCCCAGACCCCTGTGAACTGACATTATGCCATCGCTTCCACAGATGGAATTTGGTCAAATGTTGGGCCTATGGGTCCTAGTAACTCGGCCTATCTCCCACGACCTTGCTTCATTTAGGGTTCTCCCTATTTGTGTCTCCCCCCCCCCCTGCAGGCACCACAATCTCAACTACAACATCTGCTAACAAAACCTAAGTCTAAGGTTCTGAGAGCAGAAGGCCCAGTTCAGTGGCCAGAGCACGAGAATCAGGAGGGAGGAAACTTCTTCCTGTAACTGTTCCTGTGACCTGGGGAAAGCCTCTTACCCTTCCCTTGCTCTCAGTTTTTGTTAGCTAAAATCTAATTGAGACAGAATTCAACATGCCCAGGGCCTATGTATTCTTTTCTTACAGAAAATGTTCATAATGTAAAAGCAGCTGGCTCATGATGTAGAGGCCACCAGGGGGCACCACAGTGCAAAGAGCACCTGGCTTGGAGACAGGAAGACCTGAGTTCAAATATGACCTTGGATGCCTCCTAACAGAGTGGCTCTGGTCCTCTGTGAGGACCAAAAGAAGTAATGTAAAATCCTTAGTGCAGTGCCTATCACATAGTAGATACTTATTAACATTTGTGTCTTTTCCCTTCCCTTCCCCACTCATTTGTAAAATGAAGTCAGTTGTGGATAAAGCACCGGCCCTGGATTCAGGAGTACCTGAGTTCAAATCTGCCCTCAGACACTTGACACTTACTAGCTGTGTGACCTTGGGAAAGTCACTTAACCCCCATTCCCCCCCCCCCCCAATGAAGTTAGTGACAGAGACAAGATTAGAATTCCAGTCTCAAAGAATCACAAGATGGGGGCAGCTAGGTGGCGAAGTGGATTGAGCACCGGCCCTGGAGTCAGGAGTACCTGAGTTCAAATCTGACCTCAGACACTTAACACTTACTAGCTGTATGACCCTGGGCAAGTCACTTAACCCCAACTGCCTCACTAAAACAAAACAAAACAAAAAAAAACCAACCCCAAAAGAATCACAAGATGTCAAAGCTAGAAGAGAATAGGGATTTATCTACCCTCCTCATTTTGCAGAAAAGTGAGACCCTAAAAGATATGGAAATGTGGTCCTAGTCATATGGGTAATGAAGGGCAAAGCTAAGGCCTGAATCTCCCCCTCCCAGGCCTGCCAACGATTTGGGGAGGGGGGGGGTAATGTGACTTGCTCAGGGTCACACAGCTAGTAAGTGTCAAGTGTCTGAGGCCGGATTTGAACTCAGATCCTCCTGAATTCAGGGCTAGTGCTTTATCCACTGTGCCACCTAGCTGTCTCCCCCACCCTACCCACCAATTCTTTTAACAAAAAGAAAGATCCCAAACGTTTATGAATTGTGCCAGGATCCACAAAGCCCTTTCTTGCACATGGCTCTGCCATGTTCTTAGGGACCAGGTTAAACAACAGAGGGTTCAAGTGTCATGGGATGGGTCTCAGCGAGACCTTCTCTTCCCATCCAGACTCCTTGCAGCAAACAAACTCTGGTTTCCATCCCCTTACTCATAAAAGAAATTCAACACCATTTCCTTCACTCAAAGGGGGATGCTGGAGACTTAGCTAGTTAAAGATTGGATCTATAAAGACCAAGGGTTTCCCAAACAAGCTATTCTATTTTTTGGGGGGGGGGGCAGGGCAATGAGGGTTAAGTGACTTGCCCAGGGTCACACAGCTAGTGTAA